>NC_143551.1:40135000-40474166 GCF_054136105.1 Typopeltis vanoorti | reverse complement strand
TCTGGAAGACCATTTATGACAAGGTCTTCTTTATGTTGTTGTTGGTTTAAAACTTCGTATTGTAGTTTCAGGGGAATTAAATTCTTGATGGAGTTCCGATGTGTCTTTTATTAATTTGTGCTGCCTGTCAGTTAGTGCATTAATGTTGGTTTTAATGTCTTTTACCGTTTGTAAGAATTCTTCGACTTTTGAATTATTATATTTAACAAACTCTTCATATTCGCTAACTTTTTTGGTTATTTGTTTATTCTGTTTATCAAATAGTTCTTGGACAAGATCTACCAAGCTGGCTTTTATATTTTCTAAACCTTTTTCTAGTAATAAATTTACGGAACTCAAATTATAAGACTCACCGGAATTTTTTTGTCTGTTCAGTTCATCGTCCGATTCTGCTTCCGGCGTAATCAGTTGCGTCGTGGGTGGCGGCGTTTCTTTATTCTCTCTGCAGTATAGGCATTCCCATTCCTCTTGCTTGGCATTGGATTTGCGTTCCATGTTGTTTCTGAGGATCCGGTAAAGGGGGATGTGAAGATTCCTAAAGCATTTCCTGCAGGTTATATGACTTCTGTTGGATGATAATTCCTTCAGGTATTTGTTGCACTTCATGGCTCACTTTTCTTCCCTTGGACAACTGTAAAGATGGCGACGTCCTTTGTTCTATGCTCATTAGTGACCACGATGAACTCTGCTCAACCCTCAGCACACTCAAACTTTGGGTTTAACTTGGCCGATTTCGATGAATTATATATCACTGTCTTCAGCGTCACAAGAAGAGTCACTTTGTGACACTTTTAAATTAATAACAGGAGTTTGAGCCACATTAAAGTATAAAAACTGGACCAGCGATACAACCATGCAACCGTTCGTATGCCTACACAGCGCCCTTAATAACAATAATAATAATGCTTAAGGTCTTTAGAAGAACGATGGGACATTGTGCTTTTCGAGTGGAAAAGATCTGAGTTCGATTGTTGTGAGTAGATGAATATTTATATAAATTCTTTCAATTGAAGGTGAGTTAGTCAATCTCCTCAAACCGAAACACGTATTTTACATACAAAATGCTATTAATGGCGATAGATGGCGCTGTAAGCATAGTTGATGGATTGTGATCAATCCATCTAGGTAGACGGAGATTTCAGTACTGTAGATGGTGGGTTGGGTGAAGTAGAGTGGCCTCCCCCCGATGATTCCTTGAACTTCTTAGAGGTGTCACTTGATGATACCTTTTTTTTTTCTCTTTTGATTTTTGGTAGATTTCTGTTGAAAGTGCAATATATTCTGGAAAAAAAAAGTGTACTCGAAATAAATCGTACCTCCTTTTCCTAATATGCATTGTGATTCATGAAATTGCATTAATAAAATATTTAACGACTAAGTGTTTAAGTCGACCGAATTTGAAGTTGTAAGTAATAAATCAGTAATTAATAATTCATTAATAGGATTACAAACAAATATGGAATAATTCGTAACGTAGTTAATAACGATTAATTAATACAAAATTAATATACACGAATGATTGATTAAGATTTGATTGTTATGATGTGATTAATACATTAGTGATTCATAATTAATTAATTAATAATAAATGATTAATTAATACGTTAAGGTAGTAATTAATTAAATTGGTTTTCAAGTTTGGTTAATCGAAATCGTAGCACTAATTAGGTTCAGTACTTTGTTTAAGGAAGAAAAAAAGGTTATGATCATTCATTGGGTAAAATAGCACATTAAGAAAATATTTACTTTGAGTATATTTCGCGTGGATAAAAAATATTTCTTTGGATATTATCGCCCTGACATCTAGTGTCGGAAATGCCAGTTGTATTCACTTTCGCAAAATCTACATTAGAATAAAAATAAAAATTCAAAGCAGCAGACGCTTGTTGTTTTGCTTCAATCTTTGCGCTAAATATTTATTTTATAAACAGCTGCAGTTATATTAATAACAGAAGTGATGATGAAATATTGTAAGTACTCTTTTTTCATTAATTTGTTATTTTTCTCCATCTTTTACGAATGCGGTGCCTGTCCATGTTTGTAGATTCAATAACATTATCATATACTATATTCAGAAATTCTATCATATTAGTTATTTTTTAAAGTATTACGTTATCCAGTAAAAAAGAATATTGACATAGGTAATGATTTTCAGTTGTTTATTCAATTAGTGAGTGTTCATTACCTGTGTATGAATAATAATCATGAATTACTTATTTATATATAATTATTGGTATATAATATTTCGTTATAATATAGATCATAAGTTTGCCATGCACGCTATATAGAAATTCCTTCCTCCTTCGATACATCGTTCTTTAAAAATTTGTAAAAGGTACTTATGATAATATATATTTTTTTTAATTTTTAAAATAATTTTAATGTTCGTTGCGTAACATTAATATAGAGTGCCCATCTGTCGCGTTTTCATATTGTCCCAGTCATGCCAATATGTCCGGTTTTTCAGTAACCGATTTCAAAGATGAATTGCCTTCATTAGCATTCATAAAACAAACAGCTGTTGTCAAAATACAAAGTTATTATTATATTCTGATAACTTGTAAGCCATATATGATTTATTTTCATTATCAACATATTAGGGTTTTTTTTTTCTTTTCTTTAAGAGTCAACCAGTCATGAGCCAGTAGTGGTATTACTGTTGCGCATGACAAAACACTTGGCGCTATACCACCGTGTATTGAATCAGTGAAAGAAGAATTTGCTCTTTTTCGTTTATAAAAAAAAAAAAAAGTTTCAAACATAATGACGAAATGGATAAGTGCAGCAGGCTCAGTTAAGTAAGTTTGAGCGCGGTTAGTAGTCGGAAGGGGCCCAATCGTTCGATGCTGTTGGCACACTCTCCCTCGATGAGTCTTTGGACTCCCTGGAGGTGTCAAATAATAATAATAATAATAATAGTAATAAAACAATATAACAAAAAAAGTTTTCTTGCTCCGAAACAAAATCACAAACAATATTTGTGAATGTTCCCTATGGACAATGAAATTACTGTCTCCTAAATTTTGGCTTATGAAATTTTAGACAATTTGCGTACTGGAATGAAAGTCCATTCTTGTCTTCTTGAGTCCAAATTTATTATGCATCGTTGCCCTAAATATTTTTCTTGTAGATCAAGGAATTTGTGTATGTTTTATGTTCTCTTTTCCTGATGGAAAATCTTTTCTGGGCGGTCATATTTTCTTGACGTAACTTTTTTCCGTTGTCCTGCTGTTCCATGAGGACACAAAAAATCAGAAATGTTTTATAAATCCTCTTTACCAATAGTAATGTAATTACTTGAAATCGCCATGGGTATTTCAGTAGTAGTCCTTTGTATGTTATTACTCTGACTGATTTTCAAAAAGTCTCCTTCATATTTATTAACTTGCGAGAGAGAGATGGAAGGTCCTCCTTACTGCTGCACAACAGTTTTGTTGTGCAGCAGTAAGTAACTTTCTGTTCCTGAACCCTTCACTAATTTTTTAAAGGTGATCTCTATCAAGCAGAAACAATTCCATTTTTGTCTCAGGATACACTTGGGATTTTGTTTCTATTTCTAAAACAGGAATTTTCATTCCTGAATCTAATAAGTCATGACCAAAGGAATCTCTATGGACTTTGTCAGTTGCAGTCAGATGAGACGTGGTGATAACGTCCTAAATGTTTTCATTTGATCTTATCCACGCTGTAAGCAGAAGATTCTTCATCCTGTCAGTACCTCAATATCGTGCAGTCGTGGCGAAGCAAATGCTGGAAATCGAAAGAGGAGCCATTAGTTTTCTGCTCGATTCTAAGTTTGTATACGATTTTTCAAATGTTTACTTTTCATAGAAAACTAAGATACGTCAGTTGAGCAAAAGTAACAATCTCTTGGAACACAATGTTTGGGGTCTTTCCGAATTATTATTCCCCCCTCCAATGTAGTTCTAGAAAACTATTCAGAGTAAAAGTAATTTTCAGCAAGGATATCCACAGCAGATTTCATTACAATAATCAGCTTTATAAACATTTGGCTATCCAACAGTTTGCATATGTTTGTATTAATTATGTTAAAAATAACTGGAAGTTTATAATTCACGATATGCCATCTCAGCAGTCCCGGATATGTAGGCGGATTCAAAACAATATTAATTTTATTATTTCTTATTTATTTATCTTTCACACAATAAGGGGACAGCCTCTACAGCGAAACAATGGTAAACGACTGCCTTGATACTACATGCTGTCATGCTCTATTCAGTAATCAACGACGAAGCGCTTTTTTTTTCTTTCTTTGAGATATAGGTGACATTCAAAATGAAAACGCCCTTAATTTATGCAGATAACACGCGTAGAATTACTAGAGGAGCATGACAAAAAGTTCGAATGCAATGACTCACTGAGTATGCAAACTTTTTGACACAAACTAAACTATATTATTGGCATGTTGAAGCGAACCTTGACATGTAAGGATAAGGAAGTAATTTTGCCTCTTTATAAGGCTTTGATAAGACCACGCTTGAATTACTGTGCACAGATTTGGTCTCCCGGGTTCCAAGAGGATAAAGAAGCTGTGGAAAGGGTGCAAAGAAGAATTACAAAGATTATATCCGGATTATGGGATTTAGATTATGAGGACAGATTGCGAGCATGTGGATTACAGACTCTGGTTAACAGGAGAAAGAGGGGATGGTATGATAGAGATCTATAAACTGTTGAATGGGTGTTATAACATTTCAAATGATGAAATTTTTCGTTATATGGACGGCGGGGAGAGAACACGGGGGCATCCATGGAAGTTAAGGTTGTTCTCAGTCAAGAAAGGGTTAAGAGCTAGGTTTTTCTCCCAGAGAGCAGTGAGTGAGTGGAATAATTTGCCCTTACGGGTAGTGAGTGCATCTAGTGTGAATGAATTCAAGGGTAGGTATGATAGCTGGGTTGGGTAAATTACAGCCTCCCTCGATGAGTCCTTGACTCCGTGCGGGTCTTAGATATTATTATTATTATTATTATTATTATTATTATTATTATTATTATTATTATTATTATTACTACTAATTATTAACTATTAATATATATAGTTAATTTAATAATAATTGAACAAATAAAATGTAATATTGCCATGACTGTTTTAATCACCTCTCCCACATATACGGTAGCGAACGAATTAATAGGAACAATTAATTCAGTTCACAATAATTTTGTTTTTGTTTTCCTATTTTCGGTTTTGGTTTTACTTCACTAATTTGGTTGAGTGTTGCGTATTTTAATTGTCTCTGTGATGTTTATTAATAGGTTGTGTGTTTTTAATAGTGTAAACAAGCTGACATTTGTAGTGTTTTATTTATTTCTTGTAGATATAAAATGGATACATCTCCAATAATTCATTCAAAACTATGGACTCTTTCTCAGCACACATCTATGGCTCAAAGATAAATTGCCAATGAGTGTGGTGTTAGGGTACTGTTAATGCGATTTTAAAGCAGTTTAGGGAGACGGGCACCTTTTCCTCCTGACAGAAAAGGAAAATATGGGCAAAAAAGGAAAACTACACGTAGTCAAGATCGTTTACCAGTAAGGCAAAGTGAAATGAATCAAAGATTGTCTGCTGTACACTTAAATAGAGATTTAACGGCTAGTGGGATTACTGCTCTTGGAACAGGGCAGTCCGTCAAAGATTGTTGGAAGCAGGGTGGACTGCCCACAGACGAAAAAAAAAGAAACAACTGTTGACGAAGGCTATACAGAAAAAGGGGGCTCCAGTGGGCAAAAGTGTAGAATAACTGGACCTTTGAGAAGTGGAAGAAGGTCATATTCTCAGATGAAAGCCGTTTCTTTGTCCAAGGAGGGCGAGTACCCTATGCTCACAAATCAACGGCTGAGGAAACTTCTCCCGCTCACCTTCAACAAGCTCCTAAACACGTAGCCTAAAAAGATGTTCTGGGGCTGTTTTACACATGACAGTAAAGGATAACTTGTGCTTGTTGACGGTATGATGAAAAGTGATCAATTCATAAAAATATTGGAGAATACAGTGGTCTCAGATCCAGAAAGACAAAGAATTCATCATGTGGCATGGAGCGACATCCAACAGGATGTCGCTCCATGCCACACTTCAAAAAAAGTGAAAGAGTTCCTCAAAAATCAGAACATCCAATTGATTTAGTGGCCAGATAACTCTCCTGAGATTAATGCAATAGAAAATTTTTGGACCATAGTAAAAATAAAGACCTGGAAAATTAAAATTGAGAGATTAAGGAGTGCTCTGAAGGGGTCTTCTTGGCAACCAATGTGGAAACGAACAACCAGGAGATCAGAGAGTCTGCAGGAGGTTCAGGTCAGTAGTAAGGCATTAACCGCTGTATGGGCGCTATGTCTATACACTAAATGTTGCACTTAAGTAAAACATCAACGATGGCAATGAACAGTGTAGACAACATCGTTCCATAGGAAACTGGAAGTTTGTCGTATGAAGTTGCAAATCACGCTATACTCTTTACCCTACCCAGTCGAATGGGTGAATGCGAGCTCACAGATGCTTCGAGAATGCCTTATGCTCGATTAAACCAGGAGAAATAGCTCTGCAGTGGTGCAGAGCTATTTCTCCTGGTTTAGACTAGAACTTTTTGTTGCAGTGACCTCAAGGATGAAAGCTGACTGATATGCTATACTTCTGAATCTTACAATGCTTCTTACATTTTAGCAGTTTAACGTAATAAATTCGCATCACTTTGAACATAACATTGCACGATGTCGCACTACAAGTGTTACTGAGACATTTTTTAAGGGAAATGACAGGCCTGAACAGAAACTGTATCTCAAATCAGTAGAATACAAAAGAGAGAGAGAGAGAGAGAGGACGAAGAAGAAAACAAACGTTTGGAATGTGGAGTTGAACTGTAAAAGGGTACTGACTAACCATGACAGTATCCAAATACAGGAGTGCGGGAGAATAACTGATGTCAACTCTGACAAACATTGAGCAGATCTGTTGAACATGCAAGCAGGAGAAGCAACGTCTGAGTGAGAGAGAGAGAGAGAGAAATGAATTGACAAAAAAAAGTCATTAATCAACCTAATTGCTCTCTTTCATTCCCAGTCTAGAATTTTTAAATAGCTCGTATGATACAGATAAGAAAAATCATATAAAAGCTTACGTCTCTAGTCGTTCAAGAAATCGCAATCCGTTCTCAATTACAGATTGCACTCAGACAGCTTTTTTTTTTTTTTGACTCAAAGCCCCTCTGTACTCAGTTTTGTAATTTTCTGAAAACCGTGATGACACATTCCTTGCGGAATAACACGATGCATTATAATGTTCATGCCGTGTGGTTTTCACAACACCTCACTGCGTTGGCAACAGAATTATCAAATAGGATGAAGACAGAATGTCAAAACTACATTCTGTCTTCATCCCGTTGACAATTTTGGTAGGACAAGAAGAGGTTCTGATCCATCAAACCAAAGTTCACCAAACACCAGTAGCGTAACTAAGTGTTTGGTTCCCTTAGCAAATTCAGAGCTACGCACTTTATTATTATTATTATTATTATTATTATTATTATTATTATTATTATTATTATTATTATTATTATTATTATTTTAGTGCGATAATCGGCAAAATATTCTGACAGGGGCGCAATTGGAAACTGCCCAATGCCATAGCGTTCCTACGCCTTTAACCTCCACCTAAATAGAGGGACGATACACTCTGGGAAATAACGTTCTGCAAACAGCCTCCATATAATGCATATCAACCATTTCAAAATGGTTTTTGAAATCCAGAAAACCATTGTATTTCAAGAGTGTGTATTCTTGACTCCATATCACAGCTTTTTTAGCAGTACGTGATCCAATTCACACTCGGTTCATGAGGGAACATTTGGTTACAATCAGCAACTTATTTTACAGCTGTATATGCTCTGAAATGAGAGATTTCACTGATTCATAATGGAAGGAACGTATATTTTTTTTCTTTAGCAGTTTCTTCCTGTTTCTTTCCATGTAGTTTCTTCCCTAGCTATTTCTTGGATTTCTTTTCGCCATCAAACGCACAAACCGATCGATGACTCACATGACAACCTGTGATCATATATCGCAAGTGGTCAGTTCACTTAAATCACCCACCACTTCCGGTATTGTACACGACAGTCGTTTTGGGTTCATTGCCATATGTTAACGTAAAGCCGTCTCTAAAAATTCATTGCCTATAACAGCGCTTCCCAAACTGTGGGCCGCGGCCCCCTTGGGGCCGTAGGTTTGTTGAGGGGGGGGGGCGTGAAATAATGAAAACAAATTTAAGTTTTAAGACGAAGTAGATTTTTTTTTATTTTAAAAGAAACGTATTTAACTTTTATTATTTCTTTTTTTGTTATTTTTTATAATTTAATGGAAAAATTCACACATTGGTGTTGGTTCACAAACTTTGCTTCCTGCGTATTTCGGCGCTTAATGAATATTAGTAAATATTGCTTATTCATATGTTGCATGGGCAACCACAGTATCTAACTAAAAACTATTATTATTAATTAGATGTGTGTGTGAGTTCGATTTCCCAAGGCAGCAATAAAATTCAACTGAACGTGTTAAAATTCTTAAAAGATGCATAAATATATATATATACAGTATATATATATATGAATGTTATGGCAGTTTCACATATGGAATTCGGTTGAAGAGAGTTAGCATTTCAACTCAATTGTCAGCTATGCTTTTATCTTTCGGTTGCGCGCTATTTTGTTAATACCGCACCAATCATATGCACGTTTTAATAACCTGCCTTTGCTATCTGTTTCGCGTTAGGCTTAATTACCGTAAAGGGAGAAAAGTTACAAAAGCGAAAAATGTTCTTGGTCCGGGGATTCCCTTATTCAGGTAATATTCACTAATTTCATGTTATCAGTCTGGTGTGCCAGTATCGGTAAGTGGTGATATTATTTGATCTATTCTACGTTAAAAAATTTAACAATGAGATGGATAAGTGGTTGATAAAAAATTAAAAAAAAAATCCTGCGAACAATCAGAAGAAGCAGAAACAGACTCAAAAAAAAAAAAAAAAAAAAAAAAAAAAAAACAGTATTTCATATTTTACCAGAACAGCCCGCATCGTCTTCAGAACCAAACGGTAAGAGGCAAAATATGCAATATATGCATTTGATTTTTGCAATATTCGCTGTGTATGCTTTGTATTGAATATAAATATTATAATAATATCTCTCTCTATTACGATATTTTTTCGAAGGGGGCAGTGAAATATTTTAATTTTTGCAAAAGGGGGCCCTGACATCCAGAAGTTTGGGAAGCACTGGCCTATAACACCGTGGTTTGCTACTGGTATTTATTATTCCCAAAAAAATAAAAAATAAAATAAAATAGAAGCGTTAGTATAATTTCTGCATTGTGGTGTATGTGCATGTGTGTGTACAAATTGCACTGCAAAAGTAAAAAAAAATAATAATAATTAAATAAAAATTTTTCAATTGCTTTTAATTTTATCATATTTATTTTTTTGCTGTTTAGTTTTCTATACAAAATTTTAAAAAAAATTTTAAACTATTAATAAAATAATCTCCTTGTAGCTTTTGTTTTCCCTAAGAAAGAAAATATTGCGCGAATGTACGATTGTTATGAATATATTACGAAATGCTTTTCACCTTATCCGAAGAATGTAAATTCTAAAATATTTGGTTCACAAAGGGAAAACATATTTGTGACAAAAAATAGAAATATTTTGACAAATACGGATCATGATTTACTTGCATATCTCATACTTTATCATTGAATACTTTAGTCAACACAGGTTCTTTCATTTTGCAAACAGAAAATTGAAATTTCGTGGCTACTCCAGGAAAATAAACTTTTTTGTTGACAGATGCAAATTCACTTTTATTCAGCTCCTAAATGCTGTGAGCTTTCTACTACAATTTTCAGTCGAAGTATCATAACAGTGATAATTGTTTAAAATATCCCATATATTTTATGTATTCATTATTAATATTTATATTTTGCAAGTTTATTTACGTTGCACGAAATAAAGCCATAAATTATTATATAATTCAAAAAACAAAACCAACTTGCTTGGGGAAAATGTATCTTTATCAAAACAAGTCAGAGGCGCCATCTATTGTATAACATGATAACTGGCATTTTACTGAGTGAGAAAAACACAACTATACTTCCGTGAAATTAACAATAGGTTGATCCAATGAAGCCTTGATTGTCAATAAAATATTGATAGAAGTGAATAAGAAATTGTGTTATCATAAAATAGATTTCTATATGCTGATCATTAAAATTACTTCAATGAATGTAAAACACGACCTATCCATGATTTTTTTTTTGGTTGTTTTGTAAGAGAATATGCTGAAAAAAATATTTTTTACCGCAATTTTTTCGCTCTGAAAACTACATACACTATGTTTTTGTTCATGTAAATAGCTTTCTGAAGAAACAAAAGAAAAAAAATAGTGTTTCATGATCTTTTTTTTTTCCTCTTTTTTTTTTTTAAAGAGAGGGGCTAAAATTTGTTATGCGAGATGAAGGATTTAAAATTGCAAGTACTGAGTGAACTAAAAAAACAAATTCTCAGTTGAATAATTAAAGTTCATTTGTTATAAGAATAATGGCATGTATACTCTATCAATAATCGCTAACAAAAATAACTGACTTCTAATGCTGTCTTTTCTGATTATTCTAATCCTAATTTATATCTGCCACCTATGACAATAGACTCATTATGTACTTAGAGAATCATCTTTTTTTCTTTTTCTTTTTTTTCAAGGAAAAAATTCGGAGCTGGTAGAAAGGAATTTAAAGAATATGCTCTCCTCTGCTTCTTTCATTAAAATAATGCACATGATAGGGGAAAATGAAAGAAAAAAAATCTTCCTTTTTATCCTCTGTACTAATATCAAATTCACCCGGCAAAAACTGCTCCAGCTTTGTTATAGAACAATGCTAATTACCGAGTTCCTTTAGATATTTGCATTGATGACGTTCGAGTTTCTGCTGTTTAATTAGTAATGACATAATTCTCAGAAATGGGAAGATCTAAAGTTTGGATGTCATAAAAAAATGAAATAAAACTTTCATGGCCCATGTTTTTATTAATATCGGAGTAGTTGGAGTGAGACGAAAATAATGGGCGTTTTACTTCCAAATGAATATACTCATTAGCATGTGAAGTACATTTGATAAATGTACTTCACATTTTCATAAATTACAGGACGCATGCGTAAGATTACATTTCCTTTAATCTTAAAGGGGGGAAAAAAAAGAAAAGAAAAAAAGCATGTACAAATATGCTGTAAACAGCAGTATCATGAAACCTATCAAAAAAGATAAAAATAAATAAATAAAAGTCCTCTACCGCCTTCATTCCAAAAGGGAGTAGACGAGGTGCTTTTAACTCTAATTTTTTATTTTTATTTTTTTTTTGAAGATCGATAAGCATCCGATATTCACTCTTAGCCTCACTGATAGCTAGCCAAGGGATATGAATGATTTCATAGGCATCAGGGGAGAGAATATGGAAGACAACTACTGTCATCTTGTGGTTCCTAATTCTGACACTATATTTTATTACCTGAAATGGGATGAGTTCAACTGTCGATTTTCTTGATTTGCAGGGTTAGAATCTAAGATTCCGGAAGAGGGTACTCCTACTTGAATGTCTCAAAGCTCAACTAACTCAGTAACCGACTGAATAAGGCATAGGAAATGTTTCTTTAGTCGGCAACCAGAATCGAACTTAACGGTCTTTCTTCAGCTGGTCTAGAGGTATAGGATAAATAGGCGCGCACACTCATATACACACACATTATGCAAACGTATACATTTTATTAAAATCTGGAAAGACAAAGGAAAATTATTAATTTTATTATTACAGCATTATTATTTCGAATGTTTTGATAATAAAAATGGCATTATGATATCTATACGATTTGTCATAAACAAAATAAAGGTAACCAATTTCAGTAAATGTCAGTAAATTGCCTTGTCTACAAATGTGAGTACAAAAAAAAAAAAAGTAAAAACAAGTGTAGATACCAAATAGTTTGTTAGTTATGAAAACTGTTTTATTATATGACAATCCGAAATTCAACCCAATTATACGGATATTTTATAATTATTTCGGATGAATACCTTATTACGTTATTAAACTACCTCTTACTTCAAGAGAGCTGAAAGAATTTTTTTTCCTTTTAGTTTTCCTATTTTTTTTTCATTTCGTTCTCATTGAAAAAAAAACAAAAAAAGATTTGAAGTAATAATAATTTTTTTTCTTCTGAAAAACTGAGACCGTGTACTGGCAAAATTGTCTGTATACCAGAAACTACTCTTGGTTCAATATGATACCGAAATGGTATCACTAACAAAAATGCGATTACAAAATACACTCGTTTCAATATTGTTTCATTTGCGAAACCAAAAAGTAAGGAAGTAATCTGTGATCGCTTCTTTTTGTTAGTATATATACTGCAACATGATTTTGCTTTAGCTGAATATATACTGCAACATGATTTTATTTTGCTGCCATTGAAAGAACCAATAATATCAAACTCGATAAATTTTAACAGTATTTAGATACCAAATTTTATTCAGGATTTAATATTATGATTGCAAATCGAATTTTTATTCGTAAAGAGTACGACACAAGACCTCAAGATGGCGGCACACAAGTGCCGCCATCTTGAGGTCCCCAATCCCGCCACAATATTATAATACTAATTAATGACAAAAATCACGAAAAATTGTTTATTTGTGGACCTATTGGATATGTTTTGCATTTTATTATTCATAGCTATCTTCCTGCATTGAAAATGGCTATTAAACGTAGCAGAAAATTCTACAAATAAAGAAGTTTACGTAAGTGACTTTAGTCGTTGATTAGTATTACAATCTCCTCCATTTATGTCTCGAATTTTAAATACAGCAATATATCATTGTCTGAAATAGCATGGGTTCTATGATCAATGTTCTTGAATTTAATTGTAAAAAAGAAGATTGCTATTTGAAATGATTTTTAGTTAAAACCTAAAATTTGTTATGCAACATCTTGCCATTATCAAATCATCAAATTATTTCTACTGTTGAATTGTTTCGGGGAATGAATTTTCGGTCGTCGACATTTCCGTTCTTTTCACGCGAACCATCATGAACATCTGCAAGAGAATTACACTATTCAAAGAACAATGGCGAGTGGTAGTATCTTCTTCTCCATCCTGTAGTCCACAACGGACCATAGAGTAGATATTAGGAAATATTCCTTACAGAAGGCTTCCACTCGCTCCTTGATTAATACTTTGCTTTCAGCTATGTAAGTGAAGCACTGTCCAATTTTTTGTATTGTCTATCCAGTTTATTCCTAGGTCTGCCTGTTTTTCGAGTTCCTTGAATAAGTGCTTCAAGAACTTGCACTGGTATTTGATCTGCTGATATCACCAAGCCACATAAGTTCCTTCCTTCGAATATTAATTATGATGTTATCTCTTGGACCATGAAAAATAACTCATTCTTTGTCTTGCTTCAAAATTTGTGGTGTGATCAGTATATGGTATCTTTAGGAGTCGTCTAATAGTACCCCATTTCAAATGACAGCAGCCTCTTTTCATCTTCTTTCAGGAAGGTCGAAGTTTCACTTCCTTATAGAAATACTGAATTAACTAGTGTGTCAATAAAGCGTAATCTATTTGTAATTGTAAGCGTGTTATCTGTTCATAGCAATTTTAGTTTTTGAAGTGCTGTCGTTGCTTTGTAATTTTTATTCTAATAGCGTATCTTGAACTGCAATCTTTATTAAAGATATTGCATAGATATTTAAATTGATCAGCTTCTATGGGTGTATCGTCAAGTTGGATTTTTTCAGTTTCTGCTACAGCATTTCCTTCTTGCTCTGAAGCACAGATATTTGTAATCTGTTTTGATTTTTGGGTACTTATGGCTAAACCATATTTTTTAGTATAAATTAATTTTGTGGTGATTTCCTGAAGATCTGAATTGTTTTCCACAAGCAGATCAATATCATCAGCAAACTTTAGATAGATTATTCTTCTTCCTCCTTTCGTCACGCCAATATCACAGTTCTATAGGGCTTCGTTTACAACATATTCGAGGAAGAAATTAAAGAACACTGGTGATAATTTACATACTTGTCTAACTTCACGCTCCATTGGAAAGGGAGTGCTATAATTCCTATTGATTTCAACCATCATTTCAGAAGATGAGTAAAGGGATTCAATCAGTCGTATTATTTTGTTGTCTATTCCGCATTGCAGAATTTACGAAAGGGCATCATGCCAAATAGAATCAAAGGCTTTCTATAAGTTAATAATATCATGACACATTACTTTTTTATGTTGTACATATTTTTCTCCAGTGCTATGGAGAGTAAATATATGATCAACTGTACTTCTCTTCTTTATAAATCTAGTCTAGAAGTTTGAAAAATCGAATTCCATTTTTGCTTCAATACGTTAGAGTAAGATGTCTAAAAATATTTTACTTGGATGGCTGATAGCACGTCCTAAAAATTTGCTGTTTCCTTTTTTTTTTTTTTTGGAATGGGAAGGATAACTTTGTGCCCATATTTTGGCCAGATCTCAGTGTTCCACACCTGCCAGCAAATTTTGTGGAGTGAACTAACAATGGTTCCTCCCCTTCTTTAAGTAGTTATGTGAATACTATCAACTCCTGCTGTTTTTCCTGATTTTGATCTTAAGATGGCTCTTTCTATTTCACTAAGTACAAGATATAGTTCTCCATAATCATTGGGACAATTTCCCCTATATTTCGTTGGTCCACGCTATCATCACACTTGAATAGTTTACTCGAATAATCATACCATCTTTTCAATACTTTTTTCACGATCAGTAATATTTGTTCCATCCTTCCTCAATTATCCAGCTCTTAAAAAAGGCTTTGTTAACCGTTAACCTCTTAATTATTTGGTATACTGTTGTATGGTTTTTCTTATGAAGATTATCTTCAATTTCTTCGCATTCTTCGGATAACAATTTTTTTGCGAACTTTGCCTCCTTATTAATCTGTCTTTTGAGATAATTATGCTGTTCATTGTTCTCAGTGTTCCAAATCAGTCATAATCTTCTGATATATCTAATCATAATAATGTTCAATACGGTTGAACACAAAGCTGTAAAATTTCTTGGTAATCCAAGGTGTATTAATACTGCATTTTCTTACTTTCTGCTTCAATTACTGTCTTTGAAAACTGTCGATAAGAGGGAGGTATCAGGATCAAGAGAGTCAGTAGGGATTTCAGAAAGAGCAGAAGCAAGATTTATTTAAAACAATTCTTTACTGATATTTGATTTGAGTTGTTAAACGTTTGTCGTCTTATTTTTCTTGTGGTTCTAAATACCCTGTAAGCACACTTTTCAAAGAAAAGTGTGCTAAAATTGAGGCATTTTATTAAATATCGATCCATTTTTTCTTTTACTTACGCACTCGAGACATAATTTTTATTTTGTGTCGAAAAATTTGCCATTTACAGTTAGTCCTACTGAAATTTGAAATAACTCCAAAAAGTTTAAAAGAAATACTGAAGTTTATTAAAAACTTTCATTGAAATCTCAGACTTTCTTTACTGTTTTTACTAACGCTCGCAATTAGTTTGAATCAAATTATCAGTACATCCAAAACTGATTGTGAAGAGACAAAATTTTGAAATTCACATCATGTCCAAATGGCAGTCATGTTTTCTGGGACCAAAGCTATTTTCTTGTAACTATTGCCCAAACTTGCTTCCATCAGCTCTTTTGCACTCTGGTTCTGTTGCATCATTATCCATAGAAAATCAGTTCTTTGATATTTTACTTTTCTTCGACTTCTTGCATTGACGATCTTGAAACAATATTCTTCTGCTGTTCTAAACTGCACTATATTCAATATCCTCCTTTTTATTTTGCAGGAAGAAATCAGAAGAAACATCTCCAAATTGGATACCAAAAGTCTCCAGAACTCGGTAACGTTTCTCTCATTTCCTTCAGCTTTGTGTTCCATTTTATTCTTTTCTGTCCCACTGTTATGTATCCTGAACTCTGGAAATGAGCCTAGTTCAGCCTATTCCGTCTAATCTTTACCGCGGAATTACTGCTGAACTTCTTTCACTTCAGTTCTTTCTAAACTATTTCAGAAAACCATTAACTTCATGTCACCTGGAAGCCCTGAACAAATAAACAGTTAAAATTGTATACATTCCACTACATTAAATTAACAGGGAACGTTTTGCTTATACAAGCCGGATTTGGATAAATATCATCGAAAGGTTTGGGCATAATCATAGTTGTTCTTAATATCTCAAAGGCATTTGAATAATCAAATGCCTCCGAGATATTAAGAGCAACTACGATTATGCCTAAACTTTTCCATGGTACAAAGGTGCGTTAGGTAACTCCAGTCATATGATCTATCTTCTGACTTCCGCAACTGGGTTGCTAGCTTTCTTTCTGATCATACAAACTGAATCTACTACTATGGTACCATAATTCTTTCTCTCTCTCCTCCCTGTATATCTGATCTTCAGGTTGTTGACAAATCAAAGACACATTTTTGCTAATGGCGGTATACTGCACTTCTGATTTCCATTTTTACAAGTATTCAATACACAAATCACCCAAATTTTCGTAATATCAACTTCTAGAACCCTAAGTTGTGATCTCAAACTCCAAATGGTGCCGAAATTTCTAGTAGTCTAAATTGTTATTCCAATTCAGCTGCTTTTTAGTGGCAAGAACAACCTACTCACAGATATTAAGCTACATTAAATATCTTTCTTTTATGAAGTAAAATAAATCTAAATCTTTCTTTTTTAATTCCCAAAGGAAGTGCACGACAGTATCTAAGCCTTACCATTTCGGTAACTGGTAGGCAGTCGGTCTTTACCTGTCGCCTTCGTTATACTTGAGTGGACTTTTCTGGCGTGGTCGACAAGAGAAAGAGAGAGAGAGAGGAACAAGAATACGGCAGATAACTTTCCTATTTCAATTCCTATCCTAACTAGTATTTATGTGCATGTATTTGTGTGAATTTTACAGTCGATTTTGCTTATTTGCATATTGTTAACAATCTCAGTTTGTTTGTTTTTTCCTGAGAAAACAATCCTATTTGCACCAATGACTAGCTAACTGCGTAACACCCAACAAAGGTCTGAAAAAGGTTCCTCTAGTAGTTCACTGCAATCTAATCTATGCCTTTTTTTCTGTAATCCTACCATGGAAATGTTGTCAAAGGATTACGAAAACTTTCTTTTTTCTTTTGTATATTGTCCGTTTAATAAAAACACTATTTCAGTAATACCGAGTGCAGCATATTCAAATATAATTAATATTTTTATCATTTAAATGGTAATATGAGGTAAGCATTTGATGTACTGAATTTCGATTGATTACAGTAATGGTAGTAGTAGTAGCAGAAGCGGCTCGTGCATTGGCACTGCTGAACTGCAGATACCCCAATTTTTCTAGATATATAAATATATTTATTAATTTGTTTACATAAAAAGCCTGTGTAGCTCAGTGGATGTGGCGTTTTCACACCACTTGGTTTCGAATCTAGTCACCGACTAGAAGAAATTTTTCTAAGCCTTTTTTCGATCGGTTCCCGAGTTAGTCGATCTCTGGCACGGGTAAGCGGGTTTTTTTCTCCCAGAAACTTGGGTTTTTCGTCCCGTAAACTCAGAAAATCGACCGTAGAACCCACATTATTTCAGAAGTTAAATACGAGTGTTAGGGTTAGGGAGCACGAGATGGTGGCACTTGTTGAGCCGTCTCCCTTCACTGCGTGCCGCTTAATTAGTGATAGTCTTGGGCCAGCTATCTCTGATTGAGTACCAGTGGTGATTGAACTGTCCACTCAGTCTCCAAAAGTTAGACAGGGCTAAAATGGCCTCGCCTACTCCCGATATACGGGAATAAAAAGCGTTAGCTGATTTTTTTTTTTTTAATTTATTTATATTTTCTTGTAATATTTAATTTTATCATCAACAATCCTATACAATTCTCTTATTTTGTATAAAAAACAATAAAAATCCATCTTGTAGCACTTAGGAGGGCGAAGGATGCTAGCAGCACTGTTTACCACAGTGTCATATTGCTACGCGCGCAAGCATATGCACATTATAGTGAATGCGGGCTATCAGCGTAATGCGGCACTGTCCATCGTGCAGTTCCACTGTTGTTTATATGCAGTTTGCTTCAGTAGTGCTTATCGTGATAAATATTTGGACATTACAATTAAAGGATTTAATTGTAAATCCATTCCTTTAATTGTAATTAAAGGAATGGATTTTATTTTAAAGTAATTTTGAATTAATTATACCAAACTGTATAATTTTATCGATAATAAACAATTTTTTATGTTTATTTTATTTATTTATTTTTTAATTTTTACCATAATTTTGATATTTTATCCAAACACGTATACACTGTACTTACAGTGTATAGTATATTTCGAAAGTTGCAGCACCCCCCACGATTTCAAGCTACGAGCCGCCACTGATGGCAACTATTGTGGATATTCCTTATAATAGTCTTCTACGCTGTGTGATCTTTAAATATTTATTAAGGGAATTTCTATTCTATGTGGCCACTAATGTAACATCGAATTTGAATCATATTAAAAGGGAAAATATTAAACAACTATTTGCATTATACATCAGATATACAATTGTTTGCAGTGTCAATCTTTAAAAGTCTTGTCTGTATGGTGTCTAAAACAAAACCCACGATGAGTCTCTGACTCCATGGAGGTTAGATGTTAATGATAATAATAATAAATTAATATCTGTTGTTCTTCCTTTTAATAATAGTGATATTTAATAGTAAGTACTGTTTTCGCTATCAATAAAATTATCAAGTACTGCATTACATACACATTTCAGTTATTTATTGATAATTCTTAATAACGAAATATTATGGAGAGTAATGCTAAGACTGTTGTTATTTATCACAGCGAACAGCATAATTATTATTACTTGCTATTTATATATTTATACTAATAATATGCAGAAATACAGTATGTTGTAACAACTGGCAATTTCAGGCAGCGCCCCCAGTTAACGATATTCAGCACAAGAAGTAATATTTTCATTATTAGATATCTTCCGTGTACGTGCACGAATTCTCTAAAGCAGTTATAATACTGGGCAACAACCTTTGAAGAGAATTAATTCAGTGAGTAATACAAGACCTTTAGATTACTTACTTTTACGAAACTCGCATGAGTTGCTGCTGCTTAATGTTACTGGGCAATTAGCGTATATATATCACGCTTTCCATCTCTGCGCTGCGCAAAATCCTTCTCTCGAATATCATCCGGGACCTTCATTTGGTAAACAGATTCCACTTAATTTAGTTAACTCGACAAGCAATGCATCTCGCAGAATTAGTGTCTTCAGTTAGTGATGGTAATTATTAAGATAATGACTTCCACTTGTCTACTTGAGTTACGATTTTCGCCCAGTTGAGTAATTTATGATTCACTAAAGCCGGCCTTGCTGCACATATATACTTAGCCGTTATCAAATGCACTTTACGGATTTATAGCAGCCGAGCAAACTTTTCGGCTTAAATATTTATGAAATACTAAAACATTGATATAATTGAACTCTAATGAGTGTGAACATTTCGGATTAATTTGTAGTGTATTTTTAAAAATATGGCCGTAGGTGTTGGATGGATTCGTGAGTTAAACATCGATGTTATTATTTTTATTTTTGCGTTACTTGAATATCTTCATTAACGAAAACTCGCACAAAATGCATTAGTGTTTTGTGTGAATTTTCATTATTTACGTGATCTAGGTCCATGCAAAATACAGGTAGCAGAAAGGAGATTTTTAAGAACAATTAAAGGGTGTACAAAAAATTGTATAAGAAATTATATAAAAAATGAAGATATTAGAAGATAGATATTTATAGTTTAAGTGAAAAATCATCAGTGAATATACAGGTAAATAGAAATAAGATATATGAATTCGTTATGATTGATTAACGAAAAAGAATACTTTGAAAACAGAGGTATGAGCAGATAGAGTTTCACACTCGTTATTCCATTTCTTGTTAAGACAAGTATAAGAAAAAAGTATAAGAAATAAGAAAAAACACAGAGCACATTCAGTGTTTTTGGATCCGCTCTCCAACCAATAGGCCGATTGTTTTTAGGTGGGAGATGAATTTCATCGTCCAGTGTGAGACCACTACACCGTTAATAAACGGGGCCTTGAAGTGGATTAAAAAAATTTCATGTTTGGTCTCTAGAGCAGGGTTTCTGTACTGTATTAAAATCTAAATAAAAATAGACAAATAGATATAAAATTAATAAAAATAGAAAAAAATCCTTAGTCCATCAATGGCACTAACGTACTTTACGTTTACAAAAAAGCATGAATTCAATTATGAATAGTAGTAACGTGGAGTGTAGATAGAGTGCTGTGTTTGATGCAGTGGCGGATTATCCCATAGGCTCGCGCCTAAGGCCCCTCTCGAGGGGCCTCAAAAATTGCATAACAAAAAGATAATATGCCTCTAAAAAAGTTAGAGACAATCTTAATTTTTTTTTTTTTTTTTGACTTTACCAATAAGCTATGCTTGTGGCGAACGTTCTTTTTCGGTCTTAAAAAGAATAAAAAATTATTTAAGAAATAGTTTAGGGCAGACATTATAGATAAATTATTTAAATGATTTATCTATAATGTTTATAGAAAATGATATAGTTAATATGTTAAATTAGGTTAATATTATTCATCAATTTGCAGATTTAAAAGCACGAAAAGTAACATTGTAAGTTGTAATACTAACTAGATAAATTAAATAAATAATTATAAATAAAGAAAAAAGTTATTATTATTTAAGGATTTTATTGTATTTTTAATATAAAAAAATACTTTTACATAAAGGGCTTTATAATATAATTGCGCCTAGGGCCTCAAAGAAACATAATCCGCTACTGATTTGATGGAGATTAAGTAATATAGATGGTGGGTTGTGTGGAGTGTCCTCCTGCGATGAGTCCTTAAACAACTTGGAAGTGTTACGTAATAATAATAATAATAATAATAATAATAATAATAACCTTTGATTGGTGTGAATCCTATTAAAAAATTAGGCGAATTTCAAAGAGCATCTAAGACTGACGTCATATACAATACGTAATCCAAAAATTCAGGTACCAGGATTCATCGAATAACCTCATTTACATTCTAGAAATAAATTACCCGATAGAAAGATAAAAATGCTCGTTAACATTCCTTTCATCCAATACAAGCATTTACATTTAACTTTGAGTGACAGTCGGCAGGTCTACTTGGCCGAGTAATTAGCATAACCAAGAAGCAGGAAGTTCCAGACGACCGGTGCGAGACCACTACCATGCTTATTAGAGGCCTGAGGTGGCTTGAAAATATTCCATGCGTGGTCCCTAGAACAAAACTTCCGGATTATTTAACCCTTAATATGGGTTATTAACAACCTTTCAGGTGGAATTCACGTAAACATAATAATTAAATAGACAGCCGAAGGTGCATTGTGACATTGTATCAAACACTGATACAATATTTCTAATGGTCGCACAATGAATTGAAAGTAACATTTCGATAAGCACGATTTTTTTTTTTGTTGTTTGTGTGTTTTTGTTTTTGTCAGAGAGCTAGAAGTGCGCAACGTTTCTGTTAAATACACATCGGTATATATATCGATGTCGGTTTTTCCCTTTCAGTCGTTTCCGATCCTAGGTGACTTTTGTAGGCATTTTCCACAAATTGTTCTTGGTGAGAATTTTTACTAGATAGTTCACCGTTGCTTTCCCAACCCCCTAATTTTATCCGGTCTCGGGACCGGCATATAACTGAGATGTATTCATGACATCCATGTTTGCCTGTTCTGGTGAACAAAGAACCCGAGTTTCCGGTTGAAAAAACCCTCTACCTCCGAATGAGATAAAGGTTCCTTACGTCACTGACAGGTCTTTCCGACCAAAGGAATTCGTCTATACTGACTGAGCTACGGAAGCCCTTTTATCTTCTTCTTCCTCTTCTTCTTAAGCTTCACGAATCCTTAAAGTTCTTAGCTGCAAGCACCACAGTTCTCCATTTTTTCCTTTCTTTAGCCAACTTCTTCCAGTTTTGCAGCTTCAGCTCTTTCATGTCCATTTCAATGTTATCCATCCATCTTCTGCGGGGTCTTCCTCTAGGACGTCTTCCATTTGGGTGATGTAAAAGAGTTCTCCTCACTAGCCTATTATCCTCCATTCTTTCCAGGTGACCTAACCATCTCATGCGACTAGCTGTGATTTCATTTACTATTAGTGGCTTCTTATAATGTTCATAGAGTTCTTTATTCGTTCGCCTTCTCCATTCATCTGTTCACAGGATCTTTAACTGGACCAAATATTTATCTTAAGATTTTGTTTTCGAAGCGTTGTAAATATCAATTACAACTTCATCAGCTTTTGTTATATTCCATGTCTCTGCACCATATAATACGACTGGCCTAATTAGCATTCTGTAGGTATTTATTTTATATTCATATGACAGATTTTTAGATGAGAGGAGGTGCTGAAGAGAAATATGATTTATTACCTGCTTGGATTCTCATCTTTAATTCTGTTTGGATCTTATTATCTTTAGTTATTATAGAGCCTAGATATTTAAATTGTATGAGTTTTTCAATATCATGTCAACAAATTGAATAGTTGATGGTTTATTGAGATCATTATGTCTAATATATATATATATATATATATATATATATATATATATATATATATATATATATATATATATATATATATATATATATATTTTTTTTTTTTTTTTGTCATGTTGTACCATCATTTTTTATTTTGGTTTAACCAATAAGAATACAATTTGGTCGGCTAAATCCCAAATTGCCAGCCCATCCTCGTTCGTTCAGTATCAAAGTAGATACCCAACAGGGTGCACTACGAGAAGGTGAGGATTGGACATTAGGTCAGAAGCCCTAGTCGGTCCACCGCATTCCTTGAAAGGCTGTGTGGAGGTCTCCTCTCAGTTATACAGCTTTGACCCTTAAGCACAATTTCTTCATGTAGTACTGTCATATCCTGTACACCCCTTGAGGGTACATGGCAGGAATTTGATGATGATGATGATGATATATATATATATATATACAAACAGACAAATAAGTCAAGTTTGCGCCTGCAAGTGTTGCAAGTCTAGCTGACCCTGCACGTAGTGCAAGACCAAGGCAACTCATGGTAAAAGTAGAATAAGCTCTGATCACTAAGCTTAATATTTACCCTTAATGCAAAGCACATCTCCTGGAGGAGATGTATGATGCTTTGTATTAAAGGCAAGGGGCCACTACCCAGACCGGTTTCGATCTTTATTGAGGTCTCATCAATGGGAGCCCGGCTAGAAATACCAAGATTTTAGTAATACAGGGCTTATAAGTATTTTACTAGAACAAGTTACCATAAGGTGTTTTAACCTTATTAAATAAAAATCTCAGGAGGAGATATAAATGTAGAAAGTATTTTACCTTGGTTATAATAAATGTTAACTTTAACATTATAAAATTATATTAACATAAAAAACATTAACATATAAACATTAACATAAAAAACGTAATAAACATTAACATTTATTATACCCAAGGTAAAATACTTTCTACACACACACACACACACACACACACACACACACACACACACACACACACACACACACACACACACATATATATATATATATTTATTTATTTATATATATTTTTTTTTTCGAAGTGAAAAATATAAAATGAAAATCAACACAGATAAGACTAAAATCATTGTTACAGGCAAAATCCCTATAAATATAGAGCATATAGACATCAGCGGGAAATAAATAAAACAAGTAAAAAGCTTTAAATATTTAAGAAGCCTAATAACAGAAGATGGCAGAACAAGAGAAGACATAAGTTCAAGAATAACAAGAATAAACAACGCAAAAGTCCAATTCTCTAAGATGAAAAGCATTTTAATAGGAAAACTCAACCTACAATTGAAAAAAAAAATTAGTAAAGAGATTGATATGGAGCATTGCACTGTATGGATGTGAAACCTGGATTCTAGGCAGAGAAGATGTAAGAAGATTGGAGGCTTTTGAAATGTGGTGCTGGCGCCGTATGAACAAATTAAAATGTACAGAAAAAAAATCAAACCAACAAGTCCTGAGAGAGATAAACGAAACAAGAACTCTAATTAAATCGATCAAAATTAGAAGGGATAGGTGGTTTGGACATATACTTCGACATGATGGACTTGTGAAAAGAATAACTGAAGGCAAAATAGAGGGGAAAAGAAGAAGAGGCAGACCAAGGAAAAGCTTTCTTGACCAAGTCAAAGACAGCACGGGTTTGAGGAGTTACCAGGAGGTTAAGAAGAAAGCCAATGAACAGAGCGGAATGGAGGAAATTGCTGCTGAGCTACCAGTCCCAAGACTGATGCAACTGATGATGATGATATATATATATATATAATGTCGAGGTTCCACTTTGCTGCTTAGTTTTATCTCATGCAAGTGAGATTTCAAGAACAGTTTGCTTACTTGGGGGTCTAATTTGAAAATGAATAAAAGGACTGCTATTTTGTGTGTCTTTCTGCATATAGCAATAGGGGAGGAAAGATATTCGAAGTGAAATTACTCAATTTCTTCCTTTCCCTCCTCCAAATACAGAAAATAATAGTCATTTTATAATCAAATAAAAAATTCCCGATAATATAGTAAGTAATAAGTCTTATGATTATTTTCACTTTTTTTTTTTTTTTTTTTTGTCTGCCAATTGATCTTTTTTTCTATATGTATTCCAGTTGCTTGCTAATTTAACTGTTCTTCTTTTAAACCCATTCTAATAACATGTCTATTTCATTCTGATTTTTTCTTTATTACCTATTCGTTTATGAGTTGAAAACTGACACTTTCATATATATTTTTTTTTCATTTTTCATTGTGTCCAGTTTATTTTTCTTAACTTTTTCATTTCACATGTTCTATTTATCTGTTGCATTTTCCATACTTCTATTCTTTTCCTAAGAACAAATGTCTAGTTGAGTTTTCAACTAGACATTTAAAAACTCGCACGACTTACATTTATACACTATATATATACTTTTTAATAATAAGTTAATATGGTTCGGACTACTGACATTTTTAGACTTCATAGATTGTATTTTTATTTCATTCTGTGTTATATTTTCACTGTTAAGTGATTCGTAGATGTTGAAATTTCTTTTTTTCTTGTTCCAATATTTGTCCATTTAGTTCCGATCTACATCTTAATGGATCTTTTGCAAATACCATTTAAAAAATAAATATGTCGATATTTCCATCTTTAAAAAAAGAGTGCACTTAAAAATAAAAAGGTTAGAATTTAAATAATTGTCGGATTCATTTTCATTTTCTGCAAATAACATTACATTATTTGCATATCCAAGAAATTAAATTTTCTTCTAATGAGAATAAACTATTATTTAGATATTGGTCAAGTGTAGGTCAATGGGAAGCCCTCTCTCACCCTCTTGTGCTGACTTATTTATGGAAGATCTTGAAAGCAAAATCTTATCTCAAATTAATCCAAAACCTAAGGCATGGTTCAGATTTGTTGATGACATCTTTATCATTTGGAACCTCAAAAAGGAAGAGCTATTAGATTACCTAAACAAAATCAATATGTTCCACCTTACTATCAAATTCACACTAGATCTTGGAAAGGACAAACAACTACCATTCCTAGACATCATAATCAAGAAAAAAGAAAATAACAGTGTCAACTTATCAGTTTATAGAAAACCAACAAATACCGGACGTTATCTAAACTTTAGCTCATCACACCACATCTCCCTAAAACTCAGCATTAATCACATGCTAAAGAAAAGAGCTATACAATTCACCACAGATCATAATGATCTACAAGACGAATTAAATAAAATATCAAACGATCTACTCCTAAATGGCTACCCTAGAAGACTTATTAACAAGAGTCTCTTCTCTGATATACCACAAAGACAACGTGATGACACCCAATATATATCTGTTATAACTATTCCATACGTTGGTACCATTTCCAAAAAAATAGCTCGCCTCCTAAAACCACACAATATTACAGTGACCTTCAAGCCAGTTGAAACTATCCAGAAATTTCTAAGATTACCAAAAGATTCCAATCCTTTCTACAAACATGCAGGAGTTTATAACATCCCTTGTTCCTGTGGTCTAAGTTACATTGGTGAGACGTCTAGAAGCTTCGAAGTGAGACAAAAGGGACACATTAGCTATGTTAGAAACAACAGACGAGATATTTCTGGCTTTTCTTCCCACTTCTCTACGATCAACCACATTATTGAATGGAATAAAAGTCTTGTGCCATATACAGGGTGTTCGGGATAAATTTGACAGTTTCGTAAGGAAAAAGAAAATCTTCTTTGTATCTATTAAATTTAATGAATTGACAAAAAAACATTGCAGGCAGAGTTAATTACAATACTATCAACAAGATTTACTCAAAATAACCACCATTAGCATCGATCACAGCTTCAATTCTGCTTCGGAACCTCGAACAAGCTGATGCTACAGTCTCCCTGGGAAGGGCCGCAAAAACTGTTTTAATTTTATCCATTAACTGGGCTTTTGTATTACTGTAAGTGCGATTGGTGTCTTTTTCAACTGCGCCCCATACAAAATAATCCATGGGGTTAAGGTCTGGGGAGTTTGGAGGCCAAACATTTGGACTGGTGAAGTCGTAGAAATTTTCAGACAACCATTTTTGACTTTTCCCAGAGGTGTGGCAAGGGGCCGAATCCTGCTGCCATACATACGGCCTACCATTGGCTACCCTTGTTATCCAGGGCTTGACTACAGTTAGCAACTCCACGAACAAAGCCCGAATTCCAATGCCAGGGTTCTTCAACACCTGTTCCTGCAGATTTGCGAGGAATTCTGCTGTACGAACGCAATCAGATCGTCTGCTAGGGATCTTTCTTCTTGCTACATCCTCGTAGTCACCATTGCAAGTCTCTAGTTCATGCCTGATTGTTTTTACTGTATTCAGGGAGCATTGGGCAGCAGTCGTAATATCCTTATTTTGATGGCGGGCACGAATCATCATGATACAAGTTATTCTCTTCCATGATTCAGGTGGGTTCCAGCTATCCATCCTTTCTGACATCTTGTATATGAATGAAGAAGGGTCCAAACTTTTAAATGAAGAGAAGTGTGTGTTAATACATGTAACTTACGGAAAAATATAATTAATTATAAATATGTCAAATTTATCCCGAACACCCTGTATAGAAGAAAACTACCATTCCAGAATCTTCAAAGAAGCTGCTACAGTTGCCCGTTCCACAAATAACCTCAAGCGGAACCAAGGTTTAATCCTACCAGACATATGGAAGACTTTAATTAGAACAATAAACACACAAGAAATGAACTTCAGTGCAAACTACAAAATGCATCTCAACAAGTAACTCATCATTACTTTGAATCTGCACTCTGAGTTTTAATTTTATGAATAGTCAGACGGCCACAACTGTTTAGTATGAACTATTACTAATAATTTCTCTTTCTTTGTGTTTTAACTTTAAGTTACCTCTTTCCCCGGAAGATGTAAGTCAAACGACTTATGAAACTTGTCGGGTCTGTTATTAATTCATTGTGTTTTATATACTTATTATATAAAAAAAATACAATCCAATTACCGAAATACATCATGTGAAGTAAATCATATATCCGCGACACTCGTATTGTTTCACGCGCACGATTTTGTTATTGAAATAGAATTGCCAGTTAACGTTTAACTTGTAATGTTCGTTTTCTTTGCCTTCCTGATTGTACCCTGATGAAGATAACAGCATAAGCCGGCGAAACTAGTTGGTAATTAAAATAGTTATTCACTACACTTGACCAATATCTAAATAATAGTTTATTCTCATTAATCTTTGTGGTCAAGAATCAACAATTTTTAAATTTTCTTCTTTTGATTTTTATTCCTCCCCCCATTTATACCACTTAATTTCTGTTTAGAACTGAAGGAGGCACAGGAAGTTGGTTTGATGTAAAATCAAGCGTATCAGAAGGGTTACACTATCTCTACTATTGTTATTCGTCATATACGAGGCCCTCATGTATAATCACATTATAAAGGAAAGTAGCATTAAGCCCGATTTTAAAATTGGGCTTAATTTTAAAAATGAAAATTTTAATTTCAGCTCTTTACTTTCTGCTGATGATATATTTTTAAATATTTTTAATGGAACATGTGTACTAGACATTTAAAAACTCACACGACTTACACTTATACACTATATATATAATTTTTAATAATAAATAATCGATATAATTTTATTCAAAATCTCTAATCTCTATATATTTCATCCAGCATAATGAACATCATCAGACCACTAACTACGTTCAAAACATGAATCACAATAATTAGCAGGCGTATACTAGCTCGTATCTCGGTCGCAGCTGAAGTATACGATTACACTACTAGCGTTCTAAGCAACAATTGTAAAAGTTGCGTCCCATTCCATTCAGGTGCCAAATCCGATCTCGGAAGTTGCTACCATGATGTGACTCCGGTAAACTACGGGAGTTACGACATGTGGTGAGGACCCTATCTCTTCCACATATTGTCGTAAGTATCCATGGTTGTAGATCCGTGTGTGTGTTCACATGGCAGGTTTGCCTGTTCTGAGGGACAAAAAAAACAGAGTTTCAGGGTGAAAAAAACAACAACTTATTTTCGTATGAGACCGGCTAACTCACCTTTGGTCGAAAAAGACCAGATAAAGGTTCCTCACGTCACGGACGAGAATCGGACTCAGATCTTTCCGACCAACGGGCTCCGTTTATATCGACTGAGCTACGGAGGCCCTCGAAAGTTGCGTAAATAACAAATAATTTGAAATAATTATTTAAAAAAAAAAAAAAAGAAACATTCTGAATAATAGTGATCACGTCCTAAAACTTAGAGATTGGCATACAATCTGAGCGAACGATTTTGTAGCGTTTCACATATTTCAACAATCAAATTTGAACTTACTGAAATTAAGAATCTTTGTCTGGTTCCCAAGAACTCTGTGCCTAGTGTCAGTAGCAAGAGAAGCAAGGCCTGACTTGTCGGATTCCAGAAATGTAATATAGTCTTAATGTTCTTCAATTCTAATCAAGGCAGAAGGGCTAGTTTGTTCAAAAAAAAAAAAAAAAGAAGAAGCAAAGATGACATGAATAGGGTACTTGATAAACGCGTGGTAAAAAAAGAGGTGGTAATGTATCCTTTTTAGATACTAAGAAGGAAAACAGTTTACGAGCTGATTCAATTGGCGAAAAAATTTTTCGGAGGTTCATTTAAAGAAGGGTATTGAAATTCTTTTCACATCAGATCGTAGTCTGGTTGAAGAATGATAATCATAAATAATTTTTGAATGGTAGTTTTGTCGCATTCATTACATATCAGATTGCTTTCAGTTTTATTCAATTCATCTAACAAGGTAATCAAAAGAGCAGATAGTATGAGCTGTATGCACAGGACTCTTGATAATAGCTATCTTCTATGATGAATGATGATGTGAAGACGAGTGATGTCAGTAATAGTTCGTTTCCGATCAACATACACCATGATTTGTAGGATTTTGAATTATTAATATATTCAATAAGGGATGGTAGTTATCAGAACCGGCGCTAGGGTCTTTGGCGCCCGCATGCAATTTCTATCTAAGCGCCCCTGTAACGATCCAGGCGGCTGTGGTTCTTTTACGATAATAAAAATTTAAATTATTTAAAATTTCTTAAATAAATTTTGACAGAACAGCCACACGTTGGTTCGCTAAATGTAACGAACCGGGGGTGTTAACTAGGCAAGATAATCGTTAAAAACCCGAATATTCAAAAAATTCTTAAAAGTTAAAGCAAATTTTAACAAAGCCACTTCACTTTAATCGTTGAAAATAATGATACAGGGATTATAGCCTTCTCACCGACCCGAATCGCTAACAAAATTAAAATGGATTTTAATTAAAGTTAAAATTTATTTGAACTAAAGTTTAAAAAATTCTTTCATTTTACAAGTTGGTAAATTCTTAGTAACCTGTAAAAAAATTTTAATAATTTTTATAAGTGGAACTGTCTTTTAGGAAAATAAAAGAAACTCAAGATAGATGAGAAAATAAGAAAGGAATTCAGAAATAATTAGAACGTTTAAGATAAGTATTCAAAAAATAACATCTTTACAGAATAACAGAAAATAAATTAAATTACATAACTATACTTGAAATTTTTTTTATTAAAATTTTAGGGTTTTTGATTTCATATTCACAAAATTAGAAATAATGGTCTTAACGTCTAATTCCGCACATATATCATTTTCAATAGCTATTAACGCCAAACTAACAAGCCTTTTTTTTGTGACATACTTGTTCTTAAGCAGGTTTTAATCAATTTCAACTTGGAAAAGGAACGTTCACCGCTCGCTACACTAACAGGTAAGGTTAATAGTATTCTTAAAGCAATTGAACAGTTAGGGAAAGATAAATTATTAGACACAATAAAATTAAGAATATCGAAAGGGTTTTGAATATTTAAATTATCCTTCCGAAAAATATCCCGGAAAGCACATAATTCGTCATATAGTTCTATTGCATTTACGTCTTTGTCTTAATTTTTTCGTAAATCTTCGTTATTAATTTGTAGTAATCTATACAAAAAATTGAAATTATCGTAATATGTTTTTAGTTCAAAACGTTCTATTAACGAACACATTGCAACGTCTAGAAGTGTATAAAACACATTCACTCTAAATTTATCTTCTGGCGATTGTGGCGTTTCGTCATGAAGCTCGTAGTCAAATTGTCGTGTCTTCTTTCGTCGTCGAACTTCCGTACCAGTTTTAAATTCTTGTTCTCCATTCATCTCTTCACTCAGTTCTTTTGCCGTTTTTAGAATTTCTTTAAAATTTGTATCTGATCGATACTCTTGTAAGAATATTTTTTTAAGTTTTCGATAGATCGTAAAGCAAGTGTAATGTTCATATTTTTGTCTTGAAGCATTTTACTCACAGGTTTATTCTATTAAGTAAATCATGCCAAGTTATAAGAGAGCAAATAAATCGGTAGTCCTTTATTTTAGTACATAATGTTTGTGCTTCATGCTGAGTTTCTTTATTAAAATTTTCATTATTTAAAATTTCAAAAAGTGCATCGTAAATTTATCCTAACTGATATCGTAGAGGGCGGATTGCATTAATTTTACTTTCCCATCGCGTTTTTGATGGCAGTTTCAATGTTAGATTTTTTACGAACTTTAAAAGGATTGCCCAATGTTTGTAAGAGAATGAAAAGAAATTGTATATTTCTTGAATAATTGCAAAGAAACTAATTGTATCTGCATTCACTTTGGCTGCATCGTTAATGATTAAATTTAGAGTATGAGCAGCACATGGCACGTAAAAGTTCGAGGAGTTTTGTTCAAAAGGAAATTTTGGAGCCCATAATTTTTTTCCCTTTCATATTTGCCGCATTGTCATACCCTTGACCTCGCATGTCTTCAATGGGGATGTTCATTTTTCCAGTTGTTCCATTATTGTTGCACATAAACCACGTCCTGTGGAATCTGATATATCTACAAAACCTAAATATTTTTCCTGATCTTGACAATTTCATTGTCACAGGAAACAAAGCGAATAATAATGGTCATTTGTTCTGTTTTACTTACATCAGGTGTGCATTCTAAAATTATGGAATAACATTTAGATTTTCGAATTGATAATAAAATTGTATCCCTGATTGCGTTACTTAAAGTTTCCAATATTTCATTTTGTCTGTCTTTACTCAAATAGTGTATTCTATTGTTTCGATGTAGGGCAATTTCAACATGATTTTTCCATAACGGGATCAAACTTCGCAAACAGTTCGACTAATTTTTTAAAAAATTGCCGTTATTCCTTTCATATAATTTATCAGATGATCCACGAAAAGCTAAATTTTGGCTACCAAGGAATTTTATAATTTCAATCAAGCGTTTTAAAACACTCGTCCAATGTTTCTTTTCCATTTCATACATGCTTTGAGTCTGGCAATCAGTAGTAGTTTTGATTATTAAATTTTTATCAAGTTCCTTCCATTTTAAGAAATTTTTCATGTGAGTTAAACTGGTCTCATGTCTATGCAAAGTTGTACTTACATTTCTCCAATCGTTATAACCTTCTACAAGACTACTTGATTCAGTAGGTGCAAAACGTTCGCAACAAAAGCAAAAAACAGAATTTAAAGTTTCGAAATAAATGAGTCATGTTCTTGGCACCAGTTCCCCGTTTTCCATTTTTCAATTATAATACGTGTCGCCAAATTTACGACCATATGTATCTCTGGGATATATTATGTTTTTCTTTTGAACACGCCCCATTTCAATTAAAACAACTCGTAATTTTTCATCACTATTTCCCCATTCACCTGGATCTTCTAAATTTACAGAGACTAACAATGTGTTAGTTTCGTGGTCAACTACAACTAAATCTTCTCCTAACTGTTTTTCACTTAAATCATGCATCTTGTTATCTTGTTCAATAGTTGCAATAGTACTTTCATGCAAACTGGATGATGTGCACAGTTCTTCAACTCTGATTTCTGATGTATCGAGTTGGTTACAATCCGCATCAAATATTTTAATATTTTAACAAATTTATTAAGAGCCCCAGTTTGTTTCTTAATAATTCCTTCTTTCGCAGCATGACGCTTATGATTTTGTGCACCAGATAACTTTTTTTTTAAATTTTGATTCCATTTCTATTTTATACTCACAAGAAATTATTACACAACACGACACAGAGACGAAATAATAGTCCGCACTGCGCTGCTGTCAGTAGCCTACTGAGATGCGTACCATATGACTGGCTAACTAGCAACAAATGTTTTGTACGAAAATTCGTTTCTGCGCATAAAAACCGTTCACTGTTTCACTTTAGATAGACTGCAGTAGACACAACATTCTGCAGGCAAGTTTAGCCTGCTCTCGCTGCAAAATTGTAAACAGCCAGCTGATCAAAGAAGCGGCAACATACAATTTTTTTTTAAATTTTCATTCGGTATATCCGGCCTTATTTATTTTAATATTGATCATTCTAAGATTTTTTTTGTTTTTATGATAAAAATTTTGTTTCTTAAAAATGAACTTATGAACCGTGCCCCGGCGGCGGCGCCCGCATGTCCGCCGGCCCTGGTGGTTATTAGATTCACGTTCAATAGCGAACTTGATGCAAGAGTTCAAGACGTTTATTTTCTCCAGGAAATGAAGTAATTCTGACTCACAGTGGGATCAGACTGCAAAGATCTCATCAACAAAACGTAAATATAACGAGGTGAGGAAACGTATGCTATACTATAACATATATGGGAAATATATGTTGTAATGTTATACTGTTAAAAAAATCCGGTACAAGACTGCATGATTCTCAATTGAATAACTGCTCTAAGCAGGAACATTGGAAACATCAGCTGCATCCTGAATGGATAACCTATAGAACAAGTCAAATAATTCAACTATTTAGGCACAATTTTTAGTGAAGATGAAAAATTAAATATGGTAGGGAGCAACTTTTTCTTTTTCTTTTTAATCCTAGTTGCTTGTAGCGCCAATATTTTCAAGATCATCGCCATCTTTCGCCTTGGTCTTTCTATGCTTCTCTTTCCCCGTTGGTATCCAGTTCTTCATTTTCTTTGTCCATCTGTTACTCGCATTGTTTCTATATGATTTTCGATTATTTTTGTTTTTGGAAAAACGAAAATAAGAATGGAAAAATCATTTATTGTGTACATTTTACAATATTCTCTGATCCGTGAGTTCCTGATTTTGTTTAATATTGTTACACCTTCAATTTTTCTTAATATTTTCTGAATAGTTTCATTCGTCTAATTTTTGTAGTTTCTACTGCATGTGCTAGTACTGATCTGATAACTCCGTTGTCGATTTCTTAATTTTATTTCTTTACTTATCCTTTCCGAGACGCTGTTAAGACATACAGATATTCTACTGGTTTTTATTGATTATTTTTGTACTTTATTTTGTGTGATGCCATACTTATTTATTTCCATTCATAAAATTTTATTTTACTTTTTCAGTTATTTTCTCTTTGATTTCTCATTGGTATCTTACGTAAATTATTTAATTTTACGCATAAATATTTTATCTTACTAACTTGTCAGTTATTTTTTCTTTGATTTCTAATTTACATCTTATGGGTTCTCTAGCACCTGCCATGATTTTAGTTTATTCTTTACGTTTCACTTTTAATTAATTTCTATTCCATACTTTTCCATTTTGTTTACTTATTTTAATATTTTATCCATAATTAATTTAAATACAGTGAGATTTGATGGCTCTTGTCTACACCTTGTATAATTCCTGTGGTTATTTTAATTTCTTCCATGTGTCGTTAGTGTTTATTATATAACTGTTATCTATTCTTTATATTTTTAATTAGTTCTGAAATGGGTTTTGGTATTTTTCTTATTTTAATGTGGTTATTATGTCTTCTAACTGCATTCTTTTAGTTAAATATCAATAAAACATGTAAAGGGTTTATTGTATTGTAATGATTTATCTATTATTTGCTTTAATATAAATACTGCATCTGTTTTGGTTTATTTTTTTCTAAATCCTTGTCTCTCAATTTTAGGTAATTCAATCAAATTATTTATTATATTTCCAAGTATTTCTTGTATCATTTGAATTGTGCAAAGTACATTTATTCCTTTGTATTTCTCTGGTTTGTCCTGTTTCCTCTTTCTTTTTTTTTTTTTTCCTCTCTGAACATTGGTATTTGCTAGATTCTTTAGCCAGTCATTTGCTCTTTCTTTAAATACTGTATTTAGAATATCACACATACAGTAATTCTTTTGCTAATTGTTTCCTGCATATTTTAACAGTTCGTTCTGTATCACATCTATTCCAGTTGATTTTCTATTTTTATTAGTTCTTTTAGGATTTTTTACACTTTCATTTCGATCTTTCTTTTGAGTTTGTATTATTCTCCAGATTCTTCTTCTTTGCGTACCATAAAAATTATGTTCTAATTCTTTGGAGTATTTTTATGTGACTCTCACCCACGAAAAGTTGTAAACTTACTACCATGGGTGGGCTAAAGATCCCCCCCCCCCTATTTTTATTCATTATTTATTTTTCAATATATTTAGCGATGTCTTACAGGAACTTGAAGTGATCTCTCTTTTAGACTACATCGATCTTTTACAGAGCGAGATGGAGACAACATACAGAAAGAATGAGTGAAGGAACACTCCCCAGAGAGATCGACCTCAAGGGAGAAGGAATAGAGGACGGCCTTTGAAAAGATAGGAAGAGACCGTAACAGGCCACTAGGCCTATTACTGGAAAGGAAGAAAAAGATATTTCTATTCATTTTTACCTACTCCCGAAACCCTTCTCTAGAGATCGAACATGGCTCTTTTACAAGCCACTTTAAGCATCCAGCAAGCGAGATGGTAGTTTCACACTAGGTGATCAAATTCATCTACCACCTAAGGATTCTTATATTAATATATATTTTTTTTTTCTTCGGATATATTTCTCTATTAGCTCACATCTGTTCATTTACAGAATTTTGTCCTCTTGTATTCTCCTATGTATTTTACGATCAGAGAATGTATTGTTTATTCTTAATTCATTATTCGTACGAAACTGTACCCAGACGCGTATGGACGCTATGACCTCAGAGTAGCTGCTAAGGGAGCCAGCGACATCTGTTTAACAGCTATTGAAATTTCAGTTTCATTTGAAACAGCTATTGAATACGCACGTAGTTACGAATTTGCCAAGGGTAATTGTTTTTCCATTAAATCTTTGGCATATACTTAGAAGAGCCACGTTGCTAATTCTTGCATTTAAATCTCCAATTATTACATATTATCTTTTTATTATTATTTATTTGTTTATATTACATTTTGTAGATAATAAATTCTTCTGTTGCTAGTACTGGTTTCCTTCGGCTGGCCTGTATGCACTAATATTTAATATTTCCCATCTTTCCTTAGTTTTAAATGTAATATTCTGCTTGATATATAATTATATTCCTGTGCTTGTTCTCTTTATGCGTCAATATTTCAATTTAGTTGCTCTTTGATGTTTTTCCTACTCCGCTGCATATTAATAAGTAATTGATAATGATTTTCAAATTTTTCAATTTTTTTTTTTTTTTTTTTTTTTTCTTGTCAGTGATCTTACATTCCTAATGCCAGTCCTCACTATTTCTTCTTTTAGTTTCGGTTTTCTTATTCAGTTCCGATATGGCCATATCGTCTTTCAAACTTTAAGCAGTTGGATTTAATGTTTGCTGGCGAACTGCTAATCCAACTAGAGAACTCCGCCTATCGGTGGCCAGGTATATTTTGATGTAGCCTTCACACCCAGAGTGGCCATATTGGAAATATACACTTCTGGCATGTTTTGTCTACATATCACATCACCCCTTCACCTCCACATCACGATGAGATTCAGGATAACCTGGTTCAGAGAGTTGGGTTAGAAATAAGGCTGATGACAAAAGACTGGAAACGATGGATATGACAGTTCTGAGAAATATTAGTGGATTAAACAGATGGCCTCAATAGTGGAACCATATTAAAAATGAAGATATTAGGAAGGAACTTAACATTGTTAGCATTTAGGAATGTGTGAGTAGAGCTAATCTCAACTGAAATCAGGAAAGTGTGAACAGAGCTAATCTCAGGTGTGTGTGTGTGTGGCCGCTTAAACAATGGGAAAAGGTTAGTAAAATAGGTAAACGTCTGATGGCAGAAAAAATACCCAAAGGAAGATTAAGATCTAGATGGATTGATCAGTAAGGTAGACCTTAGAAGACTGGAAATACTGGAGTCTTGGCAACTAATTTTGAGGGGAAATGTCGATAAAGTCTATAAGCATCAATATTTTTAGTGCTATCACAAAATTCTTTACACCCCTTGAGAGTATAAATCAGGAATTTTATGATGCTAATAATTTTATTTTTTTTATTGTCATTTCTATCCTTTTCTTTATAGGGATTTTCTACGTTGCGATGTGATATTTTATCATTTTTTTAACATATACGATCGATATTATCATAACAATCTTTTATCGTTTTTTTTTTTTCATGTGGAAATTCAGTTCAGGTACATGCAACATGCAAATCAGCCAAGAGAACCCATGCATTTTACCGAATAAAAATATTATTGATGGGCGGTAATAGTGTTGTATGTTTTGTAGATGGAGGATCCAGTGGTGTAGACCCCGTTGGTTGTATTGAAGTGCCCTTTCGCGGTGAACTTCTTGGAGGTGTCACGTAATAATAATAAACGGTAGCCATACGGCCTTTGTTATTACTCCACCTATTTTGCCGCTGACTCTTGTAATTAAAGAAGGTATTATTTATTCTAAATTCGTTATCTCTGCAAAATTGAACATTTGAGTTTTCATTTTTTTATTTAAATCTTTGACACGTTCCTTGTATTACACGGTTTCCACACTGACAAGATACTTGTATTAGGAGGAAGGTGGTGGTGGTGGAACATCCATGGGAGTTAAATTTCTGTGCGGTTAAGAAAGGGGTGAGAACGTAAGTGGGTCTAGTGTGTACGAGTTTAAGAGCTGGTGTGGATGATGTATTGCCTCTCTCGATGAATCCTTGAGGTCTGATAACAATTCATTCGATCAGGGGCGGCTCGTGCATAGGCACTACGGAACTGCAGCACCCCAAATTTTTCTCGCTATAAATATATTTATGAATTTATTTATATTTGCTTGTAATATTTAATTTTATCATCAACAATCCTATACAATTCTCTTGTGTATAAAAAATAATAAATCTTGTAGCACTTAGGAGGGCGAAGGACGCTAGCAGTACTGTGTTTACCAGTGTCATATTGTTAGTATTTGCTACACGCACAAGCATATGCACGTCATAGTGAGATGCTTGCTATTAATAATGCGGCACTGTCCGTCGCGCAGTTCCACTGATATGCAGTTTGTGCCAGTAGTAGAGTGGTCATAGTGTTTATCATGTTTACTCCGTCTCTTTAAATATTTGGACATTGCAATTAAAGATATAGCATTTGTTATAGTTTTTATTTTAGAACATTGAGGTTATGATAATGGATTTTATTTTTAAGTAATTTTTAATTATACCAAACTGTATAATTTTATCGATAATAAACAATTTTTCATGTTTATTTTTTTTTTTAAATTTTTATCATAATTTTGATATTTTATCCGAACACATATACACTGTACTTAGTATATTTCGAAAGTTGCAGCACCCACCCCCACGATTTCAAGCCACGAGCCGCCACTGCATTCGATTATTATTTACAATTTCTATAACGTTTCATAAAATTCAATTTTTGTTTTCCTTCCTCAGGGTTATAAGCACAAATTATAATTCGTTTAATCTTGCAATTTATTTTTATTACCGTACTCTTTTGGATACGGATTTAATTTCCATTATTTTATCTTATTTCGAAAATCCGTATGTATTATTCCTGCACTTGCTTTAGTCCCGTGTTCTCTATTTCACTGAAAATATACAGTATTTCATTTATACATTCCCTTACCTTTCTTTTTGGTTTCTGATGTATCTTATCTTTTATTTAATTGTTAAAATACTTCTTGTTTTTGATTTAATACGCGAACGTTCCAACTTCTAATTCTCGGTATGTTTCGTTTCCAATGTTTTTTTTTTTCATTTTTCCTTTCTTTCCTGGTTAAATCCATCTGGACAGTCCGCCTACATTTTGCATTGTGCCTTTGAACGTTTATTTTTATATCGTATAAGCGATTGCTAGTCCGCTTTTAAAGTATGTTGCAGGATATTGAGTGGAGAAACAATGTAAATACATTTCACACTCGAGTAGAGTTCCATTTGAAATGATCGATTCTATAGTTCATGATTTGTATTTGAGAAGATTATAGTTGCTCATAATATATTTAAATTAATGCTTGGAGTTTAATAATAATCTAAAAGATGGAAAAGTAGCAAGTTTGTTTTAAATGGAACAGTTATTGTACCCATATGTTAGCTGCATTCTGTCAGTTATTGGCAAATGAAGTCCTAGTGGATATGACATTATGTGAGGGATTGTGCTTAAAGGCTCACAAAATGATGGTATCTGTGTGTAGTCCTTTTTTTTTCAGAGTTTACTTATTGAACAATCTTGTAAACATCCCACTGTTAGCATCAACGACATGAAATTCACTGATTTCAAAGCAACTGCAGACTTCATGTTACAGTGGTGAGGTGAACATTTCCAAAGGCCAGCTTCCTGTACTCATAAAGGCAGCTAAGTCTCTGAAGATGAAAGGATTCAAGACGTCACAGATTAACGATGGGGTGATTCAGATATCATGCAACAGGGAGTAATTCAGCAGATTCAAAGAGTTCAGGCATCATCTCTTAGTGGAGTGCATCAACAAAGGTTATTAGCATGTAGAAGAACCACAATTGGGTGTGAATACAGAGTCTCATTTGGTGCCATCCAGGTTGATGGAATACGTGCTAGCATATTCTGATGATCCATTTCAATGGCATGTTTATTCCAGTTGCATATCAGCCACCACCCACTTCGGCTACTGTTGCATTAGTCATATAGCATCAGAGCCTCGTGGAGATAGTAAAGTATTAGTTCTTTGTTCTGTATGATCCGATCCATCTACACCCAGTTATCAAATCAGGCGCCCTGGTATGATGTGAAGAACCTCCCATATTACCTCTGGCATGTTCTGTACATCACGATAAAAAATATACATAAAATGCTGGTATGATGTGAAGAACCTCCCATATTACCTCTGGCATGTTCTGTACATCACGATAAAAAATATACATAAAATGCTGTCTTACCAATGCTGAATTTGGCGACATGTGCTCTAGCATTCAGGAAGAATATGATTTTAGTCTTTTGCGCACAGGCCTTTTGCTGGAGTACAACAAAAACTTCTCCCGTTAAGAAGACTGAAAAAGAGGAAGGCCTTGGAAAAGATTTCCTAGCGACTTAAAAGGAAGGAGGAGAATATTAATTCATTAACACTAATCCATGTGTAAATGAAAAGGAAGTTAAGAGGTGAAGACAAAACCCATACACCTGGTCACAACAGGGATATCCAGGATATTAATGAAGAGGCAGTGCCAATCACAGGAGAAAGGGCCAAGCTCTCTCTGCCTACTTCTCCATTAATTCAGGTATCTCTTTCTTAATTCATGTGTAAACACTGATGTGAAGAAGAAATCATTTTCCAGTGTTCAGTAATGTTGGATGGATCACGATCCAGAGAAGATACGGTAATTGACATAGTTACCTCTATTATCACATATCACAGATGATGACACACGGATAATGCATCTTCTGATTGAATGCATTCAAGTATTATGTTAAATCCACATAATAAACATGAATTTAAAAACGCAGTACTTTAACACAGCAGTTAAAAGTTAAACTTAGTTTCTTTTATTACAACTGAGTTTTTGAAGGTTTTAGTTTGTTTTCTGTCCATTAGCTTATCACTGCTGAATTAGTTGACATTCCACCTCATCTCAATATGTCAGGGTTAAGTGAAGATGGTCAAGCTTTAGTTCATTGCTCTATATTCTATATGTATTTAAATGAGAATTGCAGATATGCATGGAAGAATGAAAGGAAATATGGTAATCTGAAAGTGGTAACGAATGATTCGAGAGCTCGATATGGAGATTCAGTTATTAGAGGTATAGTGAATGAGAAGACAGAGATGCAGAGTGATTGAGGCTTTGAAGAGGAATAAGAGAGAAAAGGTTGTTGCTAGGAGGTACAAATGATTGTACAAAAACGGATGGGGAACAAGAATGTCAGACTGGATATAATGAGGTTGTTGAGTAAAGGATAACAGCGTCTTGCCCAGGTATGGTAGTGATGAGTTGAGGGAGCGAACAAAGATCATGAATGCTATGTTAGCAGAAAGGAGTGAACTTTATGAATCAGCGGGAAGAATTTGATGGATTTTATTTAAATGGCTTTGGTGTGAGTCAGTCTGATTGTTGCTGGAAGGGTAGTGAATAGATCTTATGCAAGGTGATGTGAAAGAGAAAGAAAGGAAGGGTAGGGGAGCTTGTGAATGGAGAAGTGAGTACCATGGGTAAAAACGAGAAGGCAGAGATGCAACACAGACAGGGAGTCACAGTGGATGGAAGGTCGCTGTATAAAAAATGCAGATGCTTGAATCAAGAGTAAAAGTAAATTAAAAAATAAAGTATAGTGGTGGCCTGGGATGGGAGGAGAGTATTTGGGTTTCGGAAGAGTTGTAGGATCGGGGGTCGTATCGAAGAAGAGACTGAGGAGGATATTGAGAAGACACATCTTCGAAGTGCTGAAAGTAGGACTTATGAAGTCAGAAATAGTCATGTTTTTACACCAATGTGAGAAGTATCCGAAATAAGGGGAATGAAATTGTTGCATTCATCAGGTCTGTTCATCCAAAAATCATCGGATTAAGTGAAACCTGGTTGAATGAGGATGATATTCATACAAGAATATTATCCTTATTTTACAGCATGTCCATGGAGTCCAGAGACTCATCGCAGGATACCCAAATCTTATCATACCTACTTCCTGTATGGGAATAAAGGCGTTAGCTAATTTTTTTTTTTTTTTTTTTAAATCTTAAGTTTCTATTCATGTCTCCTCTTTTCCGCCTATCAACTAAACCAGTTCTCAACTTTTGTGAGATCGCAGCCCGGTAAATTCTTTTTTTTTTATAAGACGAGGGCCTGGTCCCAACAAATATGGCATAATCATAGAGTATTATTGCACTTATGTATACGGAGTGGCATGTTGACAAATATAAAATTATATTTAAATTAGTTATCAATCGCTGGACTAATGAAATTTTGTAGCATATTGTAGATTCTTCGGGCCAACATCATTAAATTAATTCATGCCGATTTTCATTGACATATCCCATTCTGATCACCAGAAATTTATAGCATAATATTATTCAGTGGTAAAATTGATTTTAATGATGTTGGTTTGAGGGGGAGAAAAAAAAAACGGTAGTGAGAAAAATAGTCAGCTGAGAAGGGGAAGTAGCAGAAGGATGTCAACTTGGCAAAACACTTATCACATACACACGCCAAACATTTATATATACGAAGTATGTAATTTAACAAATAAATGGTATGAATATCTCAATTCTAACGCTAGTTCCAACACTGATTTATATTTTGAATTTAAAAACGCAGCACTTTATCACAGCAGTTTAATTATTATAATTATTTAAAATGTTTCTTTTATCACAACTGAGTTTTTGGAAGGATTTAGTTCAAGGGTCGCCAAACTTCTTTGACCGTCGACCCCTTCAAGAGTTTGCCTTTTTATCGACCCCCTCTATTTTCCTATTACGTAATTATAACATGACAAGCAAAAAATACGCTTATGTGAGTTTTTAGATTGTTTATTTTATAGTTACAGTGTTTATTGTATGTATAATATAGTATATATTATTATATTACTATCACTGGTATTGCTAGTGATATTAATATCACTGGTATTACTTCCAGTCCTGCTCAACTCTTCAACATAGAGAAGTTTAGTTCGTGAATGAATAACGATTGAATTATAATATGTTGATGAATTTTAGAACATTAACACTCGTTTGTATGTCGATGCGCAAAAAAAACAAGACTGGGATCGAATACGTGTAAGTATAAGTAAATAAGAACCGCGCACGTATTGCAACGTCGCTCCCGCTGTGCCGGAACCAACATCCGTTTACTGGTAAATACGTCATTTTGGCCTACTTCATTGGCCTCCGTAACTATTTTCATGATCTTGCTCCATCTTACAGGTCCTATTCATATCACTGTTCCCACGATTCACTCTTAATTGTGTCATTGTCATTCAGGATGGAGGTAATCCAAGTTAACCGAATTAAATATTACCCGTACGATGATGTATTATATTTTTCTATCGACCAGCAACTATTTTCACGACCTTGCTCCATCTTAGAGGTGATATCATGTCACTGTTCCCACGATTAACTCTTAATTGCGTAGTTGTCATTCAGGATGGAGGTAATCCAAGTTAGCCGAATTAAATATTACCCGTACAATGATACCTTATGTTTTTCTGTCGACCACTGAAATTGACTTTGTTGCTGTTCTCTGTCCGTTAGCTTATTAATTCTGGGATAAACTGAAGTGATAGCCAAACGGAGAGTCAGAAAGTTGCAGGCAGTTCCTCTGTTTCGTTTTAAGCAATCATGGCAGAAAATGTAGTTTCACAAAGATATGTGGTAGGAAAACAGATAAGAAATCTCATTGCTATTTCATGTAAATTTGGATATTTATTTTTCATTCTTATGACAAATATAACATCCAGAATTTCGAATTACTCATATATTACAAGTATTTTACTTTCCAGTCCTTTGTCCGACGATAATTCAATAAGTTGAAGGGTTTCTTCATGGGAAAGGGCTGTCTCTGTGTTCAACATTTTGCCTCCGGTGATATCCTCATGTTCGGGATAATACTTTTCAAACATCATCTTCAACTGGGCTACAATAATATCTGAAACTGAATTCTGCGAAAAGAAATCATCTGCATCCATAATATAATCTGAGTACAACGGAAACATTTCATTATTTCTTTCTGCAATCATATTAAGCCAGCATTTGAATTTCTTTTTGAATGATTTGATCTTGTTCCAGCTCAACTTCCTTTTGGGATTCATATTAACCTCTTGAGAACTTGACCGCGGAACAGCCAACGAACTTCCGAAAGGAAAAGATTTTGATCAGAGCCCATTTCATCGCACACTGCTTTTAACAGTCTTGCATTTAAAGCAATTTTTATATAATTAATAATTTTCAGATTGAGACAGGACTTCATTAAGTTCAGGTGCCATTTTTTGCCTATGAATGTAACAATGCGTTGACAATAAGCTATTGCCTGTCATATCCTTAATTTTAGTGACTAAACCTGAATTTCTATCTGTAAGACAGGCAGCGCAGCAGTACAAAATCCGACGCAATTTTTCTATTCGAGACCTCTCTCTTCAATGAAACCATTTAAAACTGAACTTTTCACTGCTGATAGTGTGCATAGGTAATTCAGAAACACTTAAAATGTCTTCTTTCATCATGGTCAATATATCGTACATATGTAAGCCGGGGGGGGGGGGTGCATAGGCACTACGGAACTGCAGCACCCAAAATCTTCCGATATATAAATATATTTATTAATTTATTTATATTTGCTTGGAATTTTAAGTCATCATCAACAATCCTATACAATTCTCTTATTTTGTATAAAAAATAATAAAAATCCATCTTGTAGCACTTAGGAGGGCGAAGGATGCCAGCGGCAGTGTTTACCAGTGTCATATTGCTACGCACGCAAGCATATGTACATCATAGTGAGATGCAAGCTATTAGCGTAACGCGGCACTGTCCGTCACGCAGTTCCACTGTTGTTTATATTGCAGTTTGTTGTTCTAGTAGTGCTTATCGTGTTTACTCCGTCTTTTTAAATATTTGGACATTACAATTAAAGGATTTAATTGTAATGTCCAAAAGTTGTAAATCCATTCCTTTAATTACAATTAAAGGAATGGATTTTATTTTTAAGTAATTTTGAATTATACCAAGCTATAATTTCGATAATTATAGCTTGGTATAATTATCGAAATTTTATCGATAATAAACAATATTTTTTCATTTAAGTATAAAGAGCTAATAAGCTTCATTTCGGCAATGAAAACATTACTAAAATTAAGGGGATATTAAATCCCACATAGTTTTAAAACCGAATAAGAAACTCAAAGATAGGAATCAGAGAGTTTCTTGCCGAATATAGTAAACTATAAAGTATCGGCGAACACTAGCGTTAGCAAATGCAAGTGATCCTAGTACGTAGTACAATCTCGGGCAACTCGTTGCAAAGGTGAGTAAAGTTCAGATCGCTATTCTTAGGTATTATCCATAATGTAAAAACACATTTCCTAGGAAAAGTATGCTGTTATTACATTATGGAGGGAGGTCACCACCCAGACCGGTTTCAGCCTTTTTTGAGGCCTCATCAGTGAGTAGCTAGTGCCCGAGATTGTACTACGTACTAGGATCACTTGCATTTGCTAACGCTAGTGTTCGCCGATACTTTATAGTTTACTATATTCGGCAAGAAACTCTCTGATTCCTATCTTTGAGTTTCTTATTCGGTTTTAAAACTATGTGGGATTTAATATCCCCTTAATTTTAGTAATGTTTTCATTGCCGAAATGAAGCTTATTAGCTCTTTATACTTAAGTAACTTAATGGTTGCAGCTACTTGGAAAACTCGTTCGCAGAGTATATAAGTTCTTTTCGCTATACACTTCGGTATTAGGTCTAGCCACTCACTGATGAGGCCTCAAAAAAGGCTGAAACCGGTCTGGGTGGTGACCTCCCTCCATAATGTAATAACAGCATACTTTTCCTAGGAAATGTGTTTTTACATTATGGATAATACCTAAGAATAGCGATCTGAACTTTACTCACCTTTGCAACGAGTTGCCCGAGATTGTACTACGTACTAGGATCACTTGCATTTGCTAACGCTAGTGTTCGCCGATACTTTATAGTTTACTATATTCGGCAAGAAACTCTGATTCCTATCTTTGAGTTTCTTATTCGGTTTTAAAACTATGTGGGATTTAATATCCCCTTAATTTTAGTAATATTTTTTCATGTTTAATTTTTACCATAATTTTGATATTTTATCCACACTTAGTGTGTGTGTGTATGTATATTTCGAAAGTTGCAGCACCCCCACGATTTCAAGCCACGAGCTGCCACTGTACGTAAGTAAAATACTGTTGTTCTGAATATCTGTAGATTCATCCAGTTGTAATGAAAACAATTTCGATTTTAATTTTTTCAACGAGTTGCGTTTCTTTATCTTCTGGGATATTAGATATTCGCCTTTCAACTGTATCACTCGACAATGGGATGTCTTTCATTACACTTGCCAGACTGGCAAGTACTTCATTACAAGCAGCAATCAAAGAAGGCTTAATGAGTTTTTGCCAATTGAATACGGTTTTTTACATTTAGCTATCTGTAATGGTATTAAACAGGATGCCATCCGAAGTGAAGTGTCAGTGGTTGAAGCTTAGGAAATAACTTTCTCTTCTATTTTAAATGCATCTCTTTTACATAAAGAATTCAATGGGTTTGGTGACTAGATCAGAATGATTTTTATTGAGTAAATCAAGATAGCTTCATTTCCCAGAACAGTAGCACAAATGACACATTGAAGTCGTGGCAATGGGTAAGTTTGAGGGCGCTGTATGAAACCAAATTTTAAATAGCTGTCCATGTACTTACGAGTGAATGCACTTTTCCTTCTGTGTGCTGGTAGTTTTCCCCCCTCCTTTGTACATCCTGGAGATTGCTCTGTAGGATTTTGGTGATAAAAAACTTTAAAAATCTCAATTTTCGCACCTATGGCCGGAGCCATAGGCGCAAAATTGGCCATAACCTCACTATGCCTCTGCTTGCTGACATTTGCAACACGGATTTTATTTCTTTCAGTTTTGAGAACAGAGGATATGCCACCCATTGTTATCAGTTTGCAGGCAATTTTTATGACCGGTCATAAACAGCGTATTCCCTTTCCCGAATGTTGAAAGATTTCGATGTCTGAAAATTCCAGATCATTCATGAATACAGTACTTCCATGTTTAAAAATATTCAGCTTGGTCACCGACATTTGCTACACAGATGTTGTTTAGGCGTTCTGTGTCCGAGCTGTTTGACACATTTACGAATATTATTCTCCTCAGAATATTTCCACTGTAAAATATTTATTCATGAAAAATGCTTAGAAAACTAAAATGACAAATTCCAGAACTTCTCGCGGCCTGGTGGTTGAGAAAACCGCTCTACGATGAGCTGCAGAGGCCGTGGCGCATTGATTATGTTTTGCTGTTATAACCAAAACTTTGTCTTGATGCTCCATGGTAGAGCAAGGGCGAGCTCTTACGAACGCCTGAAACAGATTTCATTGGTTCGAGACGCCGCCCAGAGCGTGGATACAACATTATCAAATTCCAAACTCAATTCTGGCAACATCAGTAATTCTGCTGCCTCCTTTCAGCCGTCCAATAATTCTTTCCCACATGAAATCATCTAGATCATGTATCTAAGCAATTAGAACACAACCAAATTTGTAACTTTATTCCTTTCAAAACGAGCTTCCTAATAGCACAACCTTTTAGCCTGGTAAGTGTAACCATCTGATCCCTTTGCACATGATCCAAAAATTTGATTATGTACATGCTTTCTACTAGAAATAGTCAGTTATTCAATTTGCCACAAGCTGATTCGTCTGAATTTGCAGGTTGTAATATTCAGAAATAGCATTCACCTTTAAGTTTTGGCCAGCAGTGTATAAAGCAAGTGATTATAAGAGGCTTAGGAGACAGCTTGCAACAATGTGGAATGAGGAACTGGATGGAAAGGATATCAATGCTACTTGGACTTTACTCAAAAAGTATCTAGTCTAGTCTAGTGGATACTATATCATAATGTATAACAAAGGTTAAGAAGCTAAACAGAGGAAGACAATGCATGCAACCCAAAAGAATATATTATGGAAGCAGTATAGGATAAGTGGTAATAACCAGTTGCATGAAGTGTATAAAGAGCAGGTGAGAGACATGACTTGGTTGGTGAGGATGGCAAAAGGGCAATATAAGCAACTGTTAGCTCAGGTGACTAAAAAGAATCCCAAGGCATTTTTTTTCCCGATACATACATAGCCAGTAGAGTGATTATGAAATATGAAAAGATGATGATGCTACTAGTTGGTGTAAATATATGTGAAAGTATCTAATTCTTCTGAATGCGACATCATGCATGAATACTGTGGGAAGGATGGAGGAGGAAGTACTCACGGGGAGTGAACAGGAGTTATATGAAGTGAGTGAACTTGAGGTTAAGGCAGTAGGGTTTGATAATATATCATGTGTTTTGAAAGAGTTCTAGAGAAGTAACACCTTTGACATCCTTTTTGACACCAGTCTTGCACTGGGCCAAGTTCCAAAGGAGGGTAAAGTTGTTCCACTTCATAAGACTAAAACTTCAAATTACAGACCAATCTGTGGAGTTGTGGTTAAAGTATTGGAGAAGTTAGGACCAAGATTCAGAACTGGGTTGATAACAGCAGCATCCTCTTTGGTCAGCAAGGTTTTACTAAAGATTGTTTTAGTTATCAGCTTACTTATTCGAAAAAAAAAGTCGACTAATATATTGGATAAAGGTTAGTTATGCATACAGTAGTATATTTAGATTTTGCAAAAGGTTTACCACATAAGCTGATTAAACAGGAAAGCATGGGACTGGATAGTAGGTTAGTACATTGGATAAGGAATTGGCTACGTGATAGGTATTAGCAAGTTGTGTATAGAGAATGATATCTCAGAAGAGGAAGGTTACTAGTGGTGTACCCCAAGGGTCTGTTTTGGGGTCATTGCTGTTCAACTTATATGTTAATACAAATTGCAGGAGGGAGATCTGAATGGTGATATTCAGTTGTTTGCCTAGCTGGGGAGAACAATCAGAAATGAAGAGGATGATGATGTGGCTTTGCAAGAGGATTTGAATGAGTTGGCTAAATGCACAAGTAATTCAGCATCAGTTCAATGTTGCAAAGTGTAGTTTTAAAATTTGGGAAGCAAAGACGGAATGCAGAGTATACAATTGGTAGTGACATCTTTGGAGGAAGTGTGGAGATGCGAGATCTGAGAGTGATTGTGGATAAGGACCTAAAATTTCAGGGACACATTGCTAGCATCATGAAGACATGGCAACGGATTACGACAATGATGTGGAGGACACCAACGTGTAGTCAGGATGTTATGGTTCTGCTATATAAGGCTTTGATTAGCCCACATATGGACTATTGTGCACAAATTTGGTCACCTGGTTTTCAAAAGGATAAAGAGATATTTGAAAAGGTCCAGAGACAATTGACTACGGTGTTTCTGGTCTCTGGAATGCTGACTATGAACACAGATTGAGGAAATTTAAATTTCAGACTAGAGAGGAGATATGATTGAGATATGTTATTAAGGGTTGTTACCTGATTAATGTTGATGTTTTATATAGAATGGGGAAGAACAAAGGAAAAACATGGTCATTCATGTAAGCTGTAAAAGGTGTGGTGAGGAACCTGTTTTTTGCAGAGTGGTATATTTGCTAATACATTGCCTGAAAGGGTTGTAATTGCAGAGACAGTGAATATATTTAAGGCACAGCATGATAAACTGTATGTAATAGGAGCTCTCCTCCAACAATGAGTCACTTGACTCCAAGGAGAACTGATAATTTTATGAGATACATTGTAACAAGTTCCTTGGCCACTGAGAAAATGACATAAGAGCAGAAATATGCTAAAGCACCAAATGATAAAAAAAATTACAATCTTTTGTACTGCAGAATTAAAAAAGAAACTTCATGAAATTGTAATTTTGGAAAGTTTTGGTAGGTTTTAAGTGCAGAACAGCTATAAAATTTTTGTCCATCCATATGTATGTGTGTACTCACACACCTATGTTACTCATACAGAGAATGTAACATTTAATTGCATAACACTTACTTGCATAAAAAAAGTGAAACTTGCAAGCTGTTATGTTTGTTAGATTTGCTGTTAATTGTAATATGCTTATTCACATATAACCCTTTTATTTAGCTAAGCTGAAATGGATTTGTTTCATCTCAGCTTTGCTAATACATTTTGTAGCAATTACATTTTTTTCTAAAAATATTTTTCTTTAGTTACAGTGATTACATTCAGTCATCCTACATAATCCAGTGGAACACAAATGAATAGTTCTGCCCCCCCCCCCTCTCATTTGCTCATTCTTGAAGATCTTGCACATTATATTTTAATGTGCAAGATCTTGTTACAGCATAGTTACATTGTAACAAGTTCCTTGGCCACTGAGAAAATGACATAAGAGCAGAAATATGCTAAAGCACCAAACAAAAAACTAATTTTTTTTTTGAAGTACACAAGGTTTTCCATACTTAGTCAATAAATGAAAAGATAATTAAAATGTATATATACACACAATACATAAATTAATATATCATTAAGAGGCTGAAGAAAAAAAAAAAAAAAAAAAAAGGAACTGAAATTTATTACAAAACTATATAGCTTATATACCATAAATCAAGTTTTATAGTTTACCCAAGGTGTTATTTTATCAGTTAATTCTTTTGTAATAAGGAGTGAATTTTACTCAGAATGAAAACAGAAACAGAATGAATAATATGCTTGCTATATACAAAAGGATGAGGAGGAACACGATGTACCTGGATTCTCTGATAACTTCTCTACTATTAAAACAGATTAATTGCAAAATTATTCTGCATTTTAATTGTAAGAGCATGGCTAACAGTCCTTAAAAATTCCCTTTGTTACCCAGATATCCCTAAGACATTACATAATGGACATGGGATTTTGCTTAACCCATGTGATTTAGAACCTAAAGAAAGTTAACTTCTTAAATTAATTGAAATGTACAATTTACTGACTAGGAGTTAAAGTAATTACTTAGAGAAAGGATAATAATGGGTGACTAATTGGGAAGTACTGATTGGAAGCAGTAATAATGTAAGGAGATTGAATTTTGCTACTTAAGGACAACTCTGTCTTATGGAGCATGTAGATGAAACAACAGGTAGGACACAAGTGTTGGATTTAATATCTCATACAGTGATAATTGGAGATAGCACCAATTGGGGGGGGGGGGGGAATTGTGTGATTTTTTTTATTTCTGGAGTGGATGGGCATTTTCCTAGAACAGCTATTCTATTCCCTCAGGTAGGGAAAAGAATAGATGTGGGGGTAGCTATATGCTATCATACTAGGGAAATGATGAGCAAGGTGGTTTCCCATTGCTTTCCTTGCTATAATATATTATGAGTGTAGCAGTGTGTATTCACGGGATCAGTTTTGCCTGTTTTGAGGGATGAAAAACCCGAGTTACCGGGAGAAAAAACCACCCAACTCCGTATGAGACCAGTTAACTCACCTTTAGCCGAAAGAGACCAGATAAAAGTTCTTCATGTCACTGACAGGAATCGAACCGAGGTCTTTCCGACCAAAGGGTTTCATCTATACTGATTGAGCTACGGAGCCTCTTCCTAGAACAAAAAATGTGTAAAATTAGTAAAAATTAGACAACAGGAAACTATGATAAATTAAGGAAACAGATCGATGATGTGCAGGCTCCAACTGAAAAGGAGAGAAATCAGCAATGTCTGGGACTTTGGTGTCTGCAATAAGTTACTTATGACAATATTGAATTGTATTTCTACGGTTAAGATAATAAAGTAGGGATGGATCTTGCAAGAGCCTCTGGGAAATGTTATGGAAATGAGGATGTTATGGAGAAGATATAAAGAACAAGATATCCTTTAGCAGCATGAGGAGTATAATGCACAGACTAGGAAGGTGGTGGGTGTAGTAAGGAGAAACTGGCATATGAATGGCGAGTGGCTAAAGTAGAAAAGCAAAAATCCTAGAGAGTTCTACAGTAATGTTGCCAGTAGAAGAAAGGATGAATATGGAAACCAGATTTTAGCTGCTGGGTATGGAACCTAGATCACATCTGAAAATATCATGGAGGTTAGGAATAGTGTTGAATAACAATAGGAAGGACAAAAAAAAAAAACTAATAATTCAAGAATGGGAAGTCTTTAGAATATTAAGTAATCTTAATAAGGCTTCAGGACTGGATGGGATATCACAGCATATATTATCAGAAAATGTACAAAAGAGCTGGCAGTACCCTCAACTTGATTGTTCAACAGATGTATAACAATAGGAAGTAACAGTTCCAAAAGAACAGAGAGAAAAAAAAATTATGCTCACTGCATAAGACAGAATCCAAGTCATTGGAGTTCAACTGTAGACTAGCATGTGTCTCAGGTGTAGTGATGGTGTTAGAGACAGAATACAAACCTGGATTGATGAGAATGGAAGTTTCTAGAGAGAACAACATGGGTTTGTTAAGAGACTTGCCTTGATAGTTTGGCTTCATTTTATAATAGAGTGACTGGTATGTTGGACAAAAGATATGCTTATATGCCCTTTGTAGAAACATTTGACAAAGTACCACATATTAAACTACTGTTGAAATGAGCAGGATAGGGATTGTTGACTGATAGGAGCCAGCATGTTGTGTATGGAGGTGCAGTGTCCTGCAAAAGGAAGGCGGGTAGTTTAATTTATATATCAATGATATAATTCATGGTGTGACAGGAGATATTCAATTTGTTTGCTGATGATGCTCAGGAAATTCTGACAATTTTTTTGGTACTTTAGGCTGAAGAATGCTTCAATGTAGTTAAGTGTCACAGTTAAGTTATACAATGCTTAGAGAAGATGGAAAATGAGTTTTATCACATTGGAGGAACTTTGCGTCAAGAGACAGAGGAGGTATTAGCTATGTTGAAAATAAGAAAACATTGGAGAGAGAGATGGAGGGAGAAAGTGCAGGGATGAATAACTGTTGGGACTCTGGAATGGTATAAGGACAGAATAAGGGAATGTGATCTGCAGAGCTTGGAAGATGGAAGAAGCCTATCAGATAGACACAGCAAAATTATTACAAGATAATGTGTGATGGGAGAACAAGAGGCCATCCTTGGAAACTAAATGCCATGTGAGTAAGGAAGAGACTTTTTGCATGGCAGGTGGCAAAGCTCCAATACTTAATGTCATCAAGACCAGGTATGATAGTTACTATGGTATGTAGTTCGACTGCTCGTGATGTCTTTGGACTCTACGGAGGCTTAGAAGCAACACTTGCTGATGTTTTAGAGGCCTATTATTATTGTTAAATTACAGAAGCATGTACAAACAAATATGCTGCTCTGTACATACTTGAAAAAAAAAAAAAAAAATTTACCATGTCAATTTTCACAAAGAAATTACCTTTACATGCTCATATACTTCCCTATTAATCCATGCATCCATGTATTCAGCTCTTAAATTACCAAATCTGTAACTTCAACAAAATGAAAAAATAGTGTAATTTTCAGAACAATGCTGAAAAATCAAGTAAGATCATATCAACTGGAAATCAGTTTTTATTTGTAGATATGAGGATGTACTGAAAAGTTGCAATAATCACCATGAAGGAACTAACATATCCTCATATACAGGGTGTTCGGGATAAATTTGACATATTTATAATTAATTATATTTTTCCGTAAGTTACATGTATTAACACACACTTCTCTTCATTTAAAAGTTTGGACCCTTCTTCATTCATATACAAGATGTCAGAAAGGATGGATAGCTGGAACCCACCTGAATCATGGAAGAGAATAACTTGTATCATGATGATTCGTGCCCGCCATCAAAATAAGGATATTACGACTGCTGCCCAATGCTCCCTGAATACAGTAAAAACAATCAGGCATGAACTAGAGACTTGCAATGGTGACGAGGATGTAGCAAGAAGAAAGATCCCTAGCAGACGATCTGATTGCGTTCGTACAGCAGAATTCCTCGCAAATCTGCAGGAACAGGTGTTGAAGAACCCTGGCATTGGAATTCGGGCTTTGTTCGTGGAGTTGCTAACTGTAGTCAAGCCCTGGATAACAAGGGTAGCCAATGGTAGGCCGTATGTATGGCAGCAGGATTCGGCCCCTTGCCACACCTCTGGGAAAAGTCAAAAATGGTTGTCTGAAAATTTCTACGACTTCACCAGTCCAAATGTTTGGCCTCCAAACTCCCCAGACCTTAACCCCATGGATTATTTTGTATGGGGCGCAGTTGAAAAAGACACCAATCGCACTTCCAGTAATACAAAAGCCCAGTTAATGGATAAAATTAAAACAATTTTTGCGGCCCTTCCCAGGGAGACTGTAGCATCAGCTTGTTCGAGGTTCCGAAGCAGAATTGAAGCTGTGATCGATGCTAATGGTGGTTATTTTGAGTAAATCTTGTTGATAGTATTGTAATTAACTCTGCCTGTAATGTTTTTTTGTCAATTCATTAAATTTAATAGATACAAAGAAGATTTTCTTTTTCCTTACGAAACTGTAAAATTTATCCCGAACACCCTGTATATTCTAAAAGAAAAAAGAACAAATTCCAATTTGATGAAACATAGGGTTTAATGGGTTTTGAGATATGTCTTTCTTGTGGTTCTATCAGTTGCTTTAATATCATTTTTGCTCTAGGTGTTTATCAGTACTTTTTATCCCCCCCCCCCGCTTCATATCAGGCAGCTAACATTGAATACAGTGATTGATTTCCACAATATTCAGAGGAAAGCTTATTGACAGACTCAACAGTTTACACATAAAGCACACCCGAGAGAGACTCATCTGTCAGTGGATTGTAAAGATAGTCAAGATGACAATAAAAGTTGGAACTGGGAACTGATGGAGTATAACTTATAAAGAAAATCAAGTTTAAAAATACAATCTTTATTTAATCAAATTGCACATAACAAATAATTACCCCCATCCCCATATTATAAAACTTCCAATTCATACAAACTTAACATTTGCCATCATTAATATAAATACAAAAATATTTTAACACTACATTCTCACATACAATAAATATCAAAAACTCAACTGTATGTACAAAAACACAATTCACTCTTGTATTTACATAGGTATATACAGACATCACAAAACAAATAAGAGATTAATTTTTTTATAAAATGTCATTTTTCTTTAGATGTATGATCTGAGAACTAAAAACAGTTAACAGAAAATTCATCACCGATAACTTCGCATGGAAATAGCGATGATATCCATATATGAAAAGCAAATTCAAAACAAGAAATATTTTATGTAGTATTTAATTTGATTTTATTTAGCTTTCTGAAATATTTTTTATTGTATAAAGTTATTAATATTCTTTCCTACTTAGATACTACAAGCTCTGTAATTGGAATATTAATTTTTACAAAACTGGAATAAGATGGTTAGGAAGAGAGGGAAACATATTTAAGAATATTTAATTCTTCTACCATTCACTATTTTTCAGTGCATTTTGACACCCATCCAGGCGTGATATATATGTTAAAGATACTAAAAAATTTTATGTACCTGATTTTAATCTTTTCCTAAGTAAGCAAAACAAAGTTTTACTATTGAAATATATTCACGTCCGAGTTACTTGTATATATAGAGGCTAATGACTTCATATCACTAGCCTTAGTATGTATCCCATAATGCAAAGCACACCCCCTTTCAGGCGTGTGCGCACGCGCGCACACACACAGAGAGAGAGTCTGCCAAAAAATATATATACACACTTTATAACAGATGTCACCTATGGACTTTTCTCGAAGTTGGATCAAATTACAGTAACAACGTGTAGTACGATGTTCTCACAAAAGCTGTTGTTACTCATATGAATACCAGCATCAACACGTGACTGGTAGGACAGTCAAACAAAATGGCCGAGGCGCGATTGTCGTTTGAGACAACACGCGCAGCAATCCCACTGGACATTTTGGCCAATGTTGCCCAAGCAGTAGTTCACTGCAATAATAAGTGTCTACACGCTAATTGGTAACCACTTTCAGCCCCTCGTATAATTGTAGAAGTCAAAGGTAACTTGTGTTCATCTCTTGATGTCTGTATAAATTTAGTATTGCAATTTTTATACAGGTTTTTCTTTTGCTGAAATGTGTATACATTTTTTTGCCAGCTGTGTGTGTGTGTGTGTGTGTGTGTGTGTACATGAGGCTGGTCTGAAAAGTTCTCAGCCTAACAATGAAAAAACGAATTTATAATTTGAAAATTATTTTTATTTTTCAACATAATCTCCCTTAAGACTAATACATTTATTCCAGAGCCATTATCCCATCCACGTAGTGGTTCTCAGTAAGATCCGCAAAATACCCCTCTACAGCTGCAATCACCTCTTGATTCAAAGAAAAACGTTGATCAGCAAGGAAGAGTTTCAGTTTTGGGATCAGAGGGAGCCAAATCTGGGGAATAGGGTGGATGTTTCAACAATTCATAGTGCAGATCCCTTAATTTTCCCATTGCCAAAACACCTTTGTGGGCAGGTGCATTGTCCTGATGAAATATGATTTTTTTTCTTCTGCAAACTGGGTTTTTTCGAACAAATTTTTTCGTCTAGTCTTGTTAAAAGACGGAATAACATTCCCCAGTTATTGCTTTACCCATTTCAAGATAATTAATAAACAAAATGCCTTTAGCATTCCAGAACACTGATGCCATGACCTTTCTTGCTGATTTTATCTTCTTTGGTGCTGAACAACCAACTTCTGTCCACTGTTTTGACTGCTGTTTAGATTCTGGTGTGTAATGATGAATCCAAGTCTCATCCATAGTAATAAATCAACACACAAATCAGCTTTATTCTTGTTAAAACGCTCCAAGCACTGTTTAGAGATTTTCATGCGAGTGCGTTTTTGTTCTGCTATGAGCAAGCACAGCACCCATCTTGTGCGAAGCTTCTTCATTTGCAATTCTTCATGCAAAATTCCTATACGTTCTTTTGAAATGCCTAGTCTCAGCAATTTCATGCACTTGATCAATGATTTCTGGCGTTGTTACACTTTTTGGACATCTGTCACATGGATTATCTTCAAGGCTGGTACGGCCACGTTTAAACTCGGCAGCCCATTTCTTAATGGTCGAAAATGAAGGAGAAGAGTGCCCATAAACTTTTATGAACTTCGAATGAATTTCTTTTGGTGTTAAACCTTCTTATACAAAAAAAATTTATAACTGCACGATACTCAGTTTTATCCATTTCAAGGGATAAAACTGAGTATCATGATTACAGCAACGCTTTTGCTTTGGACAGCTGTATAAAACAAACTACTTGATAGAATGACTTGCAATTTCACATGGATGCTTATGACAGATGTACCAACTTAGAAAAAAAAACTTGCCGGATAGTGCTGCCACCTATGGTCAAGGCCGAGAACTTTTCAGACCACCCTCGTATGTATATATGTATTTATTTATGTGAACTAATTCAGAAGATGAGGTGTTTCAGTTATTGAATACACATGTACTTTGAAAATGACCCCACTTTTCTTAAATAGTTAGGATATCTTGTATGCTATTATTGTTTACAGAGCTAGTTTAACCTCCTTACTGGCTGATGTGGATGAAATAGTGAGACCAAATTGCACTTCTTATTCATGTTATTCAATGGGTGTTACAGACTCTTATCCAGATTTAGCTGGATGTCTATAGACTCGTGGCTGGTTGGGGGGGGGGGTAAGATCATAGGTGAACTTCCACAAATCCTGTCTTCAACTAAAATGCTATCAGCAGCTGCAATACTACCATCATCATCATCATCAAATTCCTGACATGTACCTTAAGGGGTGTACAGGATATGATAGTATTATATGAAAAATTTTACATTATTACTAACTTCCTATCTACAGTTTTTCTCCAAATCAATCTGTTACCTGTCAAGACCATACTAGTCTTTACATATTCTCCAATACCAGTATTTTATGGCACTAAGAAATTTTAATTTTTTTTTTTTCAGTAGAGAAGACAAAGTACAGATGCATGCTCCCAAAGTGAAATATATAATTAAATTAATTTCCTTGTGAATTGTTCAAAAATAAACTGTAATCAGAAATATGTCATTAACAACCAACTGAATAGTGTACCTTCTCCATCCAATGAGATGCATATTCAAAACTTGAAATTAGCATGGATGTTTAATTGTTTCTAGGTAAGAGATGAATTTCATCATCTGATGTGAAACAACAGCACTGCTTACTGGAAGCCTGAAGTGGCTTCAGAAAGTTCTATATTTAGCCTCTAGAGCAGGATTTCGGATCAGGTAAAAAGGAATAAAAACAACTAAAATATTCCCTAGCCAGCCTACTGGTGTATAGCTATAATACTGATGTACTATAGTTGTACAACCTTCATCAGTAGTAGCCATAAAAAATATATACCACTGCCCAAAAAAAAAAGAAAAAAAAAAGTGGAAAACAAAGCATAGTTGTGCTTTTTTTTTTTTTTCCTAAAAAGGGACAAAGCAACTGCTTCAGATAATTTAATTTTTTTTTTTATGAGAAAGTGATTATTATGAATCTGAAATTACAGTATCCACCTATAAAAGAAATAGGCATTTTTGTTCAGAATTATTTAAAAGAATGGAACTGGAAATTTCTCACTTTAGGTTATTACTTATGGCTCTTTAGTGAGACTTCTGAGAATTGTTTCTTCTTAAAGATCATAATTGTGATGAGTCTCACATAGCTTTCAGCCTGGTGATTGTTAGAATTATTGTCTAGTAACTAGAAAAGATTTAAAAAATATATATATATATTAAAGACCTCAGATTTCAGATATGGCAACAACTAGCATTTGCAATAAACAAGCCTTATTTTCAGGGAATAGAACAGAATGAACAATATTTACACACACACACACACACACACACACACACACACACACACACACTAGGGGGGGGGGCTGTTGTCACGTTTAGTGTTCACTAAAAGTGAACATAAACGTGAAGGTCAAGACTGTTTGCGGAGGAATGTTCAGGGGCCTCAATCCTCAGTTCAGTGACCCGAGAAATCGTATAAAGGATGTCATCTAAGAAAAAAAAAAAAAAGAAAAAAAAAAAGGAAGTGAGAACTTCAAATCCAGTCCACTCGGCATGCATCATTGGCCCATTGAAGTTGCGAGGGATGGCCACCGGAGAAGAGAAGCAAGACCAGCATGCATTGCCAGTAGGACAGTCTGCTAAGTGTCTTGAACATCTGACTCCTTTGGCCGATTCAGTAACACCGGAAAAAAATGTGCTTCAAACCCAGGGAGTCATCCACGTGGGATGACAGAATCTTTGCGTGGACATCAAACCCTGAAACAAATGGGACACCAAAGGAAAACTAGGAACGGGTATATAGTAACGTTAAAGATATCCGAGTACATTTTGTTGCGATTGCTTAAGATATGTGAAACTGATTGAGAGTCTGCAGGACATTTATTGTGCTTAATATAGTTCAGGACTGGAAAGCTAATCTAAGAATAAATTGTTCACAAATATAGTTGGAAATACTTGTTATAAATTATAGAGCATGATAATCCTAGAAATGAGAAGGGCTGATAGTTTTCTTTGAGTGTTAATATAGTATGTTGCATGACTCTTTGCATATAATGTTTAATTGCTGAAATTTTATGCAAAGTTAAGAGAGAACCCTTTTTTACCATACGATACTGTATAATTGCAGTTTAGTTTAAATAAAGATGTTTCTTTACAAAGTGTGCTGCCTGATCTTTATGCAATGTTTCCAAAAAAATACCAGACCTGTGTGTGAAGGAATTAAATATTAGCCGCAACTGTTAAATTAAGCTTTAGGATAGTTTCAGAGTACATCTAATACCATAAGGAGAACACTGGTGGCGCAGTCGATAAATCTAAATAAATTTCCAGAGTTCTCCCGGTACCGGAAAAGTACTAATCTGTAGAGTAGAGTTAATAAAGGATAGGGAAAGTTAAATTAAAGATAAACTAGTGTAGAGAGAGAGAGAGAAATAAGGATAGACAGTAATAGAGTCAAGAGAATAAAAAATAAAAATAATTAAATATGACACTAATAGGAAAATATTACAAAAGGCACAGCAGCAGTAACATTTACATCTATATGTAAGAAATAACATTGCAAAAAACAACCTCTGTGTATAATGCAGACCAGGGATTACATTGTATCTGGAACTTGGTAATTCCCAAGGCAAAGAAAGAAATTTTTCACAAATCTTTTGAGCAACAAGCTATAGTACATGAGTACTATATAGCTGTACAACAATAGGCTGGCTAAGGAATGTTTTTTAGCATTTTGGTTATTTTATTTACTTTTCATTGTAATTTTTATTAATTTTTACCTGGTTCAGAAATCCTGCTCTAGAGACCAAACACAGAACTTTTTCAAGCTACTTGAGGTTTGCAATAAGCAGTGCTATCTATGGTCTCGCATTAGATGACGAACTTCATCTCTCACCTAAAAACAATTACAAACATTCTTCCCACTGCAAGTTTCAAATATACAGCTCATTGGTTGGAGAGGAAAAACTTATAGAGAGGGTAAGTTGATATATCTTGGTCGTTAACAACATATTTCTGACTACAGTTTATTTTTGAACAGTTCACAAGATAACTATGTATTTCATTTCACTTTGGGAGCATGCTTCTATACTTTTTTTCAGCAAAGAAGAGAAATATAAAATTTATACTATTTTCTTAAACTAGCTCTGTAAATGATATACAATGTCTTTACTGTACAGGAAAAGTGGAGCCATTTTCAAAGTATGTGTATTTCGAGATTAAAAAAAGATATATATCACATCTGGATGGGTGTCTAAGTGCTCAGAAAAATAGCGAATTGTTAGAAGAATAAATACTCTTAAATATGTTGCCCTTTCTCCATAACCATACTATTCAAGTTTCATAAAAGTTAATATTCCACCTACAGAACCTGTAGTATCTAAATAGGAAAGAATAATGATATTATGAAAAGCTAATTAAAATCTAAAGAAATAATACATAAAGCAACTATATTTTGTGATATCGTGTATTGCATTTACTTTTCATATATGAATATCATTACAGTATTATTTCAATTTTCTAGGGAAGAAATTCTCAGCGAATAACATTTTCCACAATTTTTTCTGTGATGAGTTTTACCTGCAATGAATTGCGTGGGCATGACTAAAAACTATATGCACTTCAAAATGCATTTAAAACAATGAGACTGAAATGCAGCAAAAATGTTTCTTAAAAAGAATACTTCCTTGCAATTAGATTGAATATTATGCAATGCCTTTGAGAAAAACAGTGTATTGTATGATTCAGATCTTCTCCAGCTACCTTTATAAGTTTTCTTAAGTAGTTTTATTATTTCGAAGAAATTATAAAATATCCTTCAATTCTTTTTATTGTGGATCATTCATATCTATTACACCAACATCAAACTGAGTTATGAATGTCGTCGTCATCTACATCTGAAAAATATAAAATAGCTCATTCTGAATTTAATATTTTGAAGGGTAATTCAATTGAATTTTATTACTATTAGGAATAATTAGGAAAAAGGCCAACTGAAATGATACAGGCATTATCCCTAATCCAATCACTTAAGAAAACGTAAAAATAAGTACTGCGAGTATAATCAGTAATTGGAACTTTGCTAGGACATGTCAGTCTAAGTGCTGTTCACCATTAGAGCATATTTTATTTGATCAATAATTTTCATTAATAATCCAGGCATATGAATGGGAAAAAAGAAGCAATTTTTTAGAGCACCTTTCCCCCAGTTGGTGCAAATTTCTAAGAAAAGTCATTAATTCCTAATGTTCTCATTAAGAATTAATGATTTTAGCTCTCAGATCCATAAGTTAAAATTGGCTTGAAACTGTCTTGTATACAGCTAATAGTGTTTTGGCTAATTTCTCTCTTATTCCATATAAATTTATTCAGTTGACTTCCTACCATATAGTTCGCCCACCGTTTGTAGATCTCTCCTTGGCATTTTGCCAAGAATAGTCTATTCATGCTGAAGGAGAGAAAGAAATTAAGGAGATGTACAAATTGGTCGCCAACATGCGAAATCACGTGCTTTCTTGACTGTTGCTGTACTAGTTTGATTTTTGTTGTCGCATTTTTGCATTATTTTTTTTTATTATTAATTTGTATGATGGATCCAGTACAGTCAACAAGTTCTGTTGTTAAACGTTTCAGTAGCTCTTGCAAAAGAATACTGAATAATGTGCTGACATTCTGCAAAAAAGAATCTTCTCCTTGTTCCTCTTTCAAGTCATAAAATGTGCAAGTACAATTGTGGGCATATCGGGGTCAACTGTTAAAAGAATTCGTAGGGAATCAAAAGGTGAAGGTAAGCCAAAATTTAAATCTCTAAAAAAGTGCCAGAGTAAAGAAAACCATCGAAACCGTAGCTTTGAATGATTTTGATGTAGACGTTATAAGAAGAACTATTCACAAATTTTACGTGATAGAGAAAAGAGTGCCAACGGTTGCAAAATTGATTCCTGTGCTTAAAGAAAAAATTAATTTTCCTTGGAAAAGAGAAACTTTAAGGAAAATACTTCATGAAATCAGGTTTTGTTTTAAAAAGTCCCAGAATAAAAGGAAACTTATCATGGAGCGAAGTGACATTGTTTTATCTAGAACGCAGTATTTGAGAGCAACGAGACGTTTCAGGGAGGAGAAAAAACCAATTGTGTATCTAGATGAAACTTGGATTGATAGTAATTTAACTTATGGAAAATGTTGGCAGTCAAACCAGAAATGCCTCTCGGTGCATAATAGTTTTGTGTGCAGGTTGAGAAATGGGTTTTTTACTGTATTCAAACTTACTATACAAAGCCAACTACCATAGGCAAATGAATTCTACGATCCTCGAAAAGTGGGCAGAAGAAAAACTGATTCCAAACCTTCCTAAAAATGCTGTTAAAATTGATAACGCTTCATATCACTCTATTCAATCAAACAAAGTTCCAAATTGGTCGAATAAGAAGCAAGTTCTTATGGATTGGCTCTCTGCAAATAACATTCCCCAGATATGCGAAAAACTGAATTGCTTAATTTGGTCCAAAGAAACTTGCTCACAACTAAACTATTTAAATTCGACATGATGCTCAAAGAGCATGGATTTCTAGCTTTCAGGCTACCACCATATCATTGCAATATTAATACTATTGAGTATGTTTGGGCAGAAGTGAAAGGTTTCATTTGCCATTGCAACGTAACTGGAGATATTGACATGTCGAAACTTTTTAAGCTTTCAGAACAGGCGATTGAAAGTATTACAGTTCAAAACTGGGGAAAATATTGCTTTCATGTCACCTCATTGGAAAATAGGTATTGGGACAGAGACGGAATTATCAAAGAATTATGTGAACCTTTGGTGATCAGTTTAAGTGAAAGTGATGGCAATTCGGACACCGATTCAGATGACTATGAAGATTAAAAGGATTTGATAATGGTATTTTTTCCCAAACCTTTTTTTGCATGGGTTTGTTAAAAGAGTCACAACAAGTCATAAATAATTAATCGGTTTAGGACATTAAAGTGTCTCAGTTCTCTCAACTGTAAGTTTAGAATATCTAAGTTCATTTGAAAAAATTTCTGTTTTTCTGTATAATTATTTTTATTTTATAGAAAACTTTCTTAAAAATAAACTTAGTTAAATTTTTGTTTTATGTTATACCTTTTTTAATTTTGTTAATACTCTACATATTTTTCCAACTGTTATACAAGCAAAATAGTTGCACTTTAAAAACTACAATGTTCGTAAAAGAAAAGCTAAATTTTCCAACCTGTAATAATAAACAAACACATCCCAGAAGACAGATTGATTTTATCAGAATGGATTCTCCTTTTCCTGACATGTGCAGAAGTGTCGAGGGACCTCCACTCGATGGGCAAACTATACTGGCTTTATTGATTATATTGTTTATTTCCATATTTAATTTACCATCTTCACTAAAAATCAAGCCTAAGTAGCTGAAATGTTTTACTTGTTCTATAGGTTCTCCATTAAGGATGCAATTGATATTTTCAATTGTCTCTTTTGTGTGTCTGTGAAATCTATTAATGAATATATTTAAATATCACTATATTTTCATATTATACTGAATATCTGACTTGTAATAGATGAGTGTGAAAAAAACTCGAAGCTAGTAATAAAACCTTAAATTGTGTTCAACTAGCACAGTCTTCTGCATATATGGCAAGAATTGATGACATGATTTATATTATAATGATCAGAAGAAAGCCTTGGAAAGTAATTAGTAATTACAATCCCGCGATTAATGTGCTTGATGCGTTCTTTAAAACAGGTGCATTAATCAAATATAATAACCTATAGGAAAAAGAATATTTCGTTCCTCAAATTTCTTTTTTGACTCTTAATTTTTTTTATAAATGAATTAGGGTATGTCTCAGGACTTAGTTAAAGGAAAACCATGAAGCTGAAAGTCAATAAAACATATTCAGAATATAAATTTATTATTCTGATTCTTAACAAAGAATTCAGCTAACGTAGTTTGGCAGGCATTCCGTTTCTTTTCTTCATACATCTGACGGTATGGCCCTATTGCCTTTCTGCAAATTTTATTGCTTCTCTCTTTATCAAGGTGAGCATCTAAGCATTGCTGCTTAAGAACTTTGGTTGCTATGGCCCTATTGCCTTTCTGCAAATTTTACTGCTTCTCTCTTTATCAAGGTGAGCCTCTAAGCATTGCTGCTTAAGAACTTCGGTTGCATGAAAAATATGCCAATTTGTTTCTCCAAAATCTCTTTGGGCTTGTCATTGATTAAAATTTCAACATATTCTTCGGGATCTTCCCACTGTGCATCTAAATTTAGCAGGCCGGAATCACTCAATTTCTCAGAATGAGATTTAATTGACTTAGATTCATTTGAAAAGCCTCTATAATCATTTGTACAATGTGGAAGAATGTGCTTCCAAACGGCTCGCAGTAATTTCATTTGACTTTGAGACTTTATAACCAGGCTGAGATTTCTCTGTTTTGGCCAGAAAAAGTCTTGGAAGGGGTTCACTTTCAAAAACGCAGTTTCATCGACATTAAATATTTATTGGTCAAAATAGCCCCAATTTCCACAATTTTCTTCAAAATCTGAAGAATTTGTGGCAACTTCCTTATCTACATTTGCAGCTTCACCTGTGATTAGAACATTATGAAGGCTATTTCTCTTTATGAAACGTTCAACCCACCCCACACTAGCGTGGAATTCTTCTCCATCATTGATAGCCCTTTATTTCAAGGATGCAAAGAGACAATGCTTTTGATTTAATAAGGTCAGTGGATCTGATTTTGGTTACAATCTTCTATCAGAAAGATGTCCCACTAATTCAATGATTATAATGCTTTGATTTCGAGTGCATGCATAATGAACTTGAATCAACCCTACCTTTCTCTATGTATTCAGCAGTTTTGCTTAAAATTGCTCTTATAGTTGATTCACCCACTTTTGTATTCTTGTCCTATCTTTGCTCTGGACTCGCCTGTTCATTTTCTTTATTATTTCAAGTTTTTCTTCTAAAAGAGATTAGAAAAATTTACATCATACAATTTTTCTCAAAATCAGTCTGTTACTTGTCAAGACTCCAACATTACCAGATCTTATATTTCTATCATCTAAGGCACTTTATACTGCATCAATCCACCTATATCTTGGTCACCCTCTGTGTCGTTTTCCTACAAACTTGGCAGAGAACACTTGTTTTTATAATCTTTCCTCACCCATTCTGTTCACATCACCATAACACCTGAGATTAGCTCTGCTAATGCATTCCTGGATGCCGATATAATGTCAAGTTCTTTCTTAATATCCTCGTTTTTAATATGATAATACCATCTGTTCACGCCTCTAATCTTTCTCAGGACTCTCATATCTGTGGTCTCTAGTCTTTGGTCAAGTGTTTTACTTCTGACCCAGCTCTCAGATCCATAAGTTAAAACTGGTTTGAACACCGTCTTGTATACAGTTAATTTAGTGTTCCGACAAATTAATTCTCTCTTATTCCATATGAATTTATTCAATTGACTTCCTACCATACCAGCTTTGTTGATTCTATCATCTAAGGTGTGCCATTGCATCCCATAGTGGATGGCATTGATTCCCCCACATATAAATTAGCCAAACATTTAGCCAAAACGCTCACACACTACACTGGCAACACACCATCACACACAAAAAACTCAGCCCACTTTAAAGCCCGTATAGAAAACCTCGCACTCCAACACACTGACATTATGGTCAGTTTTGACGTCTCGTCCCTATTCACTAATGTCCCACTCAAAGAAACCCTAGAGCTCATCCAAGCCAAGTTTCCTCCCCATATCTCAGCCCTATTTCAGTTCACAATGAACTCAGGCTATTTCGTTTGGCAAGGAAAGTTCTACAAACAGATAGATGGGACAGCCATGGGTTCACCGCTTTCCCCACCCTTGGCCAATTTCTTTATGGAGACATTTGAAGAGAAAGCCTTAAACTCTGCCCCACAAAAACCCACTATTTGGCTTTGTTATGTGGATGATGTGTTTGCTATTTGGCCACATGGCTCAGACACTTAAACAACCAACACCCCAGAGTCCAGTTCACATTAGAAAAAGAGGAGAACAACACCCACCCCTTCCTAGACACTTTAATCACCAGCTAGCTTGATGGATCTTTGGTTTTCTCTGTTCACAGAAAACCCACCCATACTGGCAGATACATTCACCAGCAGCCCCCCCCCCCCCCTCACAACAATATGGGGTTATAAAAACACTATATAACAGGGCAAAATTAATCTGCTCAGATGACAAGGCCCTAACTACTGAACTAAACCACATCCTCAACACTTTCTTAGCCAATGGCTATAACCCCAAAAAAATTCAAAAAAATACTAAAACCAGTAAACCACAACCCCCCTCCACAATAAATATTACACCAAGTCTATCACCATCCCCTACATCCAGGGCACCTCTGAGAAAATAACCAATATCCTCAAAAAATGACCTCACTTCCTGTTACAGACATGTAACAGGAAGTGAGGTCATTTCACTGTTGGCATCCCATATCCGCTCTACCAAAGACCAACCACTTCCCCTAGACCTACCTGGTGTATACCAGGTCCCTTGCAGCTGCAAATTGTCCTACTTTGGCCAAACAGGCAGAACAACAAATATCAGGATTTCGGAACACCAAGACTACATCCGGTTTCACCAGTACAGCCGCTCTGGGCTGGCAGACCATGCCTTAGATACCCACCATAAAATTCGTTGGAAGAAAACAAAAAGAATTCATCGCAGCAAGTTTAAATACGAAAGATTATTCAAAGAATCTTCAGCAGCTCTAAAAAACGTTCCTAACCTCAACAAATTTGGGTGCATGAAACTACCCCAAATTTGGGAGACTTACATTATGAGAACTTCAGCCCAACTGCCAAGACTACCAAATTAGCCCGCAAGAGGGCAACTAGGACTTTAGGAACAATATTAGTTTCTTGCTTTCTTCCTCATTTACTTTATGGTATGTGCACGCAGGCACTAACACATCTTTATGTTCCTGAAGATGGCAATGTGACGTTGCCGAAATATAGAAGTTATTCATTAAAGTTACCTTTAATTAATATACTTTATATGCGTTGTTAATTCCATAAGCTAATTACCAGTTTTGTTGAATCTGTTGTCTATTTCCATATTTAATTTACCATTTTCACTAAAAAATCGTGCCTAAGTAGCTGAAATGTTTTACTTGTTCCACAGGTTTTCCATTCACAACACAGTTGACATTTTCAATGATTCTGCCTATTTTCATTGTCTTTGTCTTTTTATTGCTGACCTTCATACCATATCTATTAACAGTTATTCAATTTAGTCAGAGAATCTTGCAGACTCATAGCAGATTTATTTAGAAGTATAAAATCGTCCGCATAAAGCAAAGAGCTGACATTAAACATCTCCAATTTTGATATCATGTTTAATACCACTTTCCTTCATAATGTGACCCATATAGATAATGAATAACAGAGAGGATAATGTATATCCTTGTCTCATACCAGATTTAACATTAAACCATCTTCCTGTACTTCCTTCAATTCTAACTGTTGACTTACACCTCAAATAAAGACTAGGTATTGCTTGATATAATGCCCCATTGACACCATATAACTGTAGCGTATTGAATAGATTCTCTCTTGGCACCTTGTCATATGCCTTTTCCAAATCGACAAAACTTAAATACAGATCTTTGTTATATTCCCATGCTTTCTCAACTATTTGTCGTAAAGTGAAGATCTGATCCTGACAGCCTCTATTTGACCTGAATCCAGCTTGTTATTCACCAAGCTTTTCTTCCATAATTCTTCTCAACCGTTTCTCAAGTATACTTGCATATATCTTACCAGGAACACTCAGTAGGGATATACTTCTAATTCTCGCATTCAGTTTTATTTCCTTTTTTATATATGGGTACTATGAGAGCTCTACTCCAATCATTGGTAATTCATCTCTGTCCAAGCATTCTGACCTATGCAGTGCAGCCACTGTAAGACTCTTATACCACCATACTTCAGCATTTCTGGTCGAATATCATCTACTCCTGCTGCCTTTCCACACTTCAAGCCCTTGATGGCTTTTTCTACTTCAAGTATGGATATGTATTCCTGACTGCATGTCTGGTCTGTTTTTTTTTTTTTAAATCGTTGTGCTGTCATCACTGCTTGTTTCCATCCTTTAACAAATTTTCATAATAATTACTCCACACTTCAAGGATATCTTTTTCTCCCGTTTTCATGTCACCTTTATCATCTCTAACTCCTTTTACAGCACTCTTTCCTCCATTCCTAAGCTTCTTCAACAACCTCCAGAATATTTTGCTGCCTTCTTGATATTTATTTTCTATGTTCTTGCCAAAGTCCTCCCATGACTTTTGTTTAGCTTTCTTACATTTGTCTCTGTATTCTCTAAGAGAATAAGCTGACTTATTTGCCAGGAACTTTTGATAAGCTTTCTTCTTTTCCTTCACTGCCTCTTTAACTTCCTGTGTCTACCATGGAGTTCTAATTTTTTCTATCCTTGCAGACAACTTCACCACATGCCTCTCTAGCTGAATCAGAGTTTTCTTCAATGCTTGCCAATGAATCTCCAAGGTTTGATTCCTGTTCTCAAACTCTTTCATTTTTTCTTCAATAATCTTTGTGCATTTTAGTCTACAGTTCACATCTGAGAGCTGCTCAACTTTTATTTGCTTTAAAAAAAAAACTTTCTTACATGTCATTCTTTTCAATATGAAATTAAATTTTATCTTCCTTGCCTCTTGTCTCAGGGTTAAAAAAAAGGCTTAGAAAAATTTCCTCTAGTCGCCGACTAGAGGAAATTTTTCTAAGCCTTTTTTCGACCGGTTCCCGAGTTAGTCGATCTCTGGCACGGGCAAGCGGGTTTTTCCTCCCGGAAACTCGGGTTTTTCGTCCCGTAAACTCAAGAAAATCGACCGCAGAACCCACATTATTTTCAGACATTAAATATATCGTGTTAAGGTTAGGGACCACGAGATGGCGGCACATTTGAGCCGTCTCTCTTCACTGTGTACCGCTTAATTAGTGATAGCCTTGGGCCATCTGTCTCCGATTGGTACCAGTGGAGATTGAACTGCCCACTCAGTCTCCAAAAAGTTAGATAGGGCTAAATGGCCTCGTCTACTCCCGTATACGGGAATAAAAAGGTGTTAGCTGATTTTTAGCTGATAGCCTCTTGTCTCCATGTAAATTTGTGCACATTTTTATGTTGGAACATTGTGGTAGTAATAACCAGTCTATGTCCTGAGCAGAAATCCAACACTTATTTGCCATTATTATTACCTTTGCTCTTTTCTCCAAATTTTCCCAATATATTTTTGTTTGTCTGACAGTCATTTCCTACTCTGATATTTAGATCCCCAATAAGGACCAACTTTTCTTTTTTCATTGTGTCAATAGCTTTCTCTAGAGCCTCAAAAAATTCCTCCACTTCTACCTTAATAGAGCCTTCTGTGGGACCATAGGCACAAATAAGTCTCATTGTCCAGTTTCCCATTCTGATATTTGTCCAAATCACTCTACTCTTGACACTGCCTGCCATTCAAGAAGACGAGCCTTGTAATTTGTGTTGAATACTATGACTACTACTTTTCCTTGATTGTCATTTTCTGAATATATCATTTTGTATTTATTGCTCAGAAAGATCTCACCAGTTTTTGTCTTTTTTGTTTCAGTCACACCTATTATGTCCATCTGGTAGTTATCTAATTCCTCTGCTAGCTCCATTTCTTTGCCATTCAGGCTTCTTATGTTGATAATACCGATCTTTAACTCTGGTGATGTTGAGTTGGGGTTTGTTTTCAGATCTGTTCCAGTAGCTGACTTTTTGCTGTCCGCCCTGGTTCCCTGGCGAAAACAACAGGCGCCTAGTTTAACCGGCGACGCCCCAGCCGGCATGAAATTTTGTCATGTTGTACCATCATTTTGTATTTTGGTTTAATCAATAGGAATACAATTTGGTCGGCTAAATCCCAAATTGCCAGCCCATCCTCATTCGTTCAGCATCCAGGTAGACACCCAACAGGGTGCACCACGAGAAGGTGAGGATTGGACATTAGGTCAGAAGCCCTGGTCGGTTCTCCACATTCCTTTAAAGGCTATGTGGAGGTCTCCTCTCAGTTATACAGCTTTGACCCTTAAGCACCCCGACGACATTAATTTAAGCATTAAATTTGGAACAGTGTAGATAGAAATAATGTAGTATGCCATTAAAAAAATAACTTTATAAAATATTTTAAATCGGTAGCTAAATAATTTTATCCTGGTGAGTGATTTTTAAAATAGTTAAAAATAAATGTTACCGATTTATGCCTAACATGTATATAGGCACACTATTTGAATTTGGGTATAGAAAAAAAATTACGCACTAATCAGGGGCACATTAATCTAGGTATTGCTGTAATATACTAGGGAATATTGTGACTCAACGTAGGCTTTCCCATTTTATCTAACATAATGCTACTTTCCTCTCCTTAAATTATTAATCAAACAACTGATCAATTCGTACTGATGTTTAATTTGAGAAAAATCTGCTTCTCGTTTGTTTTTGAACACATTCCTGCTGGATTGGCTGCGACTAGTTTTCCAACCTATCACTATTCCCATCATGGGATTAGAGCATGCACCACTAATGGATAGATATTTATAAATGTCTTCCAATTGTAAATGATCCTATGTGAGACTGGTATTCTACTTATTTAGAGGACTGAAGTGGCTTGAAAACAAATATGAAGTAGTTCATCCACATTATCCATGTGCCATATAGCTTTATAATCTTTAGAACATGGAAATAACATAAAACCATCCAATTCCAACCTTTTTTTTTTTTTTTTTTAAACAGGGATAGCCTGTCCCTATTCTTTCTCCATGGTACGATGTAATAAATCTCTCCTATATCTATTATAAAATGTCTTCACAACTCGCATCTTTTTAGCACATTCCATCTAATTGCTAAATGCCGCAACCCAAATTTTCAAGATCTACACAGATATCCTGATGTAGTTGGATCAATGCCCCAAAGAGGAGTCGTCAACATGGCAGTTATCTCCAACCTTCCCAGACTGCTGCCCCCATTTATGTTATTTGCTTCAAATAACAAACACAGAACTAAACTGTCATCCAATCTCCTCTGCCAGCACTAGTCCTAGTCTTCTTCTAGTCATCCTGGATAAATTATCAGTAATTTATTGCTTTTCCAACTTTGCATTATCAGCAAACAATAGCATATCTCTCTCTCTTCAAATCATTCACTGCTTGGAAATGAGTTAACTGAGCCCATGGGCAATGTGAATTATGCCATGTAACAAGTCACGTGTTTGTAGATATAAATTGGAGGAATATGATACTCCAAAGTCAGTGCAACTGTGTCTGGGTGAAATGGCTGTGAGAAGGGAACTGAAGGAGTTTGAAAGAGCCATTGTAATAAGATGTCATATTATATTACAATCAATGTGGTATGTAATATACATTTTTCCATACTTTTAATATTTGTCAGAAAGCAACCTTATCCGTGCCACTAGATTATTATCCATTCCCAACTACAACTGATACAATAACCTGTCTCTGTAAAAAGCCAGTGATCATATTCATTGCCACTTTATAGATACTAAGAGATCTTCCCTTAACAAAAGACTTAGTATCCCCTAGTTCCACATGCTTATCTGTCCATTCCTTATTCTCCTCAAATACTTTTTTCCAAGCCTAAAAACTATTCAAGAAATAGTAGTTATAACTTGATTCACATTCACCCTTTTGCAAGACTCTTATCTTCTTCCTGCAAAGTCATAACCACATCTTTCACCCAATACTTCTCATTCAACAGCACTAATTTATTTATATGGATTTTGCAGCATCTATCTTTAAGAGATGAGCTCCAGTCTATCAACTTCTGTTTCCTCTTCTGATCTCCCTCTCTCCAATTGTCTGTGCTCTATATCCTCATACATTTTTTTTTTATTACATTTCACCTTTTCCTTCCATATTAACCTCTTTTTTTTTTAAATTTAATTCCTATTAAACTGACATCAATAAGTAGGTACTACTGCATGCCATGTGGAAAAAAAAAAAGGAAGAAATGTGATGAAAAGATGCATGAATTCATCTTTTTACAGACATGAATGACACAGGCTTAGAAAGTATGATAAGGAAGATAAACTGCATTTATCTTTTAATTTTGGGAATGCAGGTTGACACTGCTCAACTTCACATATTTTTGACCATTTCCTCAAGCACCATTCATTTATTTCCAATCTAATTCTTCATGCATATCACTTCAAGTTTTTTTTTTAGTTTGCCATAGTTTTCTGCTTTAGTTCCATTCCACATATATCCATTGGTAAGAGCAATCTTAATTATCGCCAACAACTACTAATTTCACAACTGTATGATAGTCAATCTCATTCAGTCACATTCTGTAATACCATTGTCAGACTATTTTTGATCAATGAGTCAACCCAAGTCCTGTCATATGCTGTTAAAAATAATAATCCCTCTATAATTCTTTGAATTCTTTCTTTCTTAAATTATTTTCTTAGTCTATAGTTCCTCAAAACCTTCCATGATGATTACTATTTGGTGCTTAATGAGTTAATTTGTTGATCTCTGGCTTGTAATAACACTGATATATTTTGTCTTTAGGCTCTGTCACACAGCCTCCAAGCCACTTCCTTTTCTTGAACTCTACTTTTTGCTAACATCATTTTGCCATGCTCTATTATACTCTCAAACTTGCCACTTCAATTACTTCTGCTAGTGTAAGTAATACCTCATCTCACTCCTCAAAAAATAATAATTTGTTCTACTCATGTCGATATGAATATTCAAATGCCATCCTGTCTTTCAATCAAACTATTAATTGCATTTGTAATATATACATTTGATGATTGTGGAAGTAAACAAACAGACACATTTGACAAACCTTAGTTCCTGCCAATTATGGAAGTATGATGTTACAAAGACATAAGAGTTTAAATAAATATGATAAACACAAATGAGGTTATAATTTTAAAGGATAATAAACACAGAAGTTTCTTATTTTTTCTTTCTTTCTTTTTTTTTTTTTTTTTTTGCAGCACTTGATAACATGACTTAATCATACAAAAAGAAATGTTTTTATTAATAAAAAATTTCTTGAATAATGATGCTATAACCACCATGAAGAAATATTTAAAACTTATACAAGTTTGTCAAATATTTCAATTTCTTACCTGAAGAAACAGGAGAATATGTTATGGAGATTCCATCCTTTACCTCCCACTGAAGAACATCATCAGACACAGCAAACCTAGTGGAACACGTTTGTTATTTATTTATATTTTTAAATTTTATTTAACATAATGTAAGCAGAGACAGAATGAATTCCTCTCCCCATTTGATTCAAAGATTACAGTCCATCATAAATCAGGTCTAACACACCACTGGGCTAGACCTCACTTGTGACTGATCTATACTTATGGCAACACATGCACGTTTTTTCTTTCCGTCTCTCCCTTTTAGATGGATGCTGGTGTGTGTGTTTGTGGAGAGTGATCGTACTACTTTGAAGTTATCACAATTTTGTCACAGTGTATATATGACAGATATTTTACAGATTTGGAAGGACTTCATTCACATGTGCAACACCATTCAATGATATTTTTGTTCTCTTTCCACTGACACTGCCAATATTAATGTCAATTAAAGTACAAAAAATAAGACAGGAGATAGGTACTGATATTGTTACACCTTGATCAACATAATTTACTGATGATCAGTATTTGTACACAAATACCTGATCATCAATAAATTATATTTTCCTGCAACAAAATGTGCTGTGAAAATTACACCATCAATAAAGCAGAATAATATATTCTCACTATAAACAGGTTTCTGCATGTCCATCAGCTTGCTTACTTGTGCTGCTGTATTAGTTAACACAAAGATATATAAACAATTAAGGGTTGGTTTAAGGATCAATGTTAGATAACCAATCTAACATTGTTTAAGGAACAATGTTACTAAAATAACAATGTTACAATTAATCTAAAAAATTCAGAGAACCAATCAAGACTTCTAAACCAATATCCACTTCTCACCTGGTTATGTACATTTGGTAACCTGGATACTGAATGCACAAAGATGGGTTAGCAAATTTGGACTTAGCCAAGTTGTATTTTGTATGGGCTTAAACCAACAAGCACAATGGTACAACACAATGGAATGTTGTGCCAAAAAAAAAAAAAAAAAAAAAAAAAAAGGGGGACATTACTCAGTTAAACAAGGATCTGCTGTTTTTCAGCAGAATCGGGATGAACAGTGAAGATTGTGCTACTGGAACACCTCAAAGTGAATGAGATTGAAGATATGCATAATCAATGTAAAAGGGATTAATAAAAAAGAGATAAAGATAGCAAAATAATTGCAAAAAAGACAATGTTGACACTATAAAATGTGATATTCAGGAAATCTTAATCAGGGACTATTTAGATTCCTCTTTTACTATGGCCTGCAGAGAATATTCTAGTAAGGGAAAAAAATTTTAATTTTTGAATCATGATCTTATGTAGGTGATATATAAAGAAAGAAAAAAAAAAAACGAAAAACTCATTCTTCTTGGAGAACTAATTATGAAATCATTCCTGGAGATATACAGCTGACTTTCTCTATAGCAAACTCAAAGGAATTGCAGGAATAGTTTATTACTGCGAAAAGTTTGCTACAGCAACTTTACTCAAAAATATCAACCATGCCAACAGGGCATTGGTTGAGAGTTTTTGGTAGTTTGCTATAGTGAAAGTATTCTGTGTAGAAAGCAGCTAGAGTAGATCAAATTCAACCAGAAATGCTCAAATATGAAGGTATAAGTTTTACAGTGGCTGCATTGCATAATTCAAAAGGCCTGGGCAGAGTGTCAAATTCTAGATGATTGGAGTAGAGCTCTCATAGAACCCATCTATAAAAAGGGAAATAAAACTGTGAGAATTACAGAGGAATTTCAATACTGAGTGTTCCTAATAAGATTTATGCAAGTATACTTGAGAAACAGCTAAGAAAAATTATGGAAGGGAAGTTTGGAGAAAAACAAACTGGATTCAGGCCAAATAGAGATTGTCAGGATCAGATGTTCACTTCAAGAAAAATTGTTGAAAAAATTTGGGAATATAACAAGGATTTGTTTTAAGTTTTATACATCTGAAAAGGCATGACAAGGTGTCAAGAGGAAAACAATTCAACACACTACAGTTATAGTGTAAATAGGACATTATATAGAGCAATAGATAGTCTATTTAAGCTGCAAGCTGGCAGTCAGAAATGAAGGAGGTAGATGGTTTAATGTTAAATTAGGTATGTGACAAGGATTATTTCCAGTTATTCATTATCTATATAATTATCACAGAAGGAGTAGCCATAATATTCAACACTAAATACTAGGCTAATCTTCTTGAATGGCAGACAGTCAAGTAGAGTGATGTAGGCAAATATCAGAATGGGGAACTGGACTACGAGACTTATTTATACCTATGTTACCACAGAAGGTTCTACAGAAGGAATTTTTTGAGGCTTTACAGAAAGCAACTCACACAATGAAAAGTTGGTCCTTGTTGGGTATCTAAATAGAGCAGGAAATGATTGTCAGATATACAAAAATATATTGGAAAAATTTGGAGAAAACATCAAAGCTAATAATGGACAATGCCTATTGAGGACATGGACTGGTTATTACTAATACAATGTTCCAACATAAAAATGTGCACAAATTCAGATGGAGAGAAAAGACAAGGAATAAGAAAAGTCTCATTGACTATGTTATTGTTGATAGCAATGTTTTCTCACTGGTGCAGGATATTACAGTGTACAAAGGCTTTGAAAGTGGAGTGATCACCATTTAGTCTTGAGCAGGATAAAAACTGAATTTCACATTGAAAAGACGAATACGTTAAAAAGTTTTAAAGCAAATAAAAGTTGAGCAGCTCTCAGATGTGAACTGTAGACTAAAATACACAAACATTATCAAGAAAAATGAGAGTTTGAGAACAGGAAACAAACCTTGGGGATTCAGTGGCAAGCACTGAAAAAAAAAAAAAAATATTGCTTGATTCAGCCAGAGAGGCCTGTGGCAAGGTTGAGTACAAGGATAGAAAAAACAGACCTCCATGGTGGACACAGGAAGTTAAAGAGGCAGTGAAGGAAAAGAAGAAAGCTTATATAATAAGTCAGCTAAACACTGTAAAAACTAGCTAAACAAATTCATCGGAAGACTTTGGTGAGAACATAGAAAATAAATATCAAGAAGGTGGCAATATATTTTGGAGGTTATTGAAGAAGCTCAGAAATGGAGGAAAGAGTGCTGTTAAAGGAATTAGAGATGATAAAGGCGACATGAAAACTGGAAAAAAAATATATCCTTGAAGTATGGAGTAATTACTTTGAAAAACTGCTAAATGAAACAATCAGTGACAGACAACTGTAAAAAATACTGACCAGGCATGCCATCAAGAATACATAACCATACTTGAAGTGCAAAAAACCACCAAAAGCCTGAAATGTGGAAAGGCAGCCAGAGTAGATGATATTGACCAGAAATGCTGAAGTATGGTGGTATAAAAGTCTTACAGTGGCAGCACTGCATAGTTCAGAGGGTCTGCACAGGGGGATAAATTCCAGATGACTGGAGTAGAGCTCTCGTAGTACAAATATATAAAAAGGGAAATAAAACTGAATGTGAGAATTACAGAGGTATTTTTCTACTGAGTGTTCCTGGTAAGATTTATGCCAGTATACTTGCAAAATGGTTGAGAAGAATTGTGGAAGAGAAGCTTGGTGAAGAACAAGCAAGATCAGATTTTCACTTTATGACAAATAGTTGAGAAATCATGGGAATATAACAAAGATCTGCATTTAAGTTTTGCAGATCTGGAAAAGGCATAGGTGCCAAGAGAGAAGCTATTCAAAACATTAGTTGTATGGTGTCAGTGGGACATTATATCAAGCAATACAGGTATCCCTTGATTAATGCGGTTTTGCTTAATGAGGAATTTGATTAATGCGAAATTAATTGCAGCAACCCCTTAATATATGCAGCAAGAGTTTTGATTAACGTGCCTTTAAATTTACCACGCAAATACATGCGAGCCTCGTGGCATGAGCATGATGATGTCATTCCTCTCATGCAGCTGTGCTCCCAGAGCCTGAGTGCCAGCCAGTTACTTTGCTGCCAGCATTAAGAGTGGGTGTATTACAAGCTCCAGTTGTTCTGCTGTACATATTTACAAATTACGTTCTTCGTAAATTTTAAAGCCCACTGATCATGTTGAAGAATAAGAGCAATCCCACAACTGGGTCATTAAGTGAAAAAAAGAAGAGGAAAGTAATTACCTTCAATACAAAACTTGATATAATTAAAAGATTTAAACATGGTGAAAGTAAAAGTAAGATTGGAAGTGAATTTGGTTTTAACGAGTCTACAATACGGACTATTCTATGCAAAGCTGATGAGTATTGCATCTACATCTGCAAGTATGCAATGCACATGTAACTGGAGTGCTATAATGATTGAAATGGAAAATCTATCGATTATTTGGCTGGAAGACTGCAATCAAAAGAGAATTCCAATTAGTGCTTATAATATCACGGCCAAAGCACTAAATCTGTTTTCAAGACTTAAAGAGACTAAATATAAAGAAGACAATTAAGAATTTACAGCTAGCAAAGGCTGGCTTGAAAATTTTAAATCTAGGGCTGGACTAAAGAATGTGAAAATAACAGGTGAAACTGCAAGTGCTGATGAAGATGCTGCGACCACATTTCGTGCTGAGCTGCTGAAAATTATCGAAGAAAATGATTACGATTACCGCCAAATTTTCAATGTAGATGAAACTGGCCTCTATAGGAAAAAAATGCCATCTAGAACTTTTATATCAAAAAAAAAAAAAAAAAGAAGCAGCGTAGCCTGGCAATAAAGTATCAAAAGATCGCTTAACTGTTATGCTTGAACGGAATGCTAATGGAGATATTAAATTGAAGCCGCTGCTTGTCTATTGAACTCAGAACCCAAGGACTTTAAAAGGATGTAACAAGAACGCTTTACCTGCAAATCAGAAGCCGAGGGTTACCCAAAGTCTATTCGAAGATTGGTTTATAATGCATAGGATTATGCACACCCAAAAGGGAAAGTGAAACCAAATACTAAGGCAATTGATGTGAAGCGAAATAGCTTCTATATACAAGAAGATGAAGATACCCCTCAAATGCATGATACTTACACTTTGGGGTAAGGATAAAATAATAATATAATTTCTTCTCAAGTACAATACAAAAATGACAAAATTAAATATATTCTGGGTGTCTGAAGTAGTTACTATGAAAAGCAATCTCAAAAAAAAGAAAAGTTAAATAAGTAGTGGCAAAACAGTGATCAAGTTCCAAATTATTAGAATAGCTCTCTCAATGCATGATAAGAAAAGGGCAAACACTGTCGAATGACACTGAGGAAAAAGAACAAACTAAGTTCAGGCCAAATACAGACTGTCAGGACCATATTTTTAATAGTTGAGAAATCATGGGAATAACTAGTAAATGCATTTAAGTTTTGTAAATCTGGAAAAGAAATGAAGATATAAAAGAAAAGCTATTCAAAACATATTTTGTAAATGGGACATTTATACAGAACATTATATAGCATATAATTAAATTCTCAGATGTGAACTGTAGACTAAAATACAGAAAGATTATTGAAAAGAAAATGAAAGAGTTTGAGAACAGGAATCAAACCTTGGAGATTCAGTGGCAAACTCTGAAGAAAACATTGACTGATTCTACCAGAGAGGCATGTGGTGAGCTTGTGTGCAAGGATAAAAAAATCAGAAATCCCTGGTGGACACAGGAAGTTACACAGGCAGTGAAGGAAAAGAAGAAAGCATATCAAAAGTTCCTGGCAAATAAGTCAGCTTTTACTCTTACAGAATACAGAGACAAATGTAAGAAAGCTAAACAGTGTGTAAAACTAGCTAAACAAAAGTCATGGGAGGACTTTGGCAAGAATATAGAAAATAAATATCAAGAAGGTGGCAAAATATTCTGGAAGTTGTTGAAGAAGCTTAGGAATGGAGGAAAGAGTGCTGTAAAAGGAATTAGAGATGATAAAGGTGACATGAAAACAGGAGAAAAAGATATCCTTGAAGTATGGAGTAATTACTTTGAAAAACTACTAAATGAAACAAGCAGTGATGACAGCACAGTGCTAAAAAACACTGACCAGGCATGCAGTCAGGAATACACATCCGTACTTGAAGTAGAAAAAGCCATCAAAGGCTTGAAATGTGGAAAGGCAGCAGGAGTAGATGATATTTGACCAGAAATGCTGAAGTATGGTGGTATAAGAGTCTTACAGTGGCTGCACTTCATAGTTCAGAAGGTCTGGACAGAGGGACGAATTACCGATGATTGGAGTAGGGCTCTCATAGTACCCATATATAAAAAGGGAAATAAAACTGAATGTGAGCATTACAGAGGTATTTCCCTACTGAGTGTTCCTGGCAAGATCTATGCAAGTATACTTGAGAAACGGTTGAAAAGAATTGTGGAAGAAAAGCTTGGTGAAGAACAAGCTGGATTCAGGCCAAATAGAGGCTGTCAGGATCAGATCTTCACTTTACGACAAATAGTCGAGAAAGCATGGGAATATAACAAAGATCTGTATTTAAGTTTTGTCGATTTGGAAAAGGCATATGACAAGGTGCCAAGAGAGAAGCTATTCAATATGCTGCAGTTATATGGTGTCAGTGGGGCATTATATCAAGCAATACTCAGTCTTTATTTGAGTTGTGTGTCAGCAGTTAGAATTGAAGGAAGTACAGGAAGATGGTTTAATGTTAAATCTGGTGTGAGACAAGGATGTACATTATCCCCTCTGTTATTCATTATCTATATGGATCACGTTATGAAGGAATGTGGTATTAAACCTGATATCAAAATTGGAGATGTTAATGTCAGCTCTTTGCTTTATGCGGATGATGTTATACTTCTAAATAAATCCGCTACAAGTCTGCAAGATTCTCTGACTAAATTGAATAGCTGTTGTAATAGATATGGTATGAAGGTCAGCATTAAAAAGACAAAGACAATGAAAATAGGTAGAATTGTTGAAAATGTCAACTGCATTGTGAATGGGGAAATCTGTGGAACAAGTAAAACATTTCAGCTACTTAGGCACGATTTTTACTGAAGATGGTAAATTAAATATAGAAATAGACAACAGAATCAGCAAAGCTGGTATGGTGGGAAGTCAATTGAATAAATTCATATGGAATAAAAAAGAAATTAGTCGGAACACTAAATTAGCTGTATACAAGACAGTGTTCAAACCAGTTTTAACTTATGGATCTGAGAGCTGGGTCAGAAGTAAAACACTTGACCAAAGACTAGAGACCGCAGATATGAGAGTCCTGAGAAAGATTAGAGGCATAAACAGATGGCATCAATGGCAATATCATATTAAAAATGAGGATATTAGGAAAGAACTTGACATTGCCAGCATCCAGGAATGTGTTAGCAGAGCTAATCTCAGGTGGTATGGTCACTTAAATAGAATGGGAGAGGAAAGATGAGCACAACAAGTGTTCTCTGCCAGGTTGGCAGGAACACGACCCAGAGGAAGACCAAGATATAGGTGGACTGATACGGTACAAAGTGCCTTAGACGATAGAAATATAAGTTCTGATAATGTTGGAGTATTGACAAGTAACAGGCTGATTTGGAGGAAAATTGTAGATAGGAAGTTAGTACTGATGTAATTTTTTCATGTAGTACTGTCATATCCTGTACACCCCTTGAGGGTACATGGCAGGAATTTGATAATGATGATGATATATTTTATATCCTGTATTTAGAACCCTCATATCAAGTGCTTTATTTCCAATCCAACCTCTCAGAACCATAACTTAAAATGGGTTTGAACACCGTCTTATATACTTCTAGTTTGGTATTTTGGCTAATTTCTCTCTTATTCCATATAAATTTATTCAACTGGCTACCCACCATACCAACTTTGCTTATTCTATTTCCAGTTTAACCTGCCATCTTCACTAAAAATTGTGCCTAAACAGCCAAAATATTTTACTTGTTCTATAGCAGTGGTCTTTTTTAGCCTGGCAACCCCTTTTGACTATTTATATGGCCTGGTTCCCCCTGCTCAATTTTACATTAGGTTAACGACTCAATAAGGTGATTGTGTATTAGACAAACCTAAACTACCATCAACGCATATGAACTGATAGTTAAAGACGTAAGCTTACTGTATTTAATAAGCCAGTCATTAATGGCTACCCTGAACCTGGCGAGATCTTGCTACTTTTTCAATATCAGGTTCAATGTTCAACAAACGAAGTCTCCTCTTTCACTTATTTTCAATCTATTTTGGTGCTTAGCTAACAATTACAACACTATGCTGAATCCTTTCTCGACCAAATATGAAGGAAAAGCAATGAGCAGTAATTTTATTTTTTGCCAAAGCTGAGAATACTTGCACTGCATATTTGGCCAGAATATTTCATACCCATGCTGTTGAAATTCTACTTGAGCTTCAAAAGCCACAATAAATTTATTAAAATAAATAAATTAAAAAGCCACAAAAAATTTATTGTGGCTTCAAAAGCCACTTTCTGTCCATCCAAATTTGTTCACACAAATTTGGATGGACAGAAATGGCATCAGAAAGAGATGGATTTACGATGCAATCAGATATTTTAAGCTCAAAGTCTTTGAATCTGATGATCAAGTCTTCTTTCAGTGTCAGAAGATAGGAACAATAACAATCTATATCTAATATTAAATCATCTATTATTTGTAGACTTGGGCTTGATAACTACTAATTAAGGAATTGACAGCGTACACTAGAAATATAAATTAAATAAACTTTAATATATACTTTCCGATATTTCAGCAAACGTCACGTTGCCATCTTCTTGGGAACTTAATACAAAGACACGTGCACACAAGTACTACATAACAGAAAATGAGAACTGAAGCTAACGTTTTCCTAAAGGATTCACTCCTCTCCTTCCTAACACATTTAAACAACCAATACCCTAGAATCAAGTTCACCCTGGAAAAAGAGGAAAACAATAACCTCACCTTCCTAGACACACTAGTCACCTGCCAACCTGATGGAACCTTGGTTTTCTCAGTTTATAGAAAACCCACCCATACAGGCAGATAGATTCACCAACAATCCCATCACCCCCCCCCCTCACAACAATATGGAGTTAAGACACTATTCAACAGGGCAAAAATAATCTGTTCAAATGATCAAGCCCTAACCACTGAACTAAATCACATCCGTGAAACTTTCTCAGCCAATGGCTACCCCCCCCCCCCCAAAAGAATCCAAGAAATACTTAAACCAGTTATCCACAACCCACCTCCCCCCCTCTACACAAAAAAGATTACTCTAAATCCATCACCATTCCCTACGTCTGAGGCACCTCGGAAAAAATCGACAAAATCTTAAAAAAAAAAGATGACTTGACCACACAGAAAATTGGCATCCCTTATCCGCTCCACTAAAGACCAACCACTTCCCCTAGACCTACCTGGTGTATACCAGGTCCCTTGCAGCTGTAAATTGTCCTACTTTGGCCAAACAGACAGGACAGCAAATATCAGAATCTCAGAACACAAGGATTACATCTGATTTCACCAGTACAGCCACTCTGGGCTTGCAGACCACGCTCTGGATACTCGCCACAGAATAAGATGGAAGAAAGCCACAGTAATATACCGCAGCAAGTTCAAATATGAAAGACTATTCATGGAATCAACCTCAGCCCTTAGGAACATGCCAAACCTCAACAAATTTGGATGCATGAGACTGCCCCAAATTTGGGAAACATTTTTCAGAAGAACTTCAGCCCAAAGGCCAAGAATTACCAATATAGCCTGCCAGGGGGCACCATCAGGACTTTAGGAAAATGTTAGCTTACTAGCTTCGGTTCTCATTTGCTGTTATGTAGTACTTGTGTGCACGTGTCTTTGTATTAAGTTCCCAAGAAAATGGCAACATGACGTTTGCTGAAATATCGAAAAGTATATATTAAAGTTTATTTAATTTATATTTCTAGTGTATGCTGTCAATTCCTTAATTAGTGGTTATCATGTTTAACCAGCGTATAAGCCTCTCTACAAGAATTGTAGACTTGGAAACTACAGAAAATCTCATCTTCCAATGCTCTGCTTGTAGAATGTTAATTTGCTGATAAATACATTTATAAATTCCCTTTGCTTCAATAAGATTCATGTTGTTTCCCTGCAATTTTTCTTGCTTAGAACTTTTCTTATATAGGATTGCTTCTTTAACTTCTTGTGTCCCCCCATGGTGTTCTTATTTTTTCTATCCTTGCAGACTACTTCACCACATCACCTCCCTATCTGAATCAATGTTTTCTTCAGTTTGTCTTTGGGACTCCAAGGTTTGATTCTTGTTGTCAAACTGTTTCATTTTTTCTTCAATAATGTTTGTATAGTGGTGTCTACAATTTACCTGTAAAAGCAAGCTGTTCAACTTTGTAAAAATTATTTTTAAAACTTTCTTCTTTTCAATGTGATATCCATTTTTATCCTGCTTAGTACTAAGTAATGGTCACTTCCAATTTCAAATCCTCCATTCACTCGTTTCCTGAATGAGCATGACGATATCACTATCAACAATGACAGTCAATGAAGCGTTTCCTATTTCTTGTCTTCTCTCCATGTGAACTTATGCACATCTTTATGATGAAACATGGTGTTAGTAATGACTGGTCCATGTCCTGAGCAGAAGTCCAGTAAATACTTACCATTATTATTAGCTTTGCCCCTTTCTCCAAATTTTCCCAAAATGTTCCTATATGACCACTTTTTTTTCATTTCCTTTGTCAGCTGACTGTTCTAATGACGGAAAAATCTCCATTTCTTCCTTAGAATAAACTTCTGTGGGACCATAAGCACAAATAAGTTTCATTGTCTATGTTCCCTATTTTGAAGTTTGCCCACAACTCTACTTGAAACTGCCTTCCAATCAAGAAGTTGATCTTCATGTATAGTATTAAGTGCTATCGCTACTCCTTCCTTTCCTTGATCATTATTACTTGAAAATAAATCCTATACTTATTATTTAGTAAGATCTCACCTGTTTGTCTTCTTTGTCTCAGTAATGCAAATTGCAAGTCTGTTGCCAATCTGCTTAGACACAGCAAAAGGTAATTCAGAATTAGATCAAGTCATTGGTGAGAGTAAATGGCTTTGCAGTAGCAAGAGTTTTGAGGAAATTTTATTATTTCCCAAAGAGATAATGCACCCACAGGCAAAGCTAAGTAACGCTCAATTTTTTCAAGCATATTCTCATTCCTATGAGAGGATTTTGATACGAGTATTTTAAATATCTTCAGAATATAATTTACTTTTATGTGCTGTATTTTACATCACTACACTTACTTTTTCAGCATATATAATAAGCCAGTTTTGAGAAATTTGCAGAGTAGCAATGGTAGTTTATTTCACTCTTGTGCTGTAGCCAAATTTGAGTTCAGGACTCGGTAAATACACTCGCCTGTGACAAGTAGCTACAGATTGGACAAAATAGAATATTTTATATTTAATAATAAATAACTTCCACAACCACAGTACAGCACTCAGAAGTATTAATCATTTTATAGAACTTCTATTGACTTATTGGGGTATATCATTAAAAATATGGGAGGGGATCTTGGATGAGTAAATTTTTTGCACGACGAGTATGATTTCACATAATTTGTTGAGCCCTATTGGGTTACAGCTCACGTTTGAACAACAGAAATCATGAGCTTATTCCACCATCTTGTCCAGAAGAACGGACAAGATGGTGGGATACAAACACTGATGATCCTTGACTACAAATACGTTTCAAGAATTATGAATCAATCTTATGTTCTTGAACTTCTCCATAAGTGGGGGGAACTCCTTTCTTCTCATTGTGACTGCAGCTCCTAAACAAACAATTTGTCATATCACCACTGAATACAGCCTGCATGCTTATCAAGGTGACTAGTCTGGTTTTCTCCAAGCTGCACCACCAGCACTTAGATCAGAAACTTAGACTGCAATTTTCACATTATATTCATGTTCATATGTTTTTTATGCTGTATTATACTGTGTGCCAAACACCAAATACTGCAGAAACCCTGCTCTAGAGACAAAAGATGGAACTTTTTCAAGCAACCTAAGGCCTCCCCCCCAAAAAAGCAGGGTGATGGTAATCTCGTGATATGTGATTTAAACATCTTCCACCATCAGAGATAATTCATTCATCACTAGCATGGTTAGCCAAATGGTAGCATACCCACTCTTCAAACTCCCATAGCTCATTGGTATAGTAATTAATAATTACTATACCAATTAATATTTTAAATAAATTTATGTAACCAAAAATTAATCCGATTTGTTTATAAACACTGTCTATTTTCTAATATATGATTTATTGTAACTACCTAAATGTTCATCCAAGAAACTAAACTTCCCTTTTTATATTCGCCGTATAAGATGACCCATGATTTCGAGGGGGTTTTCTGTAGTACTTGAGAGTTGTCTTATATGCTAACATATAAGGTATATGCTGTAAGGTGAGATGAATGGATTATATTGGATTTCATAGTTTTAGAACTATTTCAATGTATTAAAAAGCCTCTAAAATGAGTTATTTTATTTTTATGTAGCTCATACTAAGATCACTGCTTTAAGATATATGAAAGTAATCACAAATATCAAGCCTTGATCATAATAATACTGATATATTAATTTAAAAATAATAATTAATCCTCATATTAAACTTAAAAGTAAAGTTTACCTGTGCTTGGAAAGGTAAGAACATGGCCCTCCTACTAATGGATGAAAGTCATATATATATAACCAACCATCGGCTGTTGCTATGAGGACGCGAGGTTGTCCTTGTATCCTAAAATAAAATGTTTTATTTTGCAGTACTTTTATAATTTTGATATAATTCTACTTGAATACAGAAATTGATTACTTAATTGATTTCAGTAATGCTAAAATTATTATTATTTTTTGTAAGTTAATGATTAAGTATTTTTATAAAATCTCATATGATATGCAGATGTTCAACTCCATCTGATCTTACTGGATCTTCCCCAAAAAGAAAATCCAACACATAATACTTCCCAAAATATATAATACTAAAGTGCAATTGACAATACACCTGCATAAGAATAACTTCTGCAAAAATGCCTTTCAATACCTTCAAGTATTGAAATATACAGTAAGTCTTTGACTATGGTCAATTCATTCCATGGTTTCTGAGAAGAATGATGCTTAAACATAATGCATTTTTGACAAATATTTTATTTTCAAACGCTAATTAAAGCTAAACAGGTTCTGTCCATGAAAAGAAAACTGAGAAAATGAAAGTAAAGCTCTGCAGCCCCCCCCCCCCCACAAATCAGTTATAGCATGCAATAGTATGTTTTCTGTTGTTGCAAGTCACAAATTTTCTATTTCTTCAATCAATAGGCCTCACTTCTTGGAAATGATCGTGGATGCATTAGCTCTTTCATGTACTGCATAATGCAAACTTATCTTTTATAATAGTTCTAACAATCAATTCATTCATTTCATATAGGAACTTATTACCATTGTTTTCCATGCCATTTAATAATATTTACTTTAGTTTCCATAGTTACAATGAGTCTCTTCTTAGCACTGTGAATACATGTATTTATTTTTGCCACTTTTTACATTTCTCAGACATAGTACTTATTGAAAGCAAAATATAAACTATGTAGGTTCACTACCAAACACAACTTGCACTCAAGGAAAAAAAAAACCCCGACACCATGAGTTGTGCATCTTTTTACTGGAAAAGCCAACTGTTATGTTCAAAGTAGCACTGCAGGTCAAAATACAGCATGGTTGCTATATTTTGACCAGCAGTGCTACTTTGAAAACAGATGACTTTTCCAGTAAAAAGATGCACAGTTCATGGTGTTGGGTTTTTTTTGCCTTGAGCATACAGCAGATGGCAAATCGACACATCCTTGTAATGCAAGGACTTACTGTACTTCAATGCATTGTCTTGTAATTTTATTTATATCCCAATCCAGCATCTTTTCAAACTACTTCAGACATCTAAAATATCCTTCTGTGTTTATATCACCTCTGTCTTTGATTCCTTTTTGGAATCAAAAATTCTTTTCATTAGTTTTTAGCAATCTCCAAAATATTGCACAACCTTCACATCTGGCTTTTGTATTCAAGAGTTTTCATACTCTTGAGTAATTTTTTAGCACATTCCAGGACTTTTCTTTATTCTTCAAGGTGATTTGTCTGCTATTTCTTCTTACCATACTATTATGTTTGTATATGAATGCCAAGGTATCCAAAATAAGGGAAAGATGAAGAAAAATCATGATAACAATAGAGATAGACAAGGCAGAAAGGAAGTGTGTTGTTGATGGTAGCAGAAGAGTTATGCCTGTTCAAAGTGGAGATGCAAGGGACAAACAGTAACAGTGGTTCTGAAGTGGACAGGATGAAATATTTAATTGTATATGTTGCAATAGACCTGGTAATGTAGACAGCAGTGAGAAGGAAATGTACAAATATTTTATTTCAAATTAGCCTGCAAAATAAGAAAAATAATCTTTATGGGAGACTTTCATTATGATAATATAGAATCAAAGAAATGGTATCTGAGGATAAAGAGAATGAATTTTTGGAGTTGAGACAACTACCTTAGGCGGTATGTAACAGAAGGCACACAAGGATCACAGATTTTGGATTTTATCAGATTATAGATGAGATGTCAATTTTCCTCCAGTTGGAGAAAGTGTCTGTGAAGCAAGCACTTGGGCATTGGCCAGCCATATGACGACTTTGTGAGAAAGGGATATACATGGAAGTATAAGGATGGCGATTATGACAAACTTGGAAGATGGCTTGCAACTGTGTCATGGAATGAGGAACTGGATTGGAAGGAGATCAGTGTAGCTTGGGAACTATCTGGCAATGTCTGAATGTGATCAAACCATGAGGTTAAATAAGCTATTTGTAAAATAGATACTGAGAAGGTTAGGAAGAAAAAAGACATTATGGAGGCAACACAAGATGAGTGACAATGATGCTGCATGAGGAGGTACAAACAGCACGTGACTTGCTTAGTAAGGGCTACAAAAATGCAGTATGAGCAGCAATTGGAGGCCTGAAGTGGCTTGAAAAAGTTCCATGTTTGGTCTCTAGAGCAGGGTTTCCAGACTATGTAAAAATAAATAAATATATAAAATTGATAAAAATGGTTAAAAAAAAATCCACAGTACAAAATGTACTATAGAATAATGTTTCATGGGTGGAAACCACAAAAAAGGTAATGAAGTGAAAAGAAATCCAAGAATTCTTTCAAGACATAGCTAGTAGAAGAAAGGATGATACTAAGTGATAAAAATGGTAGAATGATAACCAATGCAAGAGATAATAGTTAAAATATTATCTAAGCAATTCATAAAAGGTATTTGATCCTCATGTAATGTTCCAGGAAAATAACAGATATGAGATACTACCTCTAAATCTCTGATTGGACCAGATTCCAAAGGAGTAGAAGAGGGCAAAATTGTTCCCATTAGAGGTGATAAAGACTAAGGCTTTGAATTATAGGCCACCAGACAGCATAGGTTTGCTAAAGGAGATTTTGCAAAGGCCTTTGATAAATTGAAACATGACAAGCTGGTAATTAAATTGAATTGGATGGGATTTATTGGTAGACGAACGTGCTGGATTGGAGATTGGTTGCCAGATAGGTATTATCAGTAAGTTTTGTTTGAAGTGGTGTGGCCCAAGGGTGTATGTGTGTTTTTGGGGCTGTTGCTGTTTAACATGAACATTAATGATAAGGAGTTGTTTGGACATGATGCAAAGTTAGGAAGAACTACACTACAAGAAGTATAGAGTAGACTATGTAGCTTTCCAAGAGGATAGGATAGATTGACAAAAAGGGATAACATGTGGGATTGCCAGTTTGATGTTTCAATATGTAAGGTTTTTACACTTTGAAACATCCATCATCCTCAGGGATCTGAGGATGATTATAAGGACACCATCAGATTATGGCAATGATGCAGTGGACACTGATTAGTAAAAGTAAGGATTTCTCATTCCATTGTATAAGGCTTTGGTCAGGCTGCATATGGACTATTCTGCACAGATTCAGTCACCTAGTTTTCAAACAGATGAGATATTGGAAAGGATCCAGAAACAACTAAGTTGCTGATTTCTGGAATGTTGAGTATGAGGAGAGATTGAATGAATGAAATTTGCAGTCTGGTGGATAGGAGGAAGAGGGAGAAATATGACTAAGACATAAGATGCTAAGGGTTACTAAGAGATTAATGTAGATGAAGGTGTTCACAGAATGGGGAGAGGACAAGAGGCTATCCCTGGAAACTGTATTAGGAAGGTGTCAGTAAACATGTGAGGAGCAGTTTTTTTTTTTTTTTTTTTGCACATGGAGAGTGACTGGAATGCAAGAGTGTTGAGTGAAGAGACAGTGAATGCATTTAAAGCTTGGTATGATGATGAACTATGTGACAGTAGGACCCTATGATGAGTCTGGACTTCATGGAGGACTGGTATTAATAATACCACTGCTTACTCCAGTTTACAACTCCACCAAGAAGCAGTTTTTTCTTCTTACTTCACCTACACTTTTTTTAATGACTCAAATTCACCTATTCCTAACACCATCAATGGAATAATAAGCAAATAAATTATTTGCTTTTGAAATCTCCCCATACCTGAAACTGCTTACCTTCATATTTAATAATAAATTTAGAACTAGAAACTTATCATTCCTTACCATCTGAATAAATCTTATTATGGTTAACTGTCACTAAAGCAAATTTGCATAATTTGTTACAGTGCAAATTTTTCTATAATGAATTCCCTTCAGAACAGCATTAATGCTACAGTTTTGGTTAGGTCTTTTCAGCAGTTTGTTACATTCTACTCTCACTACAGTAACCTCCTATAATATTACCAAAAGATCCTAACCAAACTGTTAATACTATTCTAAGCAAAATTCATTACTGCAAACGATTTCAACATTTTTGCAGTTTCTCGGCTATCTCATTCCTTTCGATACAAATGTATATTGATGATGTCCACTCTTAGTTCTTGTGAGATTATCCCTATAGTTAAATTGTTGCTACAAAGGACCTTGATTAACTGAGCAGTATGCTACAGCAAGCTGTTTTTCAAAACTGTCTGTTCATCCTCATTCATTAACCAGGAATAATTACGAACAGGACACTATGAGGTGATGTGTGAAGTCAATGTCAATCCCAAACATTAATTAGGACTGTAGAAGCTTGATTCCACTTCTGCTGACTCACAGTATCTTATATGTACGAGGGTTGTTTGATAAGTCCATGCAAAAATGAAGAAAACAATTTTTTTGGGACAAACATTTTTTTATTTTTCCAACATCATCTCCTTTGAGGGCTACACTTAGTCCAACAATTCGAGTTTTTTTGATCCCGTCCATATAGTATGATTTGTCCAACTCTTCAAAATAGGTTGTTTTGGCAATCATCTCATCGTTTGATGAAAATCTTTCCTGTCAGCTATTTTTGCTTGTTTGGAAACAGATAGTAGTCCAAGGGAGCCAAATCTGGAGAGTAAGGGGGATGCGAAAGGACTCCGTAGCGTAAATCGAACAATTTTGCAGTCACAATTGCAGAAGAGCGAATGGGTGCATTGTCGTGGTGAAAAAGAATCTTCTTTTTTGCCAAGTGTGGTAATTTTCCCTTTATTTCATTATTTAAACGATCCAGCAAAGACGCATAATACACTCCTGTAATTGTTTTGCCCTTTTCTAAGAAGTCTATGAAGATTATGCCAAGAGCATCCCAGAAGATGGTGGCCATAACCTTGCAACAGTTCACACATTGACGCTTTTGATCCACTGTGAACAAAACGCAGCACGCATCTTGCGGATAGTTTTCTCACATGGAAAATATTATGTACGCGGTCATCTGAGATGCCCACAGCCTTAGCAATTTCATGCACCTTCACTCTTCTATCATCCATCACCATATTATGGATTTTTTCAATCATTTCTGGAGTAGTGACCTCAACAGGGTGTCCAGAACATTCAGCATCACTTGTGCTCATATAGCCACTTTGAAAGTTACTAAAACACTTATAAATTGTTCTAATTGAAGGTGCAGACTCACCATAATGTTTGTCAAGCTTAGCTTTGGTTTGCTGAGCTGTTTTGCCTTTCAAATAGTAATGTTTAATCACCACATGAAATTCTTTCTCAGATTTCACAAATCACAGTACTTGATCGATTCAAATGAACGCCAAACACAGAGTAATAGACCTATCTGACTGAAACTTAGTGTGATCCTCCAACAGTTGCCAGCAACTAAAAATAACCATGATATGTAAGGGTGGCACCATCTCTTAGACTTTGCACGGACTTATCGAACAGCTCTTGTATATGTATACAGGAGTCCAGAAAACTTGATTAAAGAAAATATTCCTTTTGATTGAAGTTACTAAGATTTCTACTACCACCCCATCTTCAAAATTAATATAAACAATTTTCTTACGCAAATATGGTTATCCTAATCTCATTTTTATTATGTCAAGGTGTTTTTTTTTTATCCCTCTCTCTCCAGTCTAACTGCTTCGACTCTCTAGCTGGTTGGTCTGTCTTATTCGAGAAAGTCAATTTTCATTTCTATATAAATTGTGCTCTCTAGTTAAACAACTTGTAAATGCGCCTATGGTCCTAGACAAGATTTGAATCTAATTCTTCCTAACTAAACTACAATGGCATTTTACTGTGCTATTTTCTTTCCCACTTTCAATGGTGAAACATTTAGATATATGTTAATAAATCTAGTAAATACTTGGTTAACTTTTATTACTATAAAATTCATTAAACAGTACTATACAAAAAAAAACTTGCAAGTAACTTACACAGTTACTATTGATGTATTCTTCACTCCAGAGAATGGGAGATGCACTGTAGCAAATGCTCTACTTTTAGAAAAGATATCTGTAACATTTTTTGGCAAATAGCTGGTTGAATACACCAAAGCTTTTCCAAAGTAGTCAAACCAGCTCTCTTCTTCTGGCTTCCTGCTATAAATTAGATCATAAGATTAGTTATTAGCAGAATTCCAATTTTAAAAAATGTTTTGATGTGAAATTTCAACACTATGGAATACATTACGAAGTTTCACCCACCATTCCCAATGTCTCTCATATTTCATTTTATTTAATAGTTTTTATTCTACTGCATTAAGTATACATGCAATTTCATAGTATATTGAGACAACTTTGTTGTAATGCAGAGTCGTGTTTAAGGGTGAAAGCTATATAACTGAGAGGAGAGCTCCAGATGGTATTTAAAGGAATGCAGAGAACCGATCAGAGCTTCTGACCTAATGTCCAATCCTCACCTAATGGGGTGCACCACGAGAAGGTATCTACCCGGATACTGAATGAAGGAGAATGGGCTGGCCATTTAGGATACAGCCAATCAAATTGTATTCTTATTGCCTTAAACCAAAATATAGAATGATGGTACATGACAGAATTTCAGGTTGGCTCGGGCATTGCCAAGCTAAACAAGGCATTCGTTGTTTCCACCAGGGAACCATGGCAAACAGCAAAAAGTCAGCTACTAGAACAAATCCCTAAAACACACCCCAACTCAACATCACCAGAGTTAAAGATTGGTACTATCAGCATAAGAAGCCTGAATGGCAAAGAAATGGAGCTAGCTGAAGAATTAGATAAGTACCAGATCGACATAATAGGGGTGACTGAAACAAAAAAGACAAAACTGTGAGATCTTTCTTAGCAAGAAATACAAAATGATATACTCAGAAAATGACAATCAAGGAAAAGAAGGAGTAGCTATAGTATTCAACACAAAATACAAGGCTAATCTTCTTGAATGGCAGGCAGTCTCAAGTAGAGTGATGTGGGCAAATATCAGAATGGGGAATTGGACAATGAGACTTATTTGTGCCTATGGTCCCACAGAAGGTTCTACTAAAGTAGAAGTGGAGGAATTTTTTGATGCTTTAGAAAAAGCAACCAACACAATGAAAAAAGGAAAAGTTGGTCCTTGTTGGGGATCTAAATATCAGATTAGGAAATAACTGTCAGACAAACAAAAATATATTGGGAAAATTTGGAGAAAAGAGCAAAGGTAATAATAATGGCAAATATGTGTTGGATTTCTGCTCAGGACATGGACTGGTTATTACTAACACAATGTTCCAACATAAAAATGTGCACAAATTCACATGGAGAGAAGGGACAAGGAATAAGAAAAGTATCATTGACTATGTTATTGTTGATAATGATGTTTTCTCACTGGTGCAGGACACCAGAATGTACAGAGGATTTGAAATTGGAAGGTGATAACCATTTAGTCTTGAGCAGGATAAAATTGAATTTCGTATTGAAAAGAAGTACATGTAAGAAAGTTTTAAAGTGAATAAAAGTTGAGCAGCTCTCAGATGTGAACTATAGACTAAAATACACAAACATGACTGAAGAAAAAATGAAAGAGTTTGAGAACAACCACCAATCCTTGGAGATTCAGTGACAAGCCCTGAAGAAAACACTGATAAAATCAAAACTCCATGGTGGACACAGGAAGCTAAAGAGACAGTGAAAGAAAAGAAGAAAGCATATCAAAGGTTCTTGGCAAATAAGACAGCTTGTGCTCTTAGAGAATACAGAGACAAAATTAAGAAAGCTAAACACTGTAAAACTAGCTAAACAAAAGCATGGGAGGACTTTGGTAAGAACATAGAAAATAAATATCAAGAAGGTGACAAGATATTCTGGAGGTTGTTGAAGAACAGAAATGGAGGAAAGAGTGCTGTAAAAGGTGACATGAAAACAGGAGAAAACGATATCCTTGAAGTATGGAGTAATTACTTCAAAAAATTGCTAAATGAAACAAGCAGTGATGACAGCGCAGTGGTAAAAAAAACACTGACCAGGCATGCAGTCAGGAATACATATATCCATACTTGAAGTAGAAGAAGCCATCAAAAGCCTGAAATGTGGAAAGAAACAGGAGTAGATTCGACCAGAAATGCTCAAATATGGAGGTGTAAGTCTTTCAGTGGCTGCACTGCACTTAGTTCAGAAAGATGGACTGAGGGATGAATTCCAGATGATTGGAGTAGAGCTCTCATGGCACCCATATATAAAAAGAGAAATAAAACAATATGGGAATTACAGAGGTATTTCTCTACTGAGCGTTCCTGGTAAGAGATATATGCAAGTATACTTGAGAAACAGTTCAGAAGGATTGTGGAAGAGAAGCTTGGTGAAGAACAAGCTGGATTCAGGCCAAAAGAGGCTCTCAGGATCAGAATTTCACTTTATGACAAATAGTTGAGAAATCATGGGAATATAACAAAGATCTCTATTTGAGTTTTGTCGATTTGGAAAAGGCATATGACAAGGTGCCAAGAGAGAAGCTATTCAACACTACAGTTATATGGTGTCAATGGGACATTATATCAAGCAATACTTAGTCTTTGTTTGAGTAAAGTTAAGTAAGTAAAGTAAGTTAAGTAAGTTAAGTAAAGTAAGTTAGCAGTTAGAATTGAAGTACAGAAAGATGGTTTAATGTTAAGTCTGGTGTCAGACAAGGATGTACATTATCCCCTCTGTTATTCATTATCTATATGGATCACATTATGACAGAAAGTGGTATTAAACCTAGGCTTACCATACATACTGGTTTAAAGGTATGGTCCCGACCAGTTTGTCATTTTGTCCCGGTTATTTGCTAAAAATTTAAAAGTGCAGAAGATACATGCAATACAAAAAGTGTAGCCTTGGAAAATGGCGATTAGGCAACACGAATACCCCACTTTGACTCTGGCCTGTATGTTGCGCCGCAAGTCACTGTTGAGCATGCGCAATCTTAGTTGAGTTTAGATTGCGAGTCGGTGTTTCTTTTCAGAGTGTTGTTTGCAATTTTTTTTACTTCATTAAATTAATTTAACCCCAAAATGCCAAAAAGAAACTGTGTTTACCGATGAGTTAAAAAAGGATTATCAGTTTTTGAAAAAAAGTTTGTGGTCATATTGACAAAGTGAAATGTGAACAGAGCTCTTCAGAATTTTCTGTGGCTCATGGTGGGTGTTCAGACATAAAAAATCACTTGACATGTGCGAAACGCAAGGCTAGTCTAGCAGCGGCAGGAACTTCCTCAAAGATATTGACATATTTTAAAGGTGCCAATCCAAGTGACAAAGAATTTTTAATAGCTGCTAAAGAAGCAACTTTTGCATTTCATGTTGCTATTCACAATATCAGCTTTAAGCCTGCCGATTGTTCATCTAAATTAATATCAAAGCTTTCTGAAACAAAGTTTAGACTGGGTAGAACAAAATGTGAAACTGTCATTTTTAATGCGATTGAGCTACTGTTGTTTCAGCAAATTTGTGAAGATTTAAACAAAAAATTTTGTGACAATATCAATTGATTCTTCCAACAGGAAAGAAATTAAAACTGTGCCATGTGTTGTACGGTATTTTGCACCAGATTGTGGAGTGAAAGTTAAACTTTTAGACTTTCAATCAGTTCCCAGTGAAACTGCAGAAATACTGACAAACCATTTAATATCAGTTATGAAAACTCATAATATAACAAAAAAAAAAATTATTGGATTTTGTGGAGATAACTGCAATACCAATTTTGGGGGTGTAAAACGGAGAGGAGAAAACAATATTTAGTTGACTGAAGAAGGAACTAGGAAGAAATATTGTGGGCATTGGTTGTGGTGCTCACATTGTTCACAATTGTCTTCGAACCACAGTTGATGTTCTACCTATTGAAATAGAAGCTTTAGTACTCAAAATTTATAAATATTTCCACATTTATACAGTTCACTCAACTGTAACTCAACTTAAAGCGTCCTGTGAATTTGTAGATGTAGAGTATAAAAAGGTTCTTCAACATGGCAACATCCGTTTTCTTTCACTACTTCCAGCTATTGACAGAATACTTGAAATCTATGAGGGACTGAAATCATATTTTATTTCACAAGAACACTGTCTGGCAATGATAAAACAGTTCTTTGTTAATGATTGTGGTGAAATGTATTTGTGGTTTGTGCATGGGCAACTCAAATTGTTTAACAAATCTATCTTGATAATGGAAAATACAAAAGCAAGTGCAACAGATATTGTCACTGAACTTAGAATGGCTGAATCAACAGTAAAAGCTGTATTGCACTGCAAACTTAATAGTGAACTAAATTGTAGTGAATCTTTCGACGCAATTAAAAATAAAAGAATTTTTAAAGAAAGTTCACGCTAGTGATAAATATTAATAACTTTTTAATAATAAGTTATGTTCAGTTAAGAGTAATTAAAAATTATTACTACGAAATGTTGTTTTATGTTAACCACTCCGTTATTTAGCCTTTTGAATCATAAGTACTAAGCGTAGAAGGCGTTACTTTCTGTCTTGAGCAAACTCTCAAAAATGTCCTGGTTTGATAAAAATATTTTATGGTAAGTCTAATTAAACCTGATATCAAAATTGGAGATGTTTATGTCAGCACTCTGCTCTATGCCGATGATGTTATACTTCTAAATAAATCCACTACAAGTCTGCAAGATTCCCTGACTAAAGTGAATAACTGTTGTAATAGATATGGTATGAAGGTCAGCATTAAAAAGACAAACACAATGAAAATAAGCAGAAACATTGAAAATATTAACTGCATTGTGAATGGATAACCTATAGAACAAGTAAAACATTTCAGCTACTTAGATTCGATTTTTAGTGAAAATGGTAAATTAAATATGGAAATAGACAACAAAATCAACAAAGCTGGTATGGTAGGAAGTCAACTGAATAAATGTATAAGGAATAAGAGAGAAATTAGCCAAAACACTAAATTAGCTATATACAAGACAGTATTCAAGCCAATTTTAACTTATGAATCTGAGAGCTGGGTCAGAAGTAAAACAATTGACCAAAGACTAGAGACCGCAGATATAAGAGTTCTGAGAAAGATTAGGGGTATGAACAGATGGCATCAATGGCAATATCATATTAAAAACGAGAATATTAGGAAAGAACTTTACATTGTCAGCATCCAGGATTGTGTTAGTAGAGCTAATCTCTGGTGGTATGGTCACTTAAATAGAATGGGAGAGTAAAGATTAGCAAAACAAGTGTTCTGTGTCAAGTTGGCAGGAAAAAGACCCAGAAAGACCAAGATATAGGTGGATTGATACAGTAAAAAATGCCGTAGAAGATAGAAATATAAGATCTGATAATGTTGAGTCTTGACAAGTAACAGATTGATTTGGAGGAAAATTGTAGATAGGCAGTTGGTAATGATGTAATTTTTCATGTAGAATTATCATATCTGGTACACCCCTTGAGAGTATATATATCAGGAATTTGATGTTAATCAAACCTATAACTGATCTATGAAGCACAGCATCTTTTCCTTCCATCCTAGTGATTTTCCTGTATATATATAAAAGATTATAGTTTACCTCACTACAGCAAAATCAGATTACAGCAGTGTTTGCAATGGTGAAAGATGAATACATATACACAATCATGTATCCAGCATTAGCAAATAACATCCCTCCACTAAAGAGCATAACATACTTGATATGACAACATAAATATTGCAATTTTAATTAATCTGATTAAGAAGTAAATCATTATCATTCTAGTTTCAAATTATTATTTCTTTATTTTTTCCAAATTGATCTTTTGTGAAATCTGTGACAAATCCTTATACTGATCAGATAATTAAACAGAGTACTTCTAGCTGATTAACCCACATAAATATTGGTCTTTAATTGTCTCTTCATCCTTCCATTTTTGTTTCAAACAGTTTCATCTTTTTATCATGCCCTCTGTTAGATTAGATCTGCTTATACCCTCTATTTATTAAGTTTTTATTATACTGCATTGTTTACAAGCAAATTCATAGCATATTGAGACAACTTTGTTGTAATGCAGAGTCATGTTATCATTACTGGAACAACTGAGGTTGCGGTACAGAAGTCCTAAGGTCGTCTGCACTAGCCCTTGCATTCTCTGCAGCAGAATGTTGTGCCCGTCTGGGAAAGAAGTGCACACACTAACATTATAGATACCCACTTAAACTTTACAATGTGCACAATTAGTGGGCAAGTGAGAAGCACCCCTCTCTCCTGGCTGCCTGTCCTATCTAACATTCCTCCACCAAACATACAGAGAAGACAAGCCTCGGTTAAAGAATTTAATAAAGCAATGAGCAATCCACAACTGCCCCTGCACTAGACTCTCATAAATCCACCTAGTCTTTGCCCAAAATCTAGAAAGCCTTTCTAGTCCATGAACGAATTCTCTTCAGCTGCCCTGCCATCAACACCTGACATTGGAGAGAATACTGGTCCAACAATCTTCCAACAAACAGCTTCCTATGCTCTACAGCCTGGTTTTGCTCTTCCTAGAAAGATTTTGTCATCTATCAACAGGATCAGAACCAACCAAGCCAGATGCCTACTACATAAATGGAGGCTTAGACCACCTTTATTATGATTGTTCTCCTTTGGCTCAGACGATTACTCATATTGTGAACGACTCTCCAAGGTGCCAATTTCTCAGTGGTGGCCTACAGGACATCCACAAGGTGAGGGACGAGGTCTTGGATTGGCTTTCCAGACTGGACATAGACCTGTAGCTGTTTTGTATTCCTTTTGCCATAAGAATAAATAAATTAATTAATGTTAAGTTTGCTTTCCTGATATTCCTCAAAACTCATATCTACAGTCCTCAGTCTTTGATCAAATATTTCAAATCCAGTTAGCTTTCTTTTTGGATGATTTTTCTTTTATTCTATATTAATCTATTCAGATGGATCCCATTCTACTGGTCTTATATATAGTTTATAAGACCAGTAGAATGGTCTTATAGTTTATTTTCATATTTAATTTGTCAGCACACTAAAATGTGTAACATTCTAAAGGTTCACTACTGCAGATGTTTTCTGTTTCCTATTTTCATAATTTTAGGCAGATATAATTTTGTGCTGACAAATGAAATATTTTTTGGAGTATTCTGAAGAGCTTTAACCAACAACAACAATAGAAGTTGAGGAAGATTATAGATCTGATGGATATGGTTCATTTCCATCAGATTTTCATTTGAAGTATAACATCATCGGCTTTATGCCAATGATGTTATACTTCAAAATAAATCCGCTACAAGTCTGCAAGATTCCCTGACTAAAGTGAATAACTGTTGTAATAGATATGGTATGAAGGTCAGCATTAAAAAGACAAACAATGAAAATAGGCAGAAACGCTGAAAATATTAACTGCATTGTGAATGGATAACCTATAGAATAAGTAAAACATTTCAGCTACTTAGGCACAATTTTTAGTCATCATCATCATCATCATCATCATCAAATTCCTGCCATGTACCCTCAAGGGGTGTACAGGATATGACAGTACTACATGAAAAAATTACATCATTACTAACTTCCTATCTACAATTTTCCTCCAAATCAGTCTGTTACTTGTCAAGACTCCAACATTATCAGATCTTATATTTCTATCATCTAAGGCACTTTGTACCGTATCAATCCACCTATATCTTGGTCTTCCTCTGGGTCGTTTTCCTGCCAACCTGGCAGAGAACACTTGTTTTGCTAATCTTTCCTCTCCCATTCTATTTAAGTGACCATACCATCTGAGATTAGCTCTGCTAACGCATTCCTGGATGCTGACAATGTCAAGTTCTTTCCTAATATCCTCATTTTTAATATGATATTGCCATTGATGCCATCTGTTTATGCCTCTAATCTTTCTCAGGACTCTCATATCTGCGGTCTCTAGTCTTTGGTCAAGTGTTTTACTTCTGACCCAGCTCTCAGATCCATAAGTTAAAATTGGTTTGAACACAGTCTTGTATACAGCTAATTTAGTGTTCCGACTAATTTCTTTCTTATTCCATATGAATTTATTCAATTGACTTCCCACCATACCAGCTTTGCTGATTCTGTTGTCTATTTCTATATTTAGTTTACCATCTTCAGTAAAAATTGTGCCTAAGTAGCTGAAATGTTTTACTTGTTCCACAGGTTCTCCATTCACAACACAGTTGACATTTTCAATGATTCTGCCTATTTTCATTGTCTTTGTCTTTTTATTGCTGACCTTCATACCATATCTATTACAACAGCTATTCAATTTAGTCAGAGAATCTTGCAGACTTGTAGCGGATTTATTTAGAAGTATAACATCATCCGCATAAAGCAAAGAGCTGACATTAACATCTCCAATTTTGATATCAGGTTTAATACCACATTCCTTCATAATGTGATCCATATAGATAATGAATAACAGAGGGGATAATGTACATCCTTGTCTCACACCAGATTTAACATTAAACCATCTTCCTGTACTTCCTTCAATTCTAACTGCTGACTCACAACTCAAATAAAGACTAAGTATTGCTTGATATAATGCCCCATTGACACCATAAAACTGCAGCGTATTGAATAGCTTCTCTCTTGGCACCTTGTCATATGCCTTTTCCAAATCGACAAAACTTAAATACGGATCTTTGTTATATTCCCATGCTTTCTCGACTATTTGTCGTAAAGTGAAGATCTGATCCTGACAGCCTCTATTTGGCCTGAATCCAGCTTGTTCTTCACCAAGCTTTTCTTCCACAATTCTTCTCAACCGTTTCTCAAGTATACTTGCATAGATCTTGCCAGGAACACTCAGTAGGGAAATACCTCTGTAATTCTCACATTCAGTTTTATTTCCCTTTTTATATATAGGTACTATGAGAGCTCTACTCCAATCATCGGGAATTCGTCCCTCTGTCCAGGCTTTCTGAACTATGCAGTGCAGCCACTGTAAGACTCTTATACCACCATACTTCAGCATTTCTGGTCGAATATCATCTACTCCTGCTGCCTTTCCACATTTCAAGCCTTTGATGGCTTTTTCTACTTCAAGTATGGATATGTATTCCTGACTGCATACCTGGTCAGTGTTTTTTATCACTGTGCTGTCATCACTGCTTGTTTCATTTAGCAGTTTTTCAAAGTAATTACTCCATACTTCAAGGATATCTTTTTCTCCTGTTTTCATTTCACCTTTATCATCTCTAATTCCTTTTACAGCACTCTTTCCTCCATTCCTAAGCTTCTTCAACAACCTCCAGAATATTTTGCCACCTTCTTGATATTTATTTTCTATATTCTTGCCAAAGTCCTCCCATGACTTTTGTTTAGCTAGTTTTACACACTGTTTAGCTTTCTTACATTTGTCTCTGTATTCTGTAAGAGTAAAAGCTGACTTATTTGCCAGGAACTTTTGATATGCTTTCTTCTTTTCCTTCACTACCTCTTTAACTTCCTGTGTCCACCAGGGAGTTCTGATTTTTTTATCCTTGCACACAACCTCACCACATGCCTCTCTGGCAGAATCAATCAATGTTTCCTTCAGAGTTTGCCACTGAATCTCCAAGGTTTGATTCCTGTTCTCAAACTCTTTCATTTTATTTTCAATAATATTTCTGTATTTTAGTCTACAGTTCACATCTGAGAGCTGCTCAACTTTTATTCGCTTTAAAACTTTCTTACATGTTATTCTTTTCAATATGAAATTCAATTTAATCCTGCTCAAGACTAAATAGTGATCACTTCCAATTTCAAATCCTCTGTACACTCTGGTGTCCTGCACCAGGGAGAAAACATCACTATCAACAATAACATAGTCAATGAGACTTTTCTTATTCCTAGCCTCTTCTCTCCATGTGAATTTGTGCACATTTTTATGTTGGAACATGGTGTTAGTAATAACCAGTCCATGTCCTGAGCAGAAATCCAACAGATATTTGCCATTATTATTAGCTTTGCTCTTTTCTCCAAATTTTCCCAAAATATTTTTGTATGTCTCACAATCATTTCCTACTCTACTATTTAGATCCCCAACAAGGACCAACTTTTCATTTTTCATTGTGTCAGTTGCTTTTTCTAAAGCCTCAAAAAATTCCTCCACTTCTACCTTAGTAGAACCTTCTGTGGGACCATAGGCACAAATAAGTCTCATTGTCCAGTTCCCCATTCTCATATTTGCCCACATTACTCTACTTGAGACTGACTGCCATTCAAGAAGATTAGCCTCGTATTTTGTGTTGAATACTATGGCTACTCCTTCTTTTCCTTGATTGTCATTGCCTGAATATAACATTTTGTATTTATTGCTCAGAAAGATCTCACCAGTTTTGATCTTTTTTGTTTCAGTCACCCCTATTATGTCGATCTGGTACTTATCTAATTCCTCAGCTAGCTCCATTTCTTTGCCATTCAGGCTTCTTACGTTGATAGTACCGATCTTTAACTCTGGTGATGTTGAGTTGGGGTTTGTTTTCAGATTTGTTCCAGTAGCTGACTTTTCGCTGTTCGCCCTGGTTCCCTGGCGAAAACAACGGGGGCCTTGTTTAACCGGGCGACGCCCCAGCTGGCATGAAATTTTGTCATGTTGTACCATCATTTTTTATTTTGGTTTAACCAATAAGAATACAATTTGGTCGGCTAAATCCCAAATTGCCAGCCCATCCTCGTTCGTTCAGTATCAAAGTAGATACCCAACAGGGTGCACCACGAGAAGGTGAGGATTGGACATTAGGTCAGAAGCCCTGGTCGGTTCTCCGCATTCCTGTAAAGGCTATGTGGAGGTCTCCTCTCAGTTATACAGCTTTGACCCTTAAGCACCCCACAATTTTTAGTGAAAATGGTAAATTAAATATGGAAATAGACAACAAAATCAACAAAGCTGGTATGGTAGGAAGTCAACTGAAAAAATGTATAAATGTTGTCTTGTGTGAGATAGATGCTAATAGGACAAAATATATTACTAGTTACTACTGTAGACCTGGAAGTCGAGAAGATGTGGACAACATGCATCAGCAGATTAGCACAATAAGTGCAGGCTGAGCAATTATTAATAGAGACTTCAACTATGGATTGAAAGTCTCCAAGGAATAATTACCTAAAACAGCACGTGATGGTAGGGACTGGAGGTTTGAGTGTGTCTGATCTTATAATAGCATTAGAAGATCTATAACTATGGAAGCAACTCTACCTCAAATCAAGAAAAAGTAACCACACAGTTGTGTCCTGTGAGGCTGCTCAAAATGTGGAAATTTCAGTCAAGAAACGGTTTATGCAGAACTACAAAGTTGGCAATTATGACAAACTCAGGAGGCAACTTGGAGCAGTGCCAGGACATTAGAAACTACATGGAATGAATGCCATTACTACATGGCAAGCAGTCAAGGATTATTTGAGCAAGGCAGTATCAGAGGGCATTCCCAGGGTCGGAAAGATAAACTAAACCAAGCAGAAATGAAGTGGATGACTAGCAGTATAAAGCAGAAGTTGAAAAAAAAAAAAAAAAGAAGAAAAAAAGCATTGTGGAAGAAATATAAAGAACAAAGTGATCACAGTATACCCATGAGCAATATAAAGCACAAGCAAAAAGGTAATTAGTATGGTAATGAAGACTAAATCAGATTTTGAGAGAAAATTAGCTAAGCAGGCCAAAGCAAATCCAAGTTTTTTTTCACTACATGGCTAGTACAAGGGAGTACCCCAAAATAACCAGAATCTGAACTTGGCGTGTATGAATTTTCTTTATGAATAATGCTGCTAGGCATTATTGGTACACATCCTACTCCTCTCTGACTGCTTTTTTGTTAGTGCTAACAAGCAAGTTTGAAGATTTTGTGATGGCTGTCCACAAGGAACAGAATGTGCATGAATTTTATTTTCTTTTATGTAAAACTGCAGCTGAAAATATTGTTATGCTTCGGTAAGCCTTTAAGGATGACCGCTTTAAAAGTCAAATGCAGGTCTACGGGTGATTTTCTTATCTCAAAAATGGGGACATGGTTGAAGACCGACCTTCAACAAACAGAAATGATCTTCTTCCTAACATGGATTTTAGGCCAGGTGGCCTGTTCAGGTCTCATGCCATCTCTTTCTTGGTCTTCCAATTCTTCTTTTTTCCACTCATTTTATATCTGCACAGTTGATGAAAACATCAAAAAGGTTTTCCAGGCAATCAACAAAGATCACTAAAAGACCATTGAGCAAATTTCAGAAGAGATGAATTTGTGCCAGCAATTTTTAAGAGAAAATTTGCAAATGAAAAGTGTGTTAAATTTGCGCCTCACTTGCTCACAGAGGATAAAAAAAAAAAATTAATTAATAAATTAAAAAAAATTTGTGAATGTTTGCTGCAATTTGACTTTTTATTTCCATGTATAAAGAAAACCATGAAAGGTTAGCGATTCATTGATGTGGATGAAGAGAAAGAAAAGTCACTGGAGGCCATAAACAGTATTCCAGAACAGTTCCAGAACTGCTTTCAGCAGTGGAAAAAATGTTGAGAAAAGTGCATTGACTCACATGGAGAGTATTTTGAAGAAGGCTAGAATATGGTATTATAAACTTTTTAAAATTTAAAAAAAAAAATAATTCTGGTTATTTTTGGGTACATCCTTGTAATAGAAAGAATGATTATGGAAAGATAACTTGACTCAATGCTGATGATAAGAAAGTGACAGAAACTGAAGAAATAGTTCAGCTACTAAGAATCACTTGGCAGTTACTAAAGTGACAGAGATTGATTGAGCATTGAACTGGAGGTACTCAGTATATTGAAAAATCTCAATGTGAATACAGCAATGGGTCTAGATGGTATGTCTGCTCGCGTGCTACAAGAATGTGCAAATGAACTAGAAGTGCATGTGAGGAAGTTGTTTAATCTGTCTCAGCTCTGGCAAAGTTCCAAGGGCAAGATATTTCCATTACACAAAGGTGGCTCCAAGAGCTCACTTGCTCTAACTTTGCATCATCAGTACACAACTGAATATCACCATTTAGTTCTTTCCCAGTATTGTTAAGTAAAATAAAAATAGCCCTAAAGAATCCTGTGATACATCACTGATCATCTTTTTCTGAGACATACATCTTCATATCATTTCTTGATATTGTCAGTTAGCCATTCTCCTATTATATCACAAATTTATTTTGCATACCTCTCATCCAGCCAGAGGGAGGGGAAGGGATTTGATATTCCCCATATCTTGTGTCACGTATGCACTGACCACACATTCTACTCCTGAAATGATATCCTACCTCATTTATCAGCCGGGTTTCACTAATGTCAATAATTTTTAGTCCTACTACATCCACAATGCTAAGTTCTTGGGTTTATTCCTGATGCTTATTGCATTATTGTATATGCATGCAAGCCTAACCAGGCTGGTGTGTGTTCGGGTTATTTTAAACCATGGTCAATTCAAAGACAGTATTTCCTCAACTATTCCCCAAAACACGCACACTTATTTCCACAGTTTTCTTGCTTAACAAAAGCAGTTTTGCATTTCCAGAGCCACCCCTAACATGCTATCATTTTCTCTCAAGTTATACCACTTAATTTAATGCCCACATCCATGAAACCATCCACATATACCTAGTTTGACTATTCACATTTATCCTATTACTGAACGAATTTCTCTTAAGCACCTGATACCAGAACCATTCAAAAACTAATCTTTCTGCATGCATCACTTCTCCAATTGTGCAATACGTACAATCAATGTATTGATTTTACAAATTGCATAAAATCAAGCTTCCTCCTCACCACCTCTCTTTAATCATGCCTTTTGTTCCTTCCATGCTTATTCCAACAGAGCTCCACATATTTTCTTGAATAAAATCATTGATAATGTTAACATTAGCCTCTGCTGTTATATGTCCTGAGGTAGTCTATAGAAAAATAAGACTTTTTTTTTTTTTTAAATTTATCTCATATGACAAAAACTAAACGATTTGCAAAATTCATAATATAGTGTTGAATATTTGCTTTATATTTTTGGCCATTTGTGTGATTCTACAATGAACAGTGTTATTTGAGAGAGAAATAGGATCTAAAACTTTGCTTTATTTCTGACCATCACTTGCACCATTAACATGTTTGTTGCCAACTACGAGTATACTCTTAGTTGGTATATGAGCCTCACAAACCAACTATGAATATACTCATATATCGATTACCGCCGACAACAAGATTACTCGTACTGACCTTGAAGTGAAAATGCTTGACGTGTGGAGCGTAGCAGCAAATGTGTGTATACTCTTAGTTGGTATATGAGCCTCACAAGCCAACTACAAATATACTCTTATGTCGATTACCATCGGCGACGAGATCACTAGTACTGACCTTAAAGATGTGAAAGTGCTTGGCATGTGGTAACAAACTATGCCGAAAGCAGCGTGGCAGCAAACATGCTAATTTGGCTGCAAGTGTTACTAATGTACAACTTATACATATGCCAAAAGTTGTGAAGCAAACACGATTAAATATGTATAGATGCAAGCATGGGAAGTGAAACTATCATTGAGGATCATTAAAATTTAAGATACAAATGATTCTGAAATTTAGCGATTCTGATCATGTGGGTCACACTATTTGAATTAAAATTGTTAATGCAGTTTGAATCATGTCGGTGTAACACAACTGTTGAAAGATGTGGTGGCTTTAATGGAGGTCAGTCAATACAAGTCAAGAGAGATTTTGTTCAAAGTGGACTTAAGATTTTAGTTATTGAAAAATTAATTCGGGTGCTTAAGGGTCAAAGCTGTATAACTGAGAGGAGACCTCCACATAGCCTTTAAAGGAATGCAGAGAACTGACCAGGGCTTCTGACCTAATGTCCAATCCTCACCTTCTCGTGGTGGCATTCTGTTGGGTATCTACCTAGATACTGAATGAACGAGGATGGGCTGGCAATTTGGGATTTATCGGACCAAATTGTATTCTTACTGGCTTAAACCAATATAGAAAATTATGGTACAACATGACAAAATTTCATGCTGGCTGGGGCACAATATTGTTTGATATAATGCCCCATTGATACCATATAACTGCAGCGTATTAAATAGCTTCTCTCTTGGCACCTTGTCATATGCCTTTTCCAAATCGACAAAACTTAAATACAGATCTTTGTTATATTCCCATGCTTTCTCAACTATTTGTTGTAAAGTGAAGATCTGATCCTGACAGCCTCTATTTGACCTGAATCCAGCTTGTTCTTCCACAATTCTTCTCAACCATTTCTCAAGTATACTTGCATAGATCTTGCCAGGAACACTCAGTAGGGAAATACCTCTGTAATTCTCACATTCAGTTTTATTTCCCTTTTTATATATGGTACTATGAGAGCTCTACTCCAATCACCAGGAATTCGTCCCTCTGTCCAGGCTTTAAGCTTTCTGAACTACGCAGTGCAGCCACTGTAAGACTCTTATACCACCATACTTCAGCATTTCTGATCAAATATCATTTACTCCTGCTGCCTTTCCACATTTCAAGCCTTTGATGGTTTTTTCTACTTCAAGTATTGATATGTATTCCTGACTGCATGCCTGGTCAGTGTTTTTTACCACTGTGCTGTCATCGCTGCTTGTTTCATTTAGCAGTTTTTCAAAATAATTACTCCATACTTGAAGTAGAAAAAACCATCAAAGGCTTGAAATGTGGAAAGAGTGCTGTAACTCCTTTTACAGCACTCTTTCCTCCATTCCTAAGCTTCTAAAAACAACCTCCAGAATATTTTGCCACCTTCTTGATATTTATTTTCTATATTCTTGCCAAACCATGACTTTTGTTTAGCTAGTTTTACACAGTGTTTAGCATTTTTGCATTTATCTCTGTATTCTCTAAGAGAATAAGCTGACTTATTTGACAGGAACTTTTGATATGCTTTCTTCTTTTCCTTCACTGCCTCTTTAACTTCCTGTGTCCACCAGGGAGTTCTGATTTTTTTTTATCCTTGCAGACAACCTCACCACAAGCCTCTGTGGCAGAATCAATGAATGTTTTCTTCAGAGTTTGCCACTGAATCTGCAAGATTTGATTCCTGTTCTCAAACTCTTTCATTTTTTTTCCAATAATCTTTGTGTATTTTAGTCTACAGTTCACATCTGAGAGCTGCTCAACTTTTATTCGCTTTAAAACTTTCTTACATGTTATTCTTTTCAATATGAAATTCAATTTTATCCTGCTCAAGACTAAATAGTGATCGCTTCCAATTTCAAATCCTCTGTACACTCTAGTGTCCTGCACCAGGGAGAAAACATTACTATTAACAATAAAATAGTCAATGAGACTTCTTATTCCTAGCCTCTTCTCTCCATGTGAATTTGTGCACATTTTTATGTTGGAACATGGGATTAGTAATAACTCCATGTCCTGAGCAGAAATCCAACAGATATTTGCCATTTTTATTAGCTTTGCTCTTTTCTCCAAATTTTCCCAAAATATTTTTGTATGTCTCACAATCATTTCCTACTCTGCTATTTGGATCCCCAACAAGGACCAATTTTTCCCTTTTCATTGTGTCAGTAGCTTTCTCTGGCCTCAAAAAATTCCTCCACTTCTACCTTAATAGAGCCTTCTGTGGGACCATAGGCACAAATAAGTCTCATTGTCCAGTTCCCCATTCTCATATTTGCCCACATTACTCTACTTGAGACTGCCTGCCATTCAAGAAGATTAGCCTCGTATTTTGTGTTGAATACTATGGCTACTCCTTCTTTTCCTTGATTGTCATTTCCTGAATATAACATTTTTTATTTATTGCTCAGGAAGATCTCACCAGTTTTTGTCTTTTTTGTTTCAGTCACACCTATTATGTTGATCTGGTAGTTATCTAATTCCTCTGCCATTCAGGGTTCTTATGTTGATAGTACCAATCTTTAACTCTGGTGATGTTGAGTTGGGGTGCGTTTTCAGATTTGTTCCAGTAGCTGACTTTTCGCTTTTCGCCCTGGTTCACTGGCGATGCCCCAGCCGGCATGAAATTTTATCATGTTGTACCATCATTTTTTATTTTGGTTTAACCAATAAGAATACAATTTGGTCAGTTAAATCCCAAATTGCCAACCCACCCTCGTTCGTTCAGTATCCAAGTAGATACCCAACAGGGTGCACCACGAGAAGGTGAAGATTGGACATTAGGTCAGAAGCCCTGGTTGATTCTCCACATTCCTTCAAAGGCTATATGTAGGTCTCCTCTCAGTTATACAGCTTTGGCCATTAAGCACTCCCGTAATGATATTCAACCAGAAATGCCCAAAATATGGTGGTATAAACGTCTTGCAGTGTCTGCACTGCATAGTTCAGAAAGCCTGGACAGAGGGACAAATTCCCGATGATTAGAGCAGAGCTCTAATAGTAGCCATATATAAAAAGGGAAATAATACTGAATGTGAGAATTACAGAGGTATTTCTCTACTGAGTGTTCCTGGCAAGATCGATGCAAGTATACTTGAAAAACGGTTGAGAAGAATTGTGGAAGAAAAGCTTGATGAAGAACAAGCTGGATTCAGGCCAAATAGAGACCGTCAGCATCAGATCTTCACTTTACGACAAATAGTTGAGAAAGCATGGATATATAACAAAGATCTATATTTAAGTTTTGTCGATCTGGAAAAGGTATATGACAAGGCAAAAGAGAAGCTATTCAATACGCTACAGTTATATGGTGTCAATGGGGCATTATTTCAAGCTATACTTAGTCTTTATTTGAGTTGTAAGTCAGCAGTTAGAATTGAAGGAAGTAGAGGAAGATGATTTAATGTTAAATCAGGTGTGAGACAAGGATGTACATTATCCTCTCTGTTATTCATTATCTATATGGAACACATTATGAAGGAAAGTGGTATTAAACATGATATCAGAATTGGAGATGTTAATGTCAGCTCTTTGCTTTATGCAGACGATGTTATGCTTCTAAATAAATCCGCTACAAGTTTGCAAGATTCCCTGACTAAATTGAATAACTGTTGTAATAGATATGGTATGAAGGTCAGCATTAAAAAGACAAAGACAATGAAAATAGGTAGAATTGTTGAAAATGTCAACTGCATTGTGAATGGGGAAATCTGTGGAACAAGTAAAACATTTCAGCTACTTAGGCATGATTTTTACTGAAGATGGTAAATTAAATATGGAAATAGACAACAGAATCAACAAAGCTGGTATGGTAGGCAGTCAATTGAATAAATTCATATGGAATAAGAGAGAAGTTAGTCGGAACACTAAATTAGCTATATACAAGACAGTGTTCAAACCAGTTTTAACTTATGGATCTGAGAGCTGGGTCAGAAGTAAAACACTTGACCAAAGACTAGAGACTGCAGATGTGAGAGTCCTGAGAAAGATTAGAGGCATGAACAGATGGCATCAACGACAATATCATATTAAAAACGAGGATATTCGGAAAGACCTTGACATTGTCGGCATCCAGGAATGCGTTAGCAGAGCTAATTTCAGGTGGTATGGTCACTTAAACATAATGGGCGAGGAAAGATGAGCAAAACAAGTATTCTCTGCCAGATTGGCAGGAAAACGACTCAGAGGAAGACCAAGATATAGGTGGATTGATACGGTACAAAGTGCCTTAGACGATAGAAATATAAGTTCTGATAATGTTGGAGTCTTGACAAGTAACAGACTGATTTGGAGGAAAATTGTAGATAGGAAGTTAGTAATGACGTAAATTTTTCATGTAGTACTATCATATCCTGTACACCCTTTGAGTGTAAATGTCAGGAATTTGATGATGATGAAAAATTAATTACAGAATAGACTTGACTATTTCCACCAATATGACATATGAAAGTAAAAAAAAAGTAACCAAAATATAAAAAACTAACTCACCATCCTCCCTAACTACATTTCATGTACCATACATTGTGAACACGCTACTATAGTACATTAGTACTGTGAGCAGATTAAAGATGAGATTATCTAAAATCCTGCTGTAGAGACCTAAACATAATACTTCATTATCAAGAACTTTCCATGATACAATGGAATTTGAATTTACAACCTATTGGTTGGAAAGCGGAAATGATAAATTACTCCTTTCCAGTCCAAGCACACATATACAGGTATAAATAAAATTAGTCTAATACAAGTTAACCATGCTACCGGCCAGGACGTATATATACGTCCAAGTAAACATGGATGCGAAGTACATGTTAAAATTGCAATACTATTGATATTACATTGAAATATATGATGGATACGAAGCATATGAGGATGCGTATTTGATCCATAATGGCCGGTAAGGTGGTTAAACTTATCTTAGAAGTCCACTGCTAGGATGTATGGAATTGTTCACCTAAGTGGCATGCTCAAGGGGAAAAAAAAAACACCCAAAAATCATTGCTGAAATGTTCATGAAAGAGAAAATATATGGACCAAAAAAAAAAAAAAAAGATAGCTGAATTTTTTTTTTTTTTTTTAAATCAATCAGATAACCACAATACATACAGTATCATGTTGAATATTTATACTTACTCAATGTTGCTATTAGGATCCTCCAGTTTGAATATGTGCACAGTTTCAGTATTACTAGAAGCACAAAGATATCTGTCTTCAGTAAAGCATAAAGAATATATACTGGCACATCTAAAAAATAAATAATAAAAATCAGTATCAGAATAATTAACTGTTTAGATAATATTAATCTATGTATACACTATCTGTTGCAATGTTTCAAAGGATGGCAGTGAAGAACAAATCATTCTTATTCAATTATAATGCTAACCAACCACATTTTCAATGGTCAGTAATAAACCGAATATTTATTAAAATGCAATAATTTTTTTCTTTGTGGCTCCCACCCATGAAAGATTTCTATGAACCTATAATACATTTGTACTATGGGTGAGCTAAAGATTTCTTTTTCTATTTTTATTACCTTTAGATTTTTTTTATTTTTACATAGTCCAGAACCATGCTCTAGAAACAAACATGGAACTTTTACAAGGCACTTCAGGTCTCCAACAAGCAGGACGGTGATCTCATACTGGGTGATGAAGTTCATCTCCCAACTAAACACAATCACAAAACATCTATGCTCACAGTAAAATTTGAACTCATGCCCTGTTGGTCAAAGAGCAGATACACTAACTCTTGGCCAACCATGCCAGGTGTAAATAGTAACATGGAATAAATTCAGCTCATAATGCTGTTATTCTGGGAAAATTTAGTGCTCTGGCAATGGAGCCAGTGAATGTGGCTCCATTGCCAGAGCACTAAAAAAGGCAAAGAGCCCCTCCTTTTCCAGGCCACTATAAATTCCTTATGTCTGGGCTGCTCTCACCACCTTTGCAATATGCCCTCTAAACTTTACTTTCGTATACACTAACACCTTTGATAATCTTTCCTCTCCTATTCTGTTTATGTGACCATACCAACTGAGATTAGCTCTGCTAACACATTCCTGGATGCAAACAACGTCAAGTTGTTTCCTAATATCCTCGTTTTAGTTCACGTGCCTAATCTTACTCAGGACTCTTATATCTGCAGTCCCTAGTCTTTGGTGAAGTGTTATTTCGAAAAGAGAAATCAGATCCATAACTTATAAGCCTTGAACATTGTCTTGTATACAGCTAATTTAGTGTTTTGACCAATTTCTCTCTTATTCCATATGAATTTATTCAGTTTACTTCCTACCATACCAGCTTTGTTGATTCTGTTGTCTATTTCTATACTGAATTTGCCATCTTCACTAAAAATTGTGCCTAAGTAGCTGAAATGTTTTACTTGTTCCATAGGTTCTCCATTCACAATGCAGTTGACATTTTCAACGATTCTGCCTATTTTCATTGTCTTTGTAATGCTGACCTTCATACCATATCTATTACAACAGTTATTCAATTTAGTCAGGGAATCTTGCAGACTTGTAGCAGATTCATTTAGAAGTATAACATCATCTGCATAAAGCAAGGAACTGACATTAACATCTCCAATTTTGATATCATGTTTAATACCACTTTCCTTCATAATGTGATCCATATAGATAATGAATAACAGAGGGGATAATGTACATCCTTGCCTCACACAAGATTTAATAATAAACCACCTTCCTGTACTTTCTTCAATTCTAACTGCTGACTTACAACTCAAATAAAGACTAAGTATTGCTTGATATAATGCACCATCGACAGCATACAACTATCGTATTAATAGCTTCTCTCTTGGCACCTTGTCATATGCCTTTTCCAGATTGAAAAAACTTAAATATAGATCTTTGTTATATTCCCATGATTTCTCAACTATTTGTCGTAAAGTGAAGATCTGATCCTGATAGCCTCTATTTGGCTTGAATCCAGCTTGTTCTTCCACAATTCTTCTGAACAGTTTCTCAAGTATACTTGCATAAATCTTACCAGGAACACCCAGAGAAATACCTCTGTAATTCTCACATTCAGTTTTATTTCCCTTTTTATATGTGGATACTATGGGAGCTCTACTCCAATTATCAGGAATTCGTCCCTCTGTCCAGGCTTTCTGAACTATGAAGTGCAGCCACTGTAAGACTCTTAACCACCATACTTTAGCTTTTCTGGTGGAATATCATCTACTCCTCTGCCTTTTCACATTTTGAGACTTTTGATAGTTTTTCTACTTCAAGTATGGATATGTATTCCTGACTGTATGCCTGTTGAGTGTTTTTTACCACTGTGAAATCGCTACTTGTTTCATTTAGCAATTTTTCTAAGTAATTACTCCATACTTCAAGGATATCTTTTTCTCCCGTTTTCATGTCACCTTTATCATCTCTAAGTCCTTTTACAGCACCCTTTTCTCCATTTCTAAGCTTCTTCAACAACCTCCAGAATATTTTGCCACTGACTTGATATTTATTTTCTAAGTTCTTGAAAAAGTCCCCCCATGACTTTTGTTTAGCCAGTTTTACACAGTGTTTAGCTTTGTTACATTTGTGTCTGTATTCTCTAAGAGCACCAGCTAACTTATTTTCCAGGAATAATATGCTTTCTTCTTTTCCTTCACTGCCTCTTTAACTTCCTGTGTCCACAAAGGAATTATGATTTTTATATCCTTGCAGACAACCTCAACCACATACCTCTCTGGCTGAATCAATCAGGGTTTTCTTCAAGGCTTGCCACTGAATCTCCAAGGTTTGGTTCCTGTTCTGAAACTCTTTCATTTTTTCTTCAATAATCTTTGTGTATTTTAGTCTACAGTTCACATCTGAGAGCTGCTTAACTTTTATTCGCTTTAAAACTTTCTTACATGTTATTCTTTTCAATATGAAATTCAATTTTATCCTGCTCAAGACTAAATAATGATCACTTCCAATTTCAAATCCTCTATACACTTTGGTGTCCTGCACCAGGAAGAAAACATCACTATCAACAATAACAGTCAATGAGACTTTTCCTATTCCTTGCCTCTTCTCTCCATGTGAATTTGTGCACATTTTTATGTTGGAACATGGTGTTAGTAATAACCAGTCCATGTCCTAAGCATGGACTGATCAATGCTCAGTAAGAATAATGGCAAATCCAACAATTTGCCATTATTATTAGCTTTGCTCTTTTCTCCAAATTTTCCCAAAACATTTTTGTAAGTCTGACAATCACTTCCTACTCTGCTATTTAGATCCCCAACAAGGACCAACTTTTCCTTTTTCATTGCATCAGTTGCTTTCTCTATAAGCCTCAAAAAATTCCTCCATTTTTACCTTAGCAGAACCTTCTGTGGGATTATAGGCACAATTAAGTCTCATTGTCCAGTTCCCCCATTCTGATATTTGCCCACATCACTCTAATTGAGACTGCCTGCCATTCAAGAAGATTGGCCTTATTTAGTGTTGAATACTATGGCTATTTCTTCTTTTCCTTGATTGTCATTACCTGAATATAACATTTTGTATTTACTGCTCAGAAAGATCACCAGTTTTTGTCATTTTTGTTTCAGTCACCTCTATTATGTCGATCTGGTACTTATCTAATTTCTTAGCTAGCTCCATTTCTTTGTCATTCAAGCTTATGTTGATAGTAGAGATCTTTAACTCTTATGATGTTGATTTGGAGTGTCTTTTCAGATTTGTTTTCTATGTTCTTGCAGCAGTCTCCCCAAGACTTTTGTTTAGCCAGTTTTACACAGTGTTTAGCTTTCTTACATTTGTCTCTGTATTCTCTAAGAGCACAAGCTGACTTATTTGCCAGGATCTTTTGCTTTCTTCTTTTCCTTCACTGTCTCTTTAACTTCCTATGTCTGGCATGGAGTTTTGATTTTCTATCCTTGCAGACAACTTCAGCACATGCCTCTCTGGCTGAATCAATCAGTGTTTTCTTCAGGGCTTGGCACTGAATCTCCAGAGTCTGGTTCCTGTTCTCAAACTCTCATTTTTTCTTCAATAATGTTTGTGTGTTTTAGTCTGCTGTTCACATCTGAGAGCTACTCAACTTTTATTTGCTTTAAAACTTTCTCACATGTTCTTTTCAATATCAAATTCAATTTTATTCTGCTCAGACTAATGGTGATCACTTCCAATTTCAAATCGTCTGTACACTGTAATGTACTGCACCAGTGAGAAAACATCACTATCAATAATAACATAGTCAATGATACTTTTCCTATTCCTTGCTTCTTCTCTCCATATGAATTTGTGCACATTTTCTATGTTGGAACATTGTTACTAATAACTAGTCCATGTCCTGAGCAGAAATCCAATAGGTATTTGCCATTATTATTAGCTTTGTTCTTTTCTCCAAATTTTCCTAAAATATTATTTTATGTCTGATCATTTCCTACTCTATTTAGATCCTCAACAAGAGCCAACTTTTCATTGTGTCAGTTGCTTTCTCTAAAGCCTCAAAAAATTCCTCCACTTCTACCTTAATAGAACCTTTTGTGGGGCCATAGGTACAAACTAGTCTCATTGTCCAGTTCCCCATTCTGATATTTGCCTACATCACTTTACTAGATATTGCCTGCCATTCAAGATGATTAGCCTTGTGTTATTTAGTGCTGAATACTATAGCTATTCATATTCAGGCAATGACAATCAAATAAAATAACATTTTGTATTTATTGCTCAGAAAGATCTCACCAGTTTTTGCTTTTTTTTGTTTCAGTCACCCCTATTATGTGAATCTGATACTTATCAAATTCCTCAGCTAGCTCCAGTTCTTTGCCATTCAGGTTTATGTTGATAGTAGCAATCTTGAACTCCGATGTTGTTGAGTTTGTGTGTGTTTTAGGATGTCCCAGTAGTTAACTTTTCGCTGTTTGCCCTGGCAAAAACAACGGGAGCCTTGTTTAACCGGCGACACCCCAGCCAGAATAAAATTCCGGCACGTTGTACCATCATTCTATATTTTGGTTTAAGGCAATAAGAATATAATTTGATCGGCTAAATACCAAATTGCCAGCTCATCCTCATTTATTCATTATCCATATATATGTTACCGCTAAAGTGCGAAAACCGTTAATGTGCACATTACCTAGCTAATCTGCAGATTAACTGATTTGCTCCGTTAACGTGCAGAATCAAGAGTTTTCCGCATTTTACCTAGGTAATGTGCACATTAACGGCTTCTGTATTGTTAAAGTTCAAAAGTTTGTTTCTCTCATTTCCTTTCCCTACTCCTTCCCCCCTCTCCCTCCACTTTTAGTTTGGTTTTTTAATAAGTAAACATAATTTTATCATATGTTTTTTTTCTTAATTGTAATAATATTTTAAACCGTTTGATTCCTTGTATTATATTAATTGATTGATGATTGATTCTATCAACTAATTTGTTGATTGTATTAACTTGATTCTTTAGATATCGAAAAATAAATAACATTACGTTAATTTAAGCATACAGAAACGTTGCTGTTGTTCCAACAAAGATCTTATTTTCACTTTAACGAGTGCCTAGTAGGTAATGTGCAGATTACCTTGGTAATTTGAGAAATGAAACAATTTACCGCACATTAACGGATCACCGTAGTTAATCTGCACAATACCTAGATAATCTGCAGAATAACTGATTTCTGCACTTTAGCGGTAACATATATATCACCTCACCTTCTCGTGGTGCACCATGAGAAGGTGAGGATTGGACATTAGGTGAGAATCCCTGATCACTTCTCCACAATCCTTTAAAGGCTATGTGGAGGTCTCCTCGCAGTTACACAGCTTTGACTGTTAAGCACCTCCATGGTGATCACTTCCAATTTCAAATCATCTATATACTTACATCCTGAACGAGTGGCAAAATATTGTTGATCAACAATAACATAACAGTCAAATGAGATTTTCTTATTTCTTGCATCTTCTCTGCATGTGAATTTGTGTAGTTTTATGTTGGAACATGCTATTAGTAAGAACTAGGCCATGCCCCGAGCAGAAATCCAACTAGGTATACTTAACATTATGATTAACTTTGCTCTTCTCCAAATTTTACCAAAATACTTCCGTTATGTCTTGTAATAAATTCTTACTTTGCTTTTCAGATCTCCAACAACAAGATCTCCAACCAATTTTTCCTTTTGCAGTGTATCAGTTGCTTTCTTTAATATCTCAAAAAATTCCTCAACTTCTTCCTTAACAGAAATTTCTGTAGGAACCACAGGCACAAATAAGTCTCATTGTTCAGTTCCCCATTCTGATATTTGCACACATTGCTCTACTTGATACCGTCTGCCATTCAAGACTGTCCTTGTATTTAGTGTTCAATACTCTATCTACTCCTTTTCCCTAATTGTTATTGCCTGAATATAACATTTTGTATTTGTGGCTTAAAAAGATCACCTGTTCCACCTGTTAAGTCAATTTGGTACTTATCCACCTGTTTTGACAATCTTTTGATATATATCAAATACCTTTTTGTCGTCTTTTACTTCCTTATGAGTATAACACTTGAAATTATAAAAACTATTAGAAGTACAGGATTAACTCTGAACTAAAAGTATGGGAGGAAGCATTCAGAATTTTTAATCATCGCTCATTCACTCAATTGTTAAAAAATTAATTCAACAGATTTCACTTTCCATCATTTTATATTGTTTTTTTGACATTGTTAGCATCCAAGAATGTGTTAGCAGAGCTAATCTTGGGTGGTATGGTCACTTAAACAGAATGGGCAAGGAAAGATTAGCAAAACAAGTATTGTCTGCTAGGTTGGCAGGAAAAAGATTCAGAGGAAGACCAAAGGTATAGGTGGATTGATACTGTAAAAAGTACCTCAGAAGATAGAAATATAAGATCTGATAATGTTGGAGTTTTGACAGGTAACAAATTAATTTGGAGGAAAATTGTAGATAGGAAGTTGGTAATGATGTAAGTTCATATAGTACTATCATATCCTATACAACCCTTGAAGGTACATGTCAGGAATTTGATGATGATTTCACTTTTATGTTATCTATTATTTGAAGTAACAATTGTGACATAAATGAAATGCTTTTAATGAAAAGCCAATAAATATGCATGATGTATTTCAGAAATATATAAGCAGGCATCAGGTTAAGGATGCCAAAGTTACTATCTTTTTGGGTAATGATCACATTGAATATATTAAATATACTGCATACATTAAACTTATGTTCAAGCAAAAGCATTTTCTAAACATTTCTTTAATCAAAAATGCTTTTCATAGAGAGAGAGAGAATTAGAATATGTTATGAACAAAACTTAATATTAACAAAATATACCAGGTATGTAGATATTTCCATCTAAATCCTGTAAACAATTGGGATCTTTGGAGAAATTGCAAATTATCAAACAGTGATATTCTTAGAAGCCAGATGTTCAGATTTTGTAAGTTTTCAATTTACTCATGAGAAGCTCTGGTATTTCTTCAATCCTGCAACATTAGCAGTTTAGTAAGGAATGGAGGTTTTTTTTTTTTTTTTTTTTTTTTTTTTAATTAAATCAAACCCTTACTCAGATTAATATTTTCATATTCTTTTAAGAATGATCAACTACTGTACATAATCCTTCATTATGTTTATGCATTCTGATCTTTCAATTGCATGAGCATAAAAGTAAAAATTGTTTCTAATTAGATCACTCTCCATAACAAAACTTTTAAAAATTCCAACTGACAAAAAAGTGCACTGTTAGACTGATTTTACCTTATCATTCCTCGCCTGAATTCATAAAGCTTTTGTCCATCTGCTATATTAAAAACTTTTATTACTGTTCCCTAAAAATAAAACATAAAAGAACAAAATAGTTCAGTACTGGTAGATAGCATATGTGTAAACATGAAGTATACTTGTGCTAGCTATATACTCTCCAATATGATATACTGAAAAATAGTTTGTCTATAAAAAAAAAAAAAATTAAACTAAAGGCCTGTGAAAAAAAATGGAGGAACTAATAATAGTTCCAAATAAAATTAAAATCAAGATCGCTTGTGTATTTAAAATGATTTTCCAAAAAGAACCTCTGAATTATCCTTTATTAATTTATTATTAAGCATTATCACGAGTAAAATGTCTATTTTCTGATATCTTAAAATATATACAGAAAAGATGAGTTAGGAGAGATTACAAGTCATGAATAATTTGTGTAATATTTAGATTGAATCAAATATATATATAAAAACGTACCAAGTTCTTTACCTTATTACCAGCTAAAAGCAAAATATCCAAAAGATTATTAAAGATTATGTTTATTTCCTCCTTAGATGATTTGTCTGAGGAGAAGGGATGTAAAAATAAAAAAGTATTCATCCTGCTAATATATCTACAATTTTGCTGAATATACATTTTTATGGACTTTTTTTTTTTTTTTTTTTTTTTTTTTTTACAAACAGAGAAACATTTTAAAAGGCTTATACTAAATATATATATATATATAAAAAACAGCAAATAAGTATGAAGTAAACTTTTTATTTGTCAATGATGTATCTCTAACCAGGATTCCTTAAAGTAAGAAACATGTGTTGGGATACTTTAAAAAAGGGTGCTAAGGAATACTTAAGAAAATTTATGTATCTATACCAACTGAACACCAAAAAAAATCATTTGGAATTTTACAGAATATATTTTACAATACAATACAATTACTTAGTATTGTATTGTAAAATACAATACTAAGTAAGTGGTGTTCTGAACCTTTAGGTTCATGTAGCTCCTTGGGTTTAAAAAATATGAGAATGTATAAGCAAGCATTTTTTTTTTTTGCTATGGAACTCCTTATATTCATGAACAATTTTTGGCTACATTTGATTTAAAATTATTATTATTAGATCTCCAGGGAGTCAGACTCATTGAGGGAGACCCTAAATCACCCACACCATCTGTCATTCTTTCTCTTAAACTCATTCACACTAAATGCATTCCAACAGACAAACTATTCCATTCACTCCCTGCTCTGTGAGAGAAAAAATCTAGCTCATATCACTTTCTTAACTGTAAACAAACTTAACTTCCATGGATGCCCCCCCCCCCCCCCATGTTCTCTCCCTGCCTTCCATATAGCAAAAAATTATCCTTTATTATCCTTTTCAGATGATATTAACATTCAGAAGTTTATAGATCTCATCTACTGATTTACAGATTGCTGTCCACTGACAATGAACACAGATTAGCTTAAAACATAAAATTCTTTATATTATAAAGTGCGGTTAGTAGTTGGAAGGGGGCCAATCGTTCGATGCTGTTGGCACACTCTCCCTCGATGAGTCTTTGGACTCCCTGGAGGTGTCACCTAATAATAATAATAAACGCTCATAACACCCTAAAAGATATATTCAAGACACGTGTGAATCTCAAAGAACTGTTTGCGAGAAAAATTTGCATTTTATTGCACTAAACAAACTACCAGTCGGAAAATAGGTCTGTAGCCCACAGATCAGCTGAATGTTCCTTTAGCACATGTGATGATATCCCATTTGTCCCAATTATTGAATTCTTATCCATGCTATGCAACAGCTCTAGAACCTCCTTCTCACGCAGCTGTCTCTTCATCCGATGTAGCGGTAGCAGTGTACAGTATAATACAAGCTGATAAATATTGGTAAAGTGAACACTCATTATTTGAACTGTCTCATCTGCTTCAGATAATAAGGTACTGTCTGCATTAAAGTTATTCTTCAGTCCTTCATTCTTTCTTTTACTTATAGCTAATGATAAAATTCTTTTGGGTGGCCATTAGCCTGTACAACCAATTTATTTTCATACTCTAACTTAGCTTTTCGTAGAATACTCTTAATTTTTCTGGCCTGAGCTTTATATATTTCACTCCTCTTACTTTTATTTTTACAATATTCACCAACATCTTCTTCCTATGGATCTCTTTAATTTCCAGATTTGTAGCTCAGCGTAACACCCACATGATTAGCCACTTGCCAAGTCATGGGTGGAAAAATAGTAACATCCTTAACTGAGATACCTTCTAATGCTATGATCAAATCTAATACTTCGTCCTTGAGTTTTTCTTTTACATGCTGTTTGGGAAAGTTGTCACATGGCAGCTCAATAAATTCTCTGCTGTTCTCATGAGTTTTCTCTGATATCCAATAAATATTCAGATAATTTAACTCACCCATAACAATTATGAGGGACTTCCAGAAAGCAAGTTCCTTTTTAAAATATTTTCACTAAAGCACTGCGATCGCAATGAGTTTGTTGATTCCTTAGCAAGGCGTTGGTGCCATTTTCAGACATTCTTGCAGTGCATAAGCTTCTTGGCGTGTGCTTATGTCTAAGAAAATTGAATCGTCTGCCTCATGTGAAATTAGGTCAGTTATCCATTTCTTGAATGCGAGAACGTTAAAGCAGCTGAAATTCATCGGCAAATTATCGAGGTTTATGGAGAACATGCAGTAAATGATTCAATGGAACGAAGATACGCAAGATTTTTTAATGAAGGAAGGATAGGTGTGCTCGATGATGAACAGAGTGGGTGACCATCTTTAGTGACTAACGATTTGGTGCGTTCAGTTGAAGAGAAGATTCGACAGAATAGGGCATTCACTATAACGTCACTCTCGCTGCAATTTCCAGAAGTTTCATGTTCGTGTCTTCATGAAATTGTGTGCACGCTGGGTGTCGAAGTTGCTTACAGAACAACACAAAGTGAATAGGCTGGGCAGTGCGTTGGAATTCTTGACGCACTACCATGAGGATGACGATGCTCTCCTGAGCAGAAATGAGACTTGGGTATCACATGCAACCCCTGAATCCAAACAACAGTCCATGGAGTGGAGGCACACCTCATCACCAGGTCAAGACAAAACTGAAGACAACGGTGTCCACTTGGAAAATCATGTGCACTGTGTTTTGGGACAGAAAAGGAATTTTGTTGGTAGACTTCTTGGGTCAAGGCTCCACAATCAACATGAGTATGTACTGCCAAACCCTTAAGAAACTGCATCGTCGTGCAATCCAGAATAAACGATGTTGCATGTTTACCAGGGGCGTTGTTTTGATTCTTGATAATGCCTGTCCACACATGGCTGGCATAACACAACAACTTCTCGCTACCTTCAGCTGGGAACAATTCCATCATCCCGCATATAGTCCTGACCTCGTGCCAAGTGACTTTCACCTGTTCAAACATCTGGAATCTTTCCTTGGTGGCTGGCAGTTTCAAGATGACGTGAGGTCAAAGAAGCAATCAATACGTGGTTTGAATCACAGGCAGCAACCTTCTACAATGAAGGTTATACAACTCTTAGTGCCTGGTATGATAAGTGCCTGAACAATGGCAGAAATTATGTAGAAAAGTAGCAAAAGATATCTACTTTAATTTCCAAGTATATTTTTGTTTCTCTGAGAGTCCATCAGAACTTGCTTTCTGGAACGTCCCTCGTACTTGTTTGGGTAATTTGGCAATGCACTTTTTTCATCCTCAGCAAATAAACTGCCACATTAGTATCCCATAATGCAAGACATACCCCTCTTTTCAGAGCTGTCAAACCTCCAAAATGATATAGGGGAAGTAACATTCATAGCATTACAATATGTCTTAATTGCCACAAACTAATATTGGTAGTTTGAATTAATTTTTTTGAAAATCAAATAAGAGTCTGTAGTAACTGAGACACATTACAACATTATTAAAGTCCACTATACCTACACCAATTCAAAAGGTTTGGCAGCACCACCATGCAAACATGAATGCACAAACTCTCAACCAAACCAGAATACCACAGCCCCCACTGATGTAGACCAGCGATTTTCAATCAGTGTGCCGCAAGATTTGTGAAAACAAATTAAATGAAAGAAATAATGTCGTAATTTGCGCATTTATTCCCTTGAAGTTCCCCAAAAGGATAAGTAATTACTATTATTAATATCTTCTGTATGTAAATCAATCAAAATTATGCCTATTTTTTTGCCAGATCATCAAAAAATTAAAAGAATATATTTTTAGTGTGCCGCAGAATTTTAATAATTAGTCTAGGTGTGCCATATTATGAAAATGGTTGAAAATCACTGATGTAGACTATACAGGGAACGCCACTAAACTTTTTCCCATGGTCTTTCACTCCATAAAATAACATCATTCTTACTTACACTGGCTGTCCACTTCTTGATTACTACTTTTAAATTTTGTTCATACTTCGTTTAGTATATTTTAGATTTTTCATGGATTATAAAAATCTTGATTCTCTCATCTTACATCTTTTTAGCTATAGCTTTTATATCCTTTATTTTGTAATTTTAAGCTATCATTCCTACACTTTGATGCTAATTCATTATTCCCAAATTCACTCAATTTTTTATGCCATTGTTTTATTAAATATGCTTATACTTCAATGTTTATATATTGTTTTCCATTTTATATTCCAAAATTTTATTGAAATAATTTTCATATTTTCAATTTCATATATTTTCTTTGAACAATTTATCTTAATTTTAAAGACAAATTACTACTACAGGATTTAATTCAAGTCTAGAAGAAGTTACGATAACTTCACTCGTTAAATAATGTAACAAATATCTTCCTTTATTAACATAATTTAAATCAACTAAAAACTGTTCATAAAGAGGTATAGGGAGCTCCATTAAAAAAAAAAAAAAAACTCGTTTATACATTCTCATATTTTATAATACCTATCCTTCTCATCCATCCCTTATGACAGGTTGAATCCCCTCCTAATGAGGGGATTACTGGCAAATTAATACAGTCAGTTCACCACTCCTCTGCTGCATCCCCTAAGGGCAATATTCATGACTAAGGTGTGTGCGTTCATGATGCCCGTTGGCAGAATGAAAAACCCCAGATAAACCCTACTGTCTACGTCCCGCTGACTTGTATGGCTGAGGAAGATTCTTAAGCTCCTCATATCATCGATGGAAATCTAACCCAGGACACTCCTTCCTCAAACATATGGTTGCGAAGCGCATAACCACTAGGCTAACCATGCACTTTTATAATACGTTTCTTATAAATGTGCACATAAAAAGTAAACTGCAGACACTTTCAACTGCCTTGTTCCATATGAGAATAATAATAATAATCATCATCATCCAGGTATCTCCAGGGAGTCAGACTCCTCACTGTGGGAAATCCATTATTCACAAAATACTTATACCTCTCACTAAACTAATTCACTGATGAAGAATTTACAATCACCTTTGGCAAACCTTTCCACCCATTCACCACCCTGCAAGCAAAAATTCTAGTCCTAACACTCTTGCACAATTTCCACTGGTAACCCCTTGTTCTCTCCCTTCTTGTAGTGTAATGAAAGAAAGTCTTCAGTGTCACTCCTATAAAACTCCTTTAATAACTTATGCTTCTATCACATCTCCTTTTTACCTATCAGCTAGTCTTTGAAACCCACAGACTGTCAATCTGTTCTCATAAGCATTCCACAGACTTGCCACAAATTTGTCATGCACCTCTGAATCCTTCTCCACCACTTCATCCCCCTAGAATCAGAGTATCCAGTTCTGCACACAGGATTTCTGATGTGGCATTATTAAAGCTTTATATACGGAAACAATCTTTTTATCCCTGCTTGTTAGTGTGTTCACCAACAACCATGTAATCTGATGTGCTATTTTGGTTACCTTTACAATATGCCCTCTAAACTTCAACTTTCTCTTCACAATTACTCCCAAGTCCCTGGCTTCAGTTTCATCAGTATAGCACACAGCTTATGATCTCTTCCCATACACTTGGCCATGTTAAAGTGGCAGCCACTTAACTTCGCCCATACTGCTAGTCTATTTAAGTCTTCCTGAGAGGATCTCTGCATCCCCTTCATTTACCATTGCTCTTCCTAGTTTAGCATCATCATCAGCAAATAACTGAATATTTCCTGTCAAATCATTTCCTACATCATTGATATACAAATTAAACAGTGGAAGTACTGAGCCCTGATGTACACCACTGGTCACCTGCCTTCTCCTGGACTCAATTCAATGTGATGAAAGACAAAACAAAACTGTCACACACACCGGGGGGGGTTCCCGATAAACACCTAGAACAAAAACAGAACAATTAGGATTGCAAATGATGCAGCAGCATTGCAACAAGTGTTTGACACTTTACAGGAAATATGTAGAATAATGTGCAAGTTACACAATTCAATTCCTTGAACACTGTCTTGTATACAACTAATTTAGTCTTCCGACTAATTTCTCTCTTATTCCATATGAATTTATTCAATTTAGCTCCTACCATACCAGCTTTGCCGATTCTGTTGTCTATTTCTATATTTAATTTACCATCTTCAGTAAAAATCGTGCCTAAGTAGCTGAAATGTTTTACTTGTTCCACAGGTTCTCCATTCACAACACAGTTGACATTTTCAATGATTCTGCCTATTTTCATTGTCTTTGTCTCTTTAATGCTGACCTTCATACCATATCTATTACAACAGTTATTCAATTTAGTCAGGGAATCTTGCAAACTTGTAGCGGATTTATTTAGAAGTATAACATCATCCGCATAGAGCAAAGAGCTGACATTAACATCTCCAATTTTGATCAGGTTTAATACCACTTTCCTTCATAATGTGATCCATATAGATAATGAATAACAGAGGGGATAATGTACATCCTTGTCTCATACCAGATTTAACATTAAACCATCTTCCTGTACTTCCTTCAATTCTAACTGCTGACTTACAACTCAAATAAAGACTAAGTATTGCTTGATATAATGCCCCATTGATACCATATAACTGCAGCGTATTGAATAGATTCTCTTGGCACCTTGTCATATGCCTTTTCCAAATCGACAAAACTTAAATACAGATCTTTGTTATATTCCCAGGCTTTCTCGACTATTTGTCGTAAAGTGAAGATCTGATCCTGACAGCCTCTATTTGGCCTGAATCCAGCTTGTTCTTCACCAAGCTTTTCTTCCACAATTCTTCTCAACCGTTTCTCAAGTATACTTGCATAGATCTTGCCAGGAACACTCATTAGGGAAATACCTCTGTAATTCTCACATTCAGTTTTATTTCCCTTTTTATATATGGGTACTATGAGAGCTCTACTCCAATCATCGGGAATTCGTCCCCCTGTCCAGGTTTTCTGAACTATGCAGTGCAGCCACTGTAAGACTTTTATACCACCATACTTCAGCATTTCTGGTCGAATATCATCTACTCCTGCTGCTTTTCCACATTTCAAGCCTTTGATGGTTTTTTCTACTTCAAGTATGGATATGTATTCCTGACTGCATGCCTGGTCAGTGTTTTTTTTTTATCACTGTGCTGTCATCACTGCTTGTTTCATTTAGCAGTTTTTCAAAGTAATTACTCCATACTTCAAGGATATCTCTTTTTCTCCTGTTTTCATGTCACCTTTATCATCTTTAACTCCTTTTACAGCACTCTTTCCTCCATTCCTAACCTTCTTCAACAACCTCCAGAATATTTTGCCACCTTCTTGATATTTATTTTCTATATTCTTGCCAAAATCCTCCTATGACTTTTGTTTAGCTAGTTTTACACACTGTTTAGCTTTCTTACATTTGTCTCTGTATTCGGTAAGAGTAAAAGCTGACTTATTTGCCAGGAACTTTTGATATGCTTTCTTCTTTTCCTTCACTGCCTCTTTAACTTCCTGTGTCCACCAGGGAGTTCTGATTTTTTATCCTTGCACACGACCTCGCCACATGCCTCTCTGGCAGAATCAATCAATGTTTTCTTCAGAGTTTGCCACTGAATCTCCAAGGTTTGATTCCTGTTCTCAAACTCTTTCATTTTCTTTTCAATAATCTTTCTGTATTTTAGTCTACAGTTCACATCTGAGAGCTGCTCAACTTTTATTCGCTTTAAAACTTTCTTACATGTTATTCTTTTCAATATGAAATTCAATTTTATCCTGCTCAAGACTAAATAATGATCACTTCCAATTTCAAATCCTCTATACACTCTGGTGTCCTGCACCAGGGAGAAAACATCACTATCAACAATAACATAGTCAATGAGACTTTTCTTATTCCTAGCCTCTTCTCTCCATGTGAATTTGTGCACATTTTTATGTTGGAACATGGTGTTAGTAATAACCAGTCCATGTCCTGAGCAGAAATCCAACAGATATTTGCCATTATTATTAGCTTTGCTCTTTTCACCAAATTTTCTCAAAATATTTTTGTATGTCTCACAATCATTTCCTACTCTGCTATTTAGATCCCCAACAAGGACCAACTTTTCCTTTTTCAGTGTGTCAGTTGCTTTTTCTAAAGCATCAAAAAATTCCTCCACTTCTACTTTAGTAGAACCTTCTGTGGGACCATAGGCACAAATAAGTCATTGTCCAGTTCCCCATTCTCATATTTGCCACATTACTCTACTTGAGACTGACTGCCATTCAAGAAGATTAGCCTTGCATTTTGTGTTGAATACTATGGCTACTCCTTTTTTTCCTTGATTGTCATTGCCTGAATATAACATTTTGTATTTATTGCTCAGAAATCAAACCTCCAAGGTCTTCTTATTTTCAATCTTTCACTTTCCAATAATAAGTATATATTTGAGTCTACAGTTCATCCCTAAAACTTCAAGTGATTCTTTAAAACTGCCTGAGATATTTTTCTTTTCAATAATAATCAACTTTTATCCTACTTAAAAATAAGTATACCACTTTCAAGGCATGGCTTAACTTCACCAATTGAAGCATTACTATATTTTTGTGCCAAGCCTCTTCCACCAATCTTGCCACAAGTTCATCATGACAGTAAAAAAAAAAAGTTCTGTATCTCAGAAGATTAATAAGAAAAAATAGTTTGAACTTCTCTACAACCAATTAACAATTCACTGTTAATTATCCAAAAACGTTTTCTATATTGACTAAGTCTTCAGAGAACCATGAAATGGAGTGGCTCATACATTCTTTCATGATAACAAAACATAGGAAAATATTTTCCTATCTTAAGTTAGCTATTAACAGTATGCTTTTTAGAATTTTCTATTGTTTAATTGCCGTTTCATTTTTGTACTGAAGATGCCTGTGACACATGGGTGAAAATTTTACAAATAAGCATCAAGATTTTCCATGAATTTTTTGCTCTTCTATTTTATTCTAAGCATTACACCTATAAAGGCATGTACCATAAATGAATTTGGCATTTATGGTATATGCTATAGGTACATTTATGGTATAGTCTTTTAAAAGCCATTTTTTCATATGCTGCATTTGTCTTCTGTTTGTATTACACTTTGATAACTGCCACATTAAAAGGCAAAAAAATTCATAAGATTAAAAGTAACTGTTTTTGCAATTACAATATATGGATAACTTCCTAAAAATTAATTCCAATATGCCAGCGACTGAGCCTAAAAGAGCAATCAGTTTAATAATAACATGATAAAATTATTGATGAACTACATCAAAAACCATTCTGTAGAAAACCAATGCATTATAAGTAAAACTGAAGAAAGAAAAAGAGGTTGATTGCTGTAATGATGAAGGGTGCATATGTGTGTGTGGGGGGGTAATATCTTTCTTCAGCAAGTGCAGCGATTAACATTAGTTGATATTTAAACTCAAGTTGTATGAAATAATATAAAGTTTGGGAAAAGGAAATGAATACCTTTTGTGATGCTGTAGCCAGTTTTGTGCTTTCAGAATTTATTGCCAAAGCTGCCAAAGGAGTAATGTGTGCCTGAATGGAAGTTTTGAAGCTCTAAAATAAATATATAAAAAAAAAACCATTAAAATCATTGGCAATTTTTAAGCAATAAATATACATTATTTTATAATTCAGGATTTAAAAAAGGGAGATACTTCGGATATCCGAAGCAATGCATCAAGATGAGCCTCAATAAATTATACAGTGGTGCCTCGGTTAACAACGGCCTCGGATAACGACGAGTGGCTGTAAGAAAAAAATCTCTTGGTTAATGACTATTATGTGAACCTCCATCTGATCTAAAAAACTGGAATTTTCCAATTGTCGAATAGAGAACAGCTACAAGGCATAGCTGTGAAGCTCAGATATGTTTGACCCATCATAGCCAGTTGTTTATGTTTTCCATTTATTGTTTCTTTTCTTGTATTGTTACTGTGCTTTATTTTAAAATTTGTGGCTATAAATGCATTTTATGATGAAAATTAGTATTTAAACATTTATGTGTTGGTTCATATAGACAATAAATCGGCATGTGCATGTCACTGTTCATTCGCCATCAAAAGGCAAAATCAAATCTCATCTGTATAATAATCGTTGTATCTATAAGCTGCTAATCAGTGTATGCTATGGTAAGTGCTGTATCTAATAGTCACCTTACAAGCAAAATGCACCAAGTCAAAAATTGCAGGTTTCGAATTTAACTGTTAACTTTTATTTCCAAAAGTTTTTTTTTTTTTTTGAACTTTTATTTTATTTTCAGGTGATGATATGTTCTTTGTATACCTTGTCTTAGTGTTGTACAATTTGTAACAATACCGTATTTTGCATATCTTTTTTTTTATAGAGTGAATTTTTTACCATGTGACAAAATGAGTCCCAAATAGAAATCTAGTGAGGAGAAAAAAAAAAAAAACAGAAAAATTCTCTATTGAACAGAAGAAAGAAATAATAGCAAAACATCATGAAGGTGTGAAAGTTATGCAGCTAGCTCGAATATACGAAACCAGTCATTCTACAATATCAATCATTTTGGCTAAGAAAGAAGAACTTATGGCAGCTAAGGGAACTTCAAGGTTGAATGTCAGAGGGCTTCTTTTTGAGCCAACGGAAAATCTATTACTAATTTGGATCAAAAAAAGAGAAATGGCAGGTGATACTACATCTCAAAATGCAATCTGTCAGAAAGCTAAACAGATTTATCAAGAGATTTGAAAGAGAAGACTTCGGGATCAAGTTCTGAGGTAGATGATGATTTCAAAAAGGTAGCAGAGGTTGGTTTGACAACTTTAAAAAATGAACAGGAATTCATAGTGTGGTCAGACATGGAGAGGCAGCTAGAGCTGACAAATCAGCAGCAGATAAATTTGTCAATAGCTTTACAAGAATTATAGAAGAAAGAGAATACCTACCTCAACAAGTCTTCAATTGTGAAGAGACTGGTTATTTTGGAAGAAAATAACCAACAGGACATTTATCACAAAAGAAGAAAAAAAACACTTCCTGGGCATAAACCAATGAATGATAGGTTAACATTGCTTTTAGCCGCAAATGCAAGTGGAGACTGCAAGGTAAAACCAATGTTAATCTACCACTCAGAGAATCTCCGAGCATTCAAAAAGTTCAATGTCTCTAAATCTAATCTCAGTGTTTTGTGGAAGTCTAACAGCAAAGCCTGGGTCGCAAGAATAGAATTTCATCATAATCATCATCAAATTCCAGACATTACCCTCAAGGGATGTACAGGATATGATAGTACAACATGAAAAATTTACATAATTACTAACTTCCTATCTACAATTTTCCTCAAATCAGTCTATTACTTGTCAAGTCTCCAATATTATCAGTATCAGATCTTATATTTCTATCGTCTAAGGCACATTGTACCGTATCGATCCACCTATATCTTGGTCTTCCTCTGGGTCGTTTTCCTGCCAGCCTGGCAGAGAACACTTGTTTTGCTAATCTTTCCTCGCCCATTCTATTTAAGCGACCATACCACCTGAGATTAGCTCTGCTCACGCATTCCTGGATACTGACAATGTCAAGTTCTTTCATAATATACTCAGATTTTTAATATGATATTGCCATTGATGCCATCTGTTAACGCCTCTAATCTTTCTCAGGACTCTCATATCTGCTGTCTCTAGTCTTTGGTCAAGTGTTTTACTTCTGACCCAGCTCTCAGATCCACAAGTTAAAACTGGTTTGAACACTGTCTTGTATACAGCTAATTTAGTGTTCCGACTAATTTCTCTCTTATTCCATATGAATTTATTCAACTGACTTCCTACACACCAGCTTTGTTGATTCTGTTGTTTATTTCCATATTTAATTTAACATCTACACTAAAAATCGTGCCTAAGTAGCTGAAATGTTTTAATTGTTCCACAGGTTCTCCGTTCACAACGGAGTTGACATTTCCATTGTCTTTGTCTTTTCATTGCTGACCTTCATACCATTTCTATTACAACAGTTATTCAATTTAGTCAGGGAATTTTGCAGACTTGTAGCGATTTATTTAGAAGTATAACATCATCCGCATAAAGCAAGGAACTGACATTAACATCTCCAATTTTGATATCAGGTTTAATACCACATTCCTTCATAATGTGATCCATATAGATAATGAATAACAGAGGGGATAATGTACATCCTTGTCTCACACCAGATTTAATAATAAACCACCTACCTGTACTTCCTTCAATTCTAACTGCTGACTTACAACTCAAATAAAGACTAAGTATTGCTTGATATAATGCACCATTATCAGCATATAACTGTAGCATACTAATATCTTCTCTCTCGGCACCTTGTCATATGCCTTTTCCAGATCGACAAAACTTAAATACAGATCTTTGTTATATTCCCATGATTTCTCAACTATTTGTCGTAAAGTGAAGATCTGATCCTGATAGCCTCTATTTAGCCTGAATCTAGCTTGTTATTCACCAAGCTTTTCTTCCACAATTCTTCTGAACGGTTTCTCAAGTATACTTGCATAAATCTTACCAGGAACACTCAGTAGGGAAATACCTCTAATTCTCACATTCAGTTTTATTTCCCTTTTTATATATGAGTACTATGGGAGCTCTACTGCAATCATCGAGAATTCATCCCTCTGTATAGGCTTTCTGAACTATGCAGTGCAGCCACTATAAGACTTTTATACCACCATACTTCAGCATTTCTGGTCGAATATCATCTACTCCTGCTACCTTTCCACGTTGAGCCTTTGATGGCTTTTTCTACTTCAAATATGGTTATGTATTCCTGTTTTTTTTTTTTTTTTGCGACTGTGCTCTCACTGCTTGTTTCATTTAGCTATTTTTCGAATTACTCCATATTTCGAGGATATCTTTTTCTCCCATTTTCATGTAATCTTTATCATCTCTAACTCCTTTTACAGCACTCTTTCCTCCAATTCTAAGCTTCAACAACTTCCAGAATATCTTACCACCTTCTTGATATTTATTTTCTATGTTCTTGCCAAAGTACTCTCATGACTTTTGTTCAGCTAGTTTTACAGTGTTTAGCTTTCTTACATTTGTCTCTGTATTCTCTAAGAGCACAAGCCGACTTATTTGCCAGGAACTTTTGATATTCTTTCTTCTTTTCCTTCACTGCCTTTTAACTTCCTGTGTCCACCATGGAGTTCTGATTTTTTTATACTTGCACACAACCTCACCACATGCCTCTCTGGCAGAATCAATCAATGTTTTCTTCAGAGTTTGCCACTGAATCTCTAAGGTTTGGCTCCTGTTCTCAAACTCTTTCATTTTTTCTTCAATAAACTTTGTGTATTTTAGTCTACCGTTCACACCTGAGAGCTGCTCAACTTTTATTCACTTTAAAACTTTCTTAAATGTTCTTATTTTCACATGAAATTCAATTTTATCCTACTCAAGACTAAATAATGATCACTCCCAATTTCAAATCCTCTGTACACTGGTGTCCTGCACCAGAGAGAAAACATCACTATCGTCAACGAGACTTTTCTTATTCCTTGCCTCTTCTCTCCATGTGAATTTGAGTACATTTTTATGTTGGAACATGGTGTTAGTAATAACCGGTCCATGTCCTGAGCAGAAATCCAACAGGTATTTGCCATTATTATTAGCTTTGCTCTTTTCTCCAAATTTTCCCAAAATACTTGTGTGTGACTATCATTTCCTACTCTGCTATTTAGATCCCCAACAAGGACCAACTTTTCCTTTTTCCTTGTGTCAGTTGCTTTCTCTAAAGAATCAAAAAATCCCTCCACTTCTACCTTAGTAGAACCTTCTGTGGGACATAGGCACAAATAAGTCTCATTGTCCAGCTCCCCATTCTCATATTTGCCCAATCACTTTATATGATACTGCCTGCCATTCAAGAAGATTAGCCTCGTATTTAATGTTGAATACTATGGCTACTCCTTTTTCTTGATTGTTATTGCCTGAAAATAACATTTTGTATTTATTGCTCAGAAAGATCTCACCAGTTTGTCTTTTTTTGTTTCAGTCACCCCTATTATGTCGATCTGGTACTTATCCAATTCCTCAGCTAGCTCCATTTTTTTGCCATTCAGGCTTATGCTGATAGTACTGATCTTTAACTCTGGTGATGTTGAGTTGGGGTGTGTTTTCAGATTTGTTCCAGTAGCTGACTTTTCGCTGTTCGCCTTGGTTCCCTGGCAAAAACAATGGGAGGCCTTGTTTAACCAAGCGATGCCCTAGCCGGCATGAAATTTTGTCATATTATACCATCATTTTATATTTTGGTTTAAGCCAATAAGAATACAATTTGGTCAGCTAAATCCCAAATTGCCAGCCCATCTTCATTCATCAGTATCCAGGTAGATACCAAACAGGGTGCACCACGAGAAGGCGAGGATCTGACATTAGGTCAGAAGCCCTGGTCGGTTCTCCGCATTCCTTTAAAGGCTATGTGGAGGTCTTCTCTCAGTTATACAGTTTTAACCCTTAAGCACCCCATGAAATATAGACATGAAAATATCTATGAAAAATATCCCTTCAACAAGAAACACCATGCAGCATATGCAAGAAAAACAAAGTCTTACTGTATTTTTTTTGTTTTAAGATAGTGTAACTGGGCAACTGGAATATAAATGACTGCATAGTGAAAAACACCTCACTCCCACAGACACTATGCTACATACATACAAGCGAAAACAGTTTTACTATAAGGCCAGCTCTACAACTGACTGAATATATTGTGCTAACACCTGTTTATAACACAGCAAAGTGAAGCAATGTTTAAAACTAGCTAAACAAGAAAGGAATTCTGAGTGGTGATCGAAAAGGCAGTGATATAAAAGAGAGGAAAGAAACATGTCTTTTGAATAAGTGGAAACACAATCTTACATCTGCTCTGAACCAACAGAAGTAAATTATTTTCTTTGTCCAAGCACCACCAAAACTTAGTTTAATAAACATTTAATGTATTTTAAAATGATAAATGGCAGCGACTCCTTGAGCAGTGATAATTGTCACAAATTGTGAACATCTGATGCGACTGTTTCAAATGCTCCCACAGAAGAGAAATGCAAAACTCTATAACTTAACTTTTATTCTCAGATTTCCAGTCAAGATCAGTTTTGCTTCTTGGGCTGACTCACATCCTTAAGCTTTTCCTGGCACATACACATTACATCTACTCTGAACACGTAGTCATAAACAACTGCTTATGAACACCCATACACAATGTCATTTAGGTGAAATATAATCCAATTACTCTGCAAAATTATTAAATGAGGTAAAACAGCAGAGTAGAACAGTGGTAGAAAATATCCAGAATACAGCCACGTATCAATACACCTTAAAATATGAAGAAGCAAATGGAGTACTGATATTTAATCTAAGTGTTGAATTTTATGTGCATCCCAGAAAATACAATTAATTAACCTAAGTACACAAGTATTAATATCATAGGTGGCCTAGAGATTAGATATTCTGAAGATCTTGTTCTTGAGACTAAGCACAAAACTTTTTTCAAGCTACTTCAAGCAGGATGATGGTCTCATACTGGGCAATGAAATATGGTGATAAAAAGTTTTGTAGTGGATATAATGCATAATGGAGAAAGTTTGGTCAAAGGTTGAATCCCAGGTGATTTGCATATAGCTATCATCATACTAATTTCTAAAAATTAGAATTTTCTTGCATAACATTACAGAAAAAGATTTATGCAAGCATACTTAAGACAAATTGCTAAAAGTAAAGGGAGGCACATTTAGACCAGTTAAGAAATCATGGGATTATAATGAAGACCTATTTAAAAAGCATTATTCAACTTAAAAAATACTGAAGGGGGCACACATCTGAATCCACTAAATCTGTATAGTATATAAAATAAAACATTGAATGTAAGGCAGGGTTGAACTATTTCCATTGTTATTTATAATTTACATGGCCCACATCTTTAAGTTATAGTAAATCTGATATTCTAATAGGAGATATTAAGCTTATTTTTTCTCCATGCAGATATTCAATACATCTCCAAGTTTTCAAGAATCTTTAGCTAAATTGAATAACTTCTATCACAAATCTAGTAGGAAAATCATAAAAAAGCCCAAAAGGAAATCTGGAAACCCTGCTCTGCAGACCAAACATACTTTTAAATAAGCAGGGCAATAGTCTAACAAAGGCAATGAAAATTGTCTATCACCTACACTTGCACGAATGTACATGCCTGAAGTGGGACTCAAATTCCATTAAATTACTTGTTTCCAAGTGGAGATGATATCTGAATGGCCAATGCCAGCAATTGCAGCTAGGTTAGAAATAAAATAGAAGACTGGAAGCCAGAATAAGAAAAGTTACGAGTGAACAGATGGTAGTAATGGTTACATTAAAAAGAAAGATAGCAAAGAATTTGAATACTATAGGTGGATACTAATATTAATATTCATTAAGAAAGTGTAGCAGATGTCCAGTATATGTATATATCTGTGGCATCACGTGCCACTGATAGTTGACACTGAGAGCTTAGCAAATGATTTGTTTAGTAACTGTTTATTTCACTTCATAATTCAATTTTCATTCATTATTATGAATGTAAATGATTTGTTTCTGTAAATCAAAACCATACCAGTACAGAAACACTAAGCATTCTGAAGTGATTTATAAATAGAATTATAAATAAACGAGGTGTAATTTAGAAGAAACAGCAAACATTTTAATAAATACCCCTTTGCAATTTTATAAATTGTCTGTTTGAAGATTATTTTCATTTCATGAAAGATTTTTGTGAAAAAAAGGAAAATAGCAACCATTTTCACATACCAATTTGGTTCACTACTGTCGCTTATGATTTCATTAATCATACTGATCTCTTCTTGGTTAGAGAATATAACTAGCTTCAATGAAGTGTTTCTTCCCTTCCCCCTAAATCAGAGATTAAGTTTTTTATTTATTCATGTGGGGTTCCCCTGTTCCTCAACTGTCCCCTTAGGACTGGTTGAACCCTCCTAGTCAGGGATTAAGTATGTATTTTATGACTGCAGATCCACGTGTTCACAGGCCGGTTTGTCTGTTCTGATGGACGAAAAACCAGTTTCCGGGTGAAAAAACTCTACCTCCATATGAGACCAGCGAACTCACCTTTAGTCAAAAGAGTCCAGATAAAGGTTCCTTACGTCATAGACGGGAATCAAACCCAGGTCTTTCTGATCAAAGAGTTTCATCTATACCGACTGAGCTATGGAGGGCTCTCAAAGATTAAGTACTGTTAACAGTTGACCAAATGAGTGATGCTTTGGCATACTGTGTGGGTATATTGTAGCTTGTCTTTTTTTGTGTATATGCATGTATACTTCAGATGATTATGTTAATATTAAAGTCAAAACATTAATAATATTAATCAAATAATTACCTAAATGTTATTATTCTTAACATGGTAGTTGTCACCATAACTTACCAATGAATGCTGTTCACTGCATAATGAAAGAAAGAAAGGATCTAGGTGGATTGTTGCAGTTAGGAATATTTTAAGATTGAAATATTAAGTCAAATTAGAGATGTAACAAATAATAGACTAGAAGAAAGTTACCGATTGAAACTGTTCATGATATTTTAAATGGTTTGTTTAAACTATCATATGCTTCTTAAGTGGTATACCAGAAAATGACAACTTTTCCATCTATGAAGCTGAACAAAATTAAAAATCAGGCTATAGTTTTTTTTGTATTGTCCCACTAATTTATGCATTTTTTTGTAATACAATGGTAGCAATTACTATAGCTAAATTCTGAATCTTTTATTACTGTTTTAGTTTAACTCCCCTCTTTTCACCCAATTTTGGATATAGAAAACATTTCATTATAATTTTTTTGCTTATAATCTGTTTCCCATACTCAAAAGGTGAGACAACACCATATAATACATCTGTTCAGCTAATATTAAACTCATCCATACAATTCTCTGCAAAGATATTGCTTCTCATTAAGACTAGAGATGGTCTAAAATAGTGTTTCAAGAATGTAGAATTCATCACTTCACTCTCTTATTGCTGATGCACACATAGTGCAAGCTTCTTTCAAAGAAAAGATTTATACTTCTTGAGCAGGTAAGCTGACCAAGTGATGAAAAATCTATTAAATAAGTGCAATGAGATCAAGATGATAGACTTTGGACAAAATGCATTATATATGCTGAAAACAAATTTTCATAATAATATTCTAGATATTTTAAATTAAATAAAAAATAAAAAATGATGGTACAACATGACAAAATTTCATGCCGGCTGGGGCGTCGCCCGGTTAAACAAGGCCACTGTTGTTTTCGCCAGGGAACCAGGGCGAACAGCGAAAAGTCAGCTACTGGAACAAATCTGAAAACAAACCCCAACTCAACATCACCAGAGTTAAAGATCGGTACTATCAACGTAAGAAGCCTGAATGGCAAAGAAATGGAGCTAGCTGAGGAATTAGATAAGTACCAGATCGACATAACAGGGGTGACTGAAACAAAAAAGACCAAAACTGGTGAGATCTTTCTGAGCAATAAATACAAAATGTTATATTCAGGCAATAACAATCAAGGAAAAGAAGGAGTGGCCATAGTATTCAACACAAAATACGAGGCTAATCTTCTTGAATGGCAGTCAGTCTCAAGTAGAGTAATGTGGGCAAATATGAGAATGGGGAACTGGACAATGAGACTTATTTGTGCCTATGGTCCCACAGAAGGTTCTACTAAGGTAGAAGTGGAGGAATTTTTTGAGGCTTTAGAAAAAGCAACTGACACAATGAAAAAGGAAAAGTTGGTCCTTGTTGGGGATCTAAATAGTAGAGTAGGAAATGATTGTGAGACACAAAAATATTTTGGGAAAATTTGGAGAAAAGAGCAAAGCTAATAATAATGGCAAATATCTGTTGGATTTCTGCTCAGGACATGGACTGGTTATTACTAACACCATGTTCCAACATAAAAATGTGCACAAATTCACATGGAGAGAAGAGGCTAGGAATAAGAAAAGTCTCATTGACTATGTTATTGTTGATAGTGATGTTTTCTCCCTGGTGCAGGACACCAGAGTGTATAGAGGATTTGAAATTGGAAGTGATCATTATTTAGTCTTGAGCAGGATAAAATTGAATTTCATATTGAAAAGAATAACATGTAAGAAAGTTTTAAAGCGAATAAAAGTTGAGCAGCTCTCAGATGTAAACTGTAGACTAAAATACAGAAATATTATTGAAAAGAAAATGAGAGTTTGAGAACAGGAATCAAACCTTGGAGATTCAGTGGCAAACTCTGAAGGAAACATTGATTGATTCTGCCAGAGAGGCATGTGGTGAGGTTGTGTGCAAAGATAAAAAAATCAAAACTCCCTGGTGGACACAGGAAGTTAAAGAGGCAGTGAAGGAAAAGAAGAAAGCATATCAAAAGTTCCTGACAAATAAGTCAGCTTTTACTCTTACAGAATACAGAGACAAATGTAAGAAAGCTAAACAGTGTGTAAAACTAGCTAAACAAAAGTCATGGGAGGACTTTGGCAAGAATATAGAAAATAAATATCAAGAAGGTGGCAAAATATTCTGGAGGTTGTTGAAGAAGCTTAGGAATGGAGGAAAGAGTGCTGTAAAAGGAGTTAGAGACGATAAAGGTGAAATGAAAACAGGAGAAAAAGATATCCTTGAAGTATGGAGTAATTACTTTGAAAAACTGCTAAATGAAAAGCAGTGATGACAGCACAGTGATAAAAAACACTGACCAGGCATGCAGTCAGGAATACATATCCATACTTGAAGTAGAAAAAGCCATCAAAGGCTTGAAATGTGGAAAGGCAGCAGGAGTAGATGATATTCGACCAGAAATGCTGAAGTATGGTGGTATAAGTCTTACAGTGGCTGCACTGCATAGTTCAGAAAGTCTGGACAGAGGGACGAATTCCGGATGATTGGAGTAGAGCTCTCATAGTACCCATATATAAAAAGGGAAATAAAACTGAATGTGAGAATTACAGAGGTATTTCCCTACTGAGTGTTCCTGGCAAGATCTATGCAAGTATACTTGAGAAACGGTTGAGAAGAATTGTGGAAGAAAAGCTTGGTGAAGAACAAGCTGGATTCAGGCCAAATAGAGGCTGTCAGGATCAGATCTTCACTTTACGACAAATAGTCGAGAAAGCATGGGAATATAACAAAGATCTGTATTTAAGTTTTGTCGATTTGGAAAAGGCATATGACAAGGTGCCAGGAGAGAAGCTATTCAATACGCTGCAGTTTTATGGTGTCAATGGGGCATTATATCAAGCAATACTTAGTCTTTATTTGAGTTGTGAGTCAGCAGTTAGAATTGAAGGAAGTACAGGAAGATGGTTTAATGTTAAATCTGGTGTGAGACAAGGATGTACATTATCCCCTCTGTTATTCATTATCTATATGGATCACATTATGAAGGAATGTGGTATTAAACCTGATATCAAAATTGGAGATGTTAATGTCAGCTCTTTGCTTTATGCGGATGATGTTATACTTCTAAATAAATCCGCTACAAGTCTGCAAGATTCTCTGACTAAATTGAATAGCTGTTGTAATAGATATGGTATGAAGATCAGCAATAAAAAGATAAAGACAATGAAAATAGGCAGAATCATTGAAAATGTCAACTGTGTTGTGAATGGAGAACCTGTGGAACAAGTAAAACATTTCAGCTACTTAGGCACGATTTTTACTGAAGATGGTAAATTAAATATGGAAATAGACAACAGAATCAGCAAAGCTGGTATCGTGGGAAGTCAATTGAATAAATTCATATGGAATAAGAAAGAAATTAGTCGGAACACTAAATTAGCTGTATACAAGACTGTGTTCAAACCAATTTTAACTTATGGATCTGAGAGCTGGGTCAGAAGTAAAACACTTGACCAAAGACTAGAGACCGCAGATATGAGAATCCTGAGAAAGATTAGAGGCGTGAACACATGGCATCAATGGCAATATCATATTAAAAATGAGGATATTAGGAAAGAACTTGACATTGTCAGCATCCAGGAATGCGTTAGCAGAGCTAATCTCAGATGGTATGGTCACTTAAATAGAATGGGAGAGGAAAGATTAGCAAAACAAGTGTTCTCTGCCAGGTTGGCAGGAAAACGACCCAGAGGAAGACCAAGATATAGGTGGATTGATACGGTACAAAGTGCCTTAGACGATAGAAATATAAGATCTGATAATGTTGGAGTCTTGACAAGTAACAGACTGATTTGGAGGAAAATTGTAGATAGGAAGTTAGTAATGATGTAATTTTTTCACATAGTACTGTCATATCCTGTACACCCCTTGAGGGTACATGGCAGGAATTTGATGATGATGATGATATTTTAAATTTGGCCTCATCATTGGTATTAAAGTTCAGGTTTCAGAAAATGCCCAGAGCTTCTTTTATGCCTAGAGGACATGAAGTCGATAATGAATAATTACACAATGTAAAATTATTCTACACATATTCTACAGAATAGAGAATCAGAATTAATGAAATACAGTAATCTTGTTTGCTTGCTAATCACATGGAAAATATGTTAATCACTAACTCAGCAATCACCACCTTCAATAAAGATGGACAGAAAGTAGGCACATAAAAAAATATATATATCTCAAAGCTAACCCCATTTGACAGCTGGATAACTGAGTAATCCTGTTTTATTCTAGCAAAGTAGAGACCACATAATGAAGAGATTATTGTAAGTGTTATCATTTAGAGGGCATAAAATAATTAAAAATATTAGCATACTTGCCATTTTAAGAGCATCAAAAAGAGTAGCCTCTCCAATGACATTACTTCCAGGAAAAGCAATGAAACAGCTTTCAGAATTTGTAGACAACGCACAAAGACCAGATGGATTTGGTGGGATGTCTCTTATAACATGAAGAAGCTGCATTCCCATAATGTCATGAACATATATGCTTTCTTCCAGGCATACAATGGCACGCTGTAATATAAAAATACATAATTATCTCCTCCAAAGTGATATACAAGAATTGGTCTCTTTTTAACGTAACTAAAAATTACATGAAAACTTAAGTTCATGTTGCTTTTGGCACTGTTCAGTAATAGGTAGGTCAAAAGCTTTGGGAGATAAAGCAAACATGAAAGAGCTTTAGCGCTGAGGCCGAATACATGGGAAACACTGTAGAGCCATCTTATTTTATTTTTTGGTTCAATGTGAATGTAGCATTTTTTCAAGCCACTTCAGACCTCTAATAAACAATATGGTGGTTTTGTGACATGATAAACACATACTAAAGACAAACATTCATACAAGAGTAGAATTTAAACCTGCATTCTAATGGTTGGAGAACTAATCTAATGCAATCCATTCAGCCATCCAGATTGATGATAAACAGCATGACGTCAGTTAAAAAAAGCATTAAATCAGCAACACTGATTCTTAATGTCCTGTCATTATTCTTTACTTTCAGACTTACACAAAAGGTATCATTTATAATCTTCAGAAACAAAAACACAATGCATAAACAGAACTCTATGCTAGAAAATAAAACACTCCAGTTGAATTGTTTTTTTTTTTTACTATACATATCAGTTTTGAAGTGTTATTTAAATTATTTATTGCAAAATCATAAGATTCAGGCACTGAAGGCATCTGTTTACTTAAACGATTCTCATATCTAGTCTCTAGTCTTTGATCAACTACTGCCTTTCACATCTACAGTTAAAATTGGTTTAAATCAGTTTTTGGCTAATTTCTCTTGCTCCATATAAATTTATTCAGTTGATTTCCAAGAACATCAGCCTTGTTTATTCTTTTGTATCCAAGATAAAATAGGAAAAGTCTCAGAAGTAGTGAAAAATATGGGAAGTATAGAAAAAGTGGAAAAACAAAAGCACCATTAGCATCACTGAGAAGTTTCCTCCTCCACAAATATAGCTGCCCTTACTTGAAGGGATGGTTTCCAGGTGACAGATGCAGAAGAGATTGTTCAACTAATGAGTACTCATTTTGCTAAGAGCTATCATTCTGGTGTATGCAACACAGAGTTCAATGCTGCTTCTACCCTGGATGAAGAAACTTTAATGGAGGTACTAAGCTGTTGCATAAACTGAATAAGAACTCAGCAATAGGGCTGATAGGATATCAGTATGGATGATAAAAATGTTCTGCTGGAAGACACTGGCTGTGTCTTTGATCTAGCTATATAATTTGTCTTAGCACAGGGAAGATTCCATAGGAGTGGAAAGAATGTATGGACTTAAAATTGAGACATAAGTAGATGACATAAAAATAAAATTAAATAACTGATGACATTTGTTAAATCATTTACTATTTGTGGAATTTTCAGCTAGGTTTCATAGCCATTATCAATACAGTTGAAAAGATAAACACAAAAAGAATAATACTTACATTGCAAGAATGTGACAATATATGTGCTATCAATTGAAGGAGGATAACTCCATCTACAACTAACAGAATTAAAAATTCTAAGTCATAAAATATCAGTACACGGAATTTTACATATTATTATTATTATGGAGGATGGGAAGAATGTGAAAGAATATCTAAGGAAGGTGAGAATGAATGCAGTCAAAGAGGGAAGAGCTAAATTTTTTCTCTCAAAGAGCAATATGCTATTGAAATACCTTGCCTTTAGAGGTGGGTGATATGTAGCCTCCCTCAATGGGTCACTGGTAGTAATAACATTTGATCCATCCAATTCTCATCCACTCAAGACAGGCTGAGTCCCCTAATTAGGGATTTTATGCAATTAATGTATCCGGCTTGCCATTCCTCTGTTGCATCCTATAGGAATAAGTATTTATGCCCATAGATCTGTGTGTTCACGGTCTGGTTTGCTTGTTTTGCCTCATCATTTGATTGAAAACACCTGATAAAGATTCCTCACATCATATACAGGATTCAAACAAAAGGGCTCGTCTATGCCAAATTTGTTAAGACTTACATTTGATGTGTCTTAACAAATTGATAAGTCTTAAGATAAGCTATTCATCAAGGAAGGTATTTTAAAGGGAGTGCAAAATAATATTCCCTTTAAAGATATTAAAAGAATTTAATATCTTGAAAGGGAATAAATATCTTGTGCTATCAATTACAATGTCTTATAACAAATGCTTTTCATATACATCTGGGCATCTGAAAAAGTAAAACTGTCCCAGAGTTACTTAATAAATAAAAATCACAGTAACTCTCTTCACACACAAAGATAAATGATTTGATATTCTCAGCATCAAAATAGAATATCCTTATTACTATCAAGTGGCTCTTGATAAAAATAGAAATATGTATTATATTTCTTATATAATGCCCAATATATTTTTATAAATGGCATGAGAGCATTGATGACTGGCTCTTTTCTCAGGATAATGAACAAAAGATATTACATCAGATGAGGCAAAGTTATTTGCCTTCACTTTGATTTTAGTGGTTAAATCAAGATAAACCTGGGTCAGCTACCAGGAAAGCAAGCATTGAACTACTCCTATAATATTATAGGACTGCCCAAATGTCAGTTAAGACTTGCTAATCTTAGAAGGGACATAACTGCTATTCTCTGAATATTATAATCCTTAGTTAAATATTATAATGAATATATTAATTATAATAAAAATAAAAAAGTGATTTTATTTACCTGTTGGCTAAGCTTTACTGCCAGAATGTTATTCCTGTAGCCATGTGTAAGCACTTCTAAGGAACGGGCTACATTATACAATTTTAATGTATAAGGAGAACGGACAGTAACAATAGCTACCAGGCTGCTATTAAAATAGCTGGCTGCAATGCATACTCCATGGCATATTTCTAGGGAAATGTTTGAAATAATTAGAAGAAAAAAAGTAGAAATTCAAGGACATACACATATTAGAAATTAATGACTTCAATAAATCATATGTAATTCAAATAGAGAAGTGATTATACAAGGCTGCAGACACATAATCTGAACAGTTTCAAAAATATTACAAAAATCAAATTAACAACCAGAAATAAGAAACTAGCAACACTGGAAAGAAAAACCTACAAAAAAGACTGGGTATAGCAGTGAGATTCCATAAATTTATTTATTTCTTCCTAGATGATCAGCAAATCTTTCATTCTGCAGACTAGCAGACGAAGGTAAGATTCCCCCCCACACACACCAAATTCCTGATATATGCCCTCAGGGAGGGGGGGGGAAGAATAATTATGATTGTATTACATGAAAAAGTTACATCATTACTAAATTCCAATGAACAATTTTCTTCCAAATTAATGTTATCTGTCAAGACTCCAACATTATCAGAAGGAACTTTTTACTGTATCAATCCATCTACATCTCAGTCTTTCTCTGGGTCTTTTTCCATGCAACCTGAAAAGAACACTTGTTTTGCTCATCTTTCTTCTCCCATTCTATTGAAGTGTTCATACCACCTGAGATTAGCATTACTAACACATTTCTGAATGCAAACAAATGGCAAGTTCTTTGCTAATGTCCTCATTTTTAATGAGGTACCGTCATTCATGCTACTGAGCCTCCGTAGCTCAGTAGGCATAGACGAAGCCCCTTGGTCGGAAAGACCCGAGTTCGATTCCCGTCCAAGCCGTGAAGAACCTTTATCTGGTCTCTTTCAAATGAAGGTGAGTTAGCCAGTCCCATACGTAGAAGGTTTTTCATCTGGAAACTCTTGATTTTTCGTCCCTCAGAACAGGTAAAATGACCCGTGAACACACACACACCCAGATTTACAGTCATAAATACACACTTAATCCCTCATTTAGGAGGGCTCAATCAGTCCTACAGGATGGATGAGTAATGGGGGGGGGGGGGAACCCCATACAAATAAATAAATAAATTCATTCCACTGTTCACTAATCTTTCTTAGAACTCATAAGATGTCTCCAGTCCTTGATGAAATTCAAATCCAGCTCTTAGATCCATAAGTTAAAATTGGTTTGAAAACACTGTCTTGTCTACAGCTAATTTAGTGTTTTGACTAATTTCTTTCTTATTCCATATAAATTTATTCAGCTAACTTCCTACCATACCATTTACTAATTCTGTTGTCTATTTCCATATTAAATATGGAAATAGACAACATTCAGGATACAGTTGATGTTTTTCAATGTTTCTGCCCATTTTCATTGTGTCTTTTTACTGTTAATTTTCATGCCAAATTTAGTTATTCAATTAACCACGCTACCGGCCAAGACGTCTATAGACGTTCAAGTTATCATGGATGCGAAGTGCATATTAAAATTTTAATACCATTGACATTACATTGAAATACATGATGGATACGAAGCGTATGCATATTTGATCCATAATGGCCGGTAAGGTGGTTAAGTGAGGGAATCTTGCAGACTTGTACTGGATTTATTCAGAAGTATAACATCATCTGCATAAAGTAAAGAGCTAAGTTTAACATGCCAATTTTGATATCATAATTAATACCACTTTCCTTCATAATGTGATCCTTATAAATAACGAATAACTGCAGAGATAATTTGCATCTTAACATCAAACCATTTTCCTGTGCCTCCTTTAATAACTGCTGACTTATAACTTAAATAAAGACTATGAATTGCTCAATATAATGTTCCATTTACAATATATAACTGCAGCATTTTGATAGGCATCAAATGTTTTTCTTTTTATCATTACTGTTGCTATCCCATTCTTGTCAATAAAATTTTGGACATGCTTCATCTACATGAAGATGTCATGTCACAGCAAAAATTCATAACATAGCGCTGAGTTGTGCATGATCTGGAACAGTATGTTTTATACTAATGCAGTACATTTTCTCAGCATCTTCCATGAAACAGTGATTTCTGAGAAATCACTTCCTTTGTATATGCAACTCCTGAACTGTTTTCTGCTCTGCTACCTAGCTAGTCTGAACTTTTCAAATATTTATTTCATTGAAAAGGAGGAATAAGAATATAATATCTAAAACAAAATTACCAATAAATAAAATAACTTTTATCCCTATTAAGTAGTCATTTTCTGCCCAATGCTGGATGAAGGCTTCTCAAGTCCTCTATTCGGTCCTATCTCGTGCTTTTCTATGCCACTGAGTTCCATCTCTTTAATCTCATCTTTCAATTATTTCTATACCTCTTTCAATCTCTGAGCTAACATTCAGATATCAGCTTTGTCCATTTTTGTGTGGTACTTCCTACAATAAAACCTGTACATTGCCATTTGGATCTTTTAATGGCTGTCACAATGTTTCTCACATACTGGTCTGAGCTCTGACCCAATTATTCTACTTTCTATCTTGTCTCTAGAGCAGGGTTTTTATGGACTATGTAAAAACATAAATAAAAATACAAAAAATATTAAATTAATAAAAAATATTAAAAAAAATCTTTATCCAAATGTAAGTGTTTGCTTACATTTGGATAAAGGATGAAACCAAGAATGACATCTTTAATTTATAGTATAACCAAGTGACAAAATTTTAACATTTCTCTAATCCAGAGTATTAGTAATAACGTGCAACACCTTTTGGCTACTTGTATATGGAAATATGATTTCTGCATTACTTCAACATTGGTATCACTTCTGGGTCTAGATCCCACTGATGAGATCTCAATAAAGGTTAAAACTGGTCTGGTAGTGGCCCTTCCCATAATGCATAGCATTATACATATCTGCAAGGATATGTGCATTGTATTATGGGATAGTAATGCAATTAATATGAAGCCATATTATATACAAGCAGCCCAGTTGTGAAGTGACTTCATGTGCAAACTTTGCTTACACTTGGATAAAGGATGAAACAAAGAATACAATTTCTTGGCGTCTTGAATATATCAATCCCTAACCTACTCACACAGTACTAATGTAACGCAGATTTACAACTTTTTGAGAGTGGCAATCACATTTAAAATAAAAAAAAATACAACAGTCAAACAGAACTTCACTAGCTTACCAAAAACTTAAACACTGAAATGATCTGTGTTCAATTACTTATCCTGATCACTGAGCTTAAATGTCCAAGTATTATTCATGGGGTATGCTTAAGGGTCAAAGATGCATAACTGGAAGGAGACCTCCACATAGCCTTTTAAGGAATGCAGAGAAATGACTGGAGCTTCTGAGCTAATGTTCAATTCTCACCTTATTGTGGTGCACCCTGTTAGGTATCTACCTGAATACTGAACAGATAAACTAGCAATTTGGGATTTAGCTGACCAACTTGTATTCTTATTGGCTTAAACCACAATGTAAAATGATGGTACAATTTCGTTCTGGTTGAGGAGTTTCCTGGTTAAACAAGGCCCCTGTTATTTCTGTCAGGGAACCAGGGAGAAAACAGCAAAAAGTCAGCTACTGAAACAAATCAACATCAGAATTGAAGACTGGTACTATGGAATGTAAAAGGCATCAATGAAAAAGAAATGGAACTTGCAGACAATAAAAAGCATCTTAAAAGACAGAAATATAAGATCGGTAATATTGAAATTGATAGCTAACAGATTAATTTGGAGGAAAATTGTTGATCAGAAGTTAATAATGGTGTAACTTTTTCATGTAGTACTATCGTAATTATCCTGTACACCCCCCCCTCCCCGAGGGTACATATCAGGAATTTGATGATGCATGGCATATCACCCACTTCATATTTGTACAATGTAGTTAAACTAATGCTAGCTCTCAGTATTTTCAAAATGTCTAGCTCCTATAGATGAGGCATCAATTAGGGGCAAAACTAGTTGGGTAGTGACCCTTCCCACACTGCACACCCATGTCCAAAAGAAGCATGCTGTGCTTAATGGGATGTGAAAAATCTATATGAAGTCAACTGCTGCTCTATTATTATTAATAGAGACTCCCAGGGAGTCAGGGACTCATTGAGGGAGGCCACATACTACACGCACCACCTATCATACTTATTCTTGAATTCATTCACACTGCCTGCACTCACAACATTCAATGGCAATCCATTCCAATCACGCACCACCCTGCGAGAGAAAAATCTAGCCCTCACCCCCTTCTTAGCGGCAATAATTCTTAGCTTCCTCTTGTCCTTTCCCCGTCCCCCATAAATTGAAAAATTCCATCGACTGAAATCCTGTACGACTGTTTCAGAAGTTTGTAAGTCTCAAATCATATCATCCCGCTTTCTACTATTTGCTAGTGTCTGCAGTCTACATTTGCAATCTGTCTTCATATCAGTATTCCAAAATCCAGATATCATTTTTAACACTCTCCTTTGCACTTTCTCCACTGTATCAGAATCACCATGGAAGTCAGGAGACCAGACCTATGCACAATAGACCAAGTGAGGTCTTATCAAGGCCTTGTAAAGAGGCAAAATGACATCCTTACCTTTAAATGTGAATGTTCATTTCAGCACTGCAATTATCTTTTGGGTTGTATTTGCAATCTTTGCTACCTGGTCCCTGAACTTCCACTTCCTATCTATTAACACTCCAAGATCACTAGCCTCATCAGTTTCTTCTAGCATAATTCCACCAATATACGACATTGGATATCTAATCACGCCAAAGTGAATGACTTTACATTTACTGACTGAACTGACATCCATTTTCTCATGCCCACAGTTCCAGCCTATTCAAATCATTCTGCAAAGAATGATTATCAGCAGCATTCGATTACCCTACCTATCTTTGCATCATCAGCAAATAGCTGTATGTTGCTTGTCAGATCCTTCCCAATATCATTAATGTATAGATTGAATGACAGTGGACCAAGTACTGATCCTTGTGGAACACCACTTGTTATTACCTTAAACCTTGCACACTCGCATCCCCCCATATACCACTTTTTGATATCTGTCAGTCAGCCATCCTCTTATCCATGCTAATTATTATTATTACCACCCCAAGACCTCCTGGAGTCAAAGACTCATCTGGGAGGTCCTTTTATCACACGCACAGCTCATCATACCGTGTTTTAAACACATTCAAACTCTTTGCAGACACCACATTCTCAAGCAAGGCATTCCAATCATTCAACTCTGCACGAAAAAAACCTACCTCTCACTCCCTCTTTATACAGTTTCCAGGGATGACCTCTGGTTCTCCCCTGATCTCACACTATTCTCTGTAAAACTTCTCCAGCATTGATCCTATAATTGAGATTATAGGATCAATGCAAAGTGAGATTCCCTTACCCACTTGTAGACCTCTATCATTTTATCTCCCCTCTTCCTCCTGTCCACCAGACTCTGCAAATTACATCTTCTCAATCTTTCCTCATACTCAACATTCCAGAGGTCAGAAACTACCTTAGTTAGTCTCCTTTGGACCCTTTCCAACATCTCTTCATCCTTCTGAAAAACCCGGTGACCAAATCTGGGCACAACAGTCCATGTGTGGCCTTATACAACGGAACAAGAATCTCCCTACTATGCTAATATTCTATATGCTGTATTCTGCCAAAAGCCTTAGCAAAATCCAGAAGTATCATGGTGTATCTATTTCCCTTGTCTAGATGGTAACATTGTTATAGAATATGAGCAAGTTGCTAAAACATGACCTTTCTTAAGTAAACCCATGTTGCTCATTGTAAAGTGAGATTCATTGTCAACCCATTTCTGAATGCAAACTTGAACCAATTTTTCCAAAATCTTCATCACCACCACCCCCGAGATACTAATTGGTCGATAGTTTAATACAGCGGAATTTTTTGAACCACCCTTGTACAATGGAATTAACATACATTCTTTCCATTCCTGCAGAATATTTCCTGTTGAGACTCAAACAACCTGGTCAATTGAATAGCCAGTTCAGATGAACACCCTTTCAGCACATGTGCTGATACCCCATTAGTCCCTACTGCTGAATAGCCAGGTTGATAGCTTTTAACAAAATGGGCACTCATTAGGTGAACAACCTCTTCTGAATCTGTAATCCTCATGCCATATGCATTTAGAAGAGTTATTCTTTCATATTCATTATTTCTTTTACTTGCAGCATATCTTGTGGGTTGTCTTTAGCACACAGAGCTAGTTTCATTTCATACTCAGACTTTGCTTTCTGTACAACAGTCATGACTATTCTAGCCTGCTGCTTAACTTTCATAACAGACATTATCCTTATGCACACAGTATTCCTTCCACACCATCTTTTTCTTATGAATCTCTTGCTTTATACAATTACACATCCATTTGACTCCTAACCTATTTATTCTTCAAACTCTCAGGACATATTCTGATATTGCATCGTTTAAGTATTGTTTAAATGCTTCTCATGCACTGTTGATATTTTTCCCATCCAGCAACCAATCCCATTCCACTGAACTCAGTATGCTCCTCAGCTGGTCATAATTGCCAGCTTTGTAGTTCAGCATGTAACCTTTTCTGAATGGAACATTCATAAACTTAGTCACTTTCAAAGTGAGTACTGCATGATCACTCTCACCAACCAGAGGCAGAATAGTTACGTCTTTAACTGAAACGCTCTCTGACACTATTATCAAATTTAACACTCTTTGATCTCCAGTTCCTTCTGTCACATGCTGCTTGAGGAAGGTTGTTCTGCAACAGTTCAATAAACGCATTTTCATTCTTCTCCTAAGATTCTACTGCTACTACCCAATCAATATTTCGATAATTAAAGTCTCCCCCATTATGATTACTCTTTTCATGCTCATCTTTTCTATTCGGTGATGCATTTCTTCATCACTAGCAACCAATCCACCAGGTCTGTAACAACACCCCATTATGCACTATGTAATTGATCTTGTCAGATTCCACCTCACACCAGATGGCTTCAAACTTATTGCCACATGAAATACTGCTAGTAGAAGTATTACAATCATAGGTCTTAACTCTGTAGACAAGTCATCTGATATCATTAGCAGCATGCCCCTTCCATCCCATCCTTCCTAAAAATAGTGTACCCATTACACTCGATACCAGTTAGCACGTCTGATTCTGATGCTAGGTCTCGCTAATGCCTACAATCTGAGGTCCTAACATTTTTTGTTTCTGATACACCTAGCATTCATGTACAGACATAATAATCTACCTGCATGACACAGTTGAACAACTTGCAGATCTCTATTCTTCTCCAGAGCGACATCTTTGCTCATGTTTGATGGGTCTGAAACGGACAAACACAAAGACAAAATCGATCTCTCCTTGTCAATATTTCTACGATAAAGTCCATTCCCATCATTAACACAGTTATATAACATTGCCACTCTTGCATTCATGTTTTTTTCACCATTCCTCCCTTTATAATTTAGTTTCCCTGATTCTCTGTGTTAGGTCTCATGCCAGTTATTAGTTTTACTAGACTCCTGACGCATTCAGGTGTAGGCCATCCCTCTTATGCAAACCCAATCTTCCCTCAAACTCACTCCACACATCCAGAAACTCTCATCCATTCCTTCTACATAACCTACACATTGAATCATTTGCCATCATAGCTCTTCTTCTTAATTCATTTTTATCATATCAAGGAGAATACTATAGATTTTCGCTTTCTCACTCTTCAGTCTCACCTCTTCCAACAACCCTTTCATGTCCTTTCTCATACTGAACTTATCACTAGTTAAGTCGTTAGTACCTACAACAATTACAATTTTGTTTAGTTTTTGAATTGCTTCCTTTATATTCTTAATTTTTGCTCCAGGAAAACTCAAAAGTTATAACTCTCTCATCAATAGCCTGTTTTATTATAGAGTCACCATACCAAATAACTTATTTCTTTTTACGAAATCCCTATACTCATTTAAATTCCTTTCAACTTTTTGCAATTCCTATGTCATCTCTCTGATGATCTACTTCAATTTTGCTATTTTGGAGGTTAATTTTCATTAATCTCCTCCATATCTCTAATAACTCTTTAGCAGGGAAAACCTTGTTCTCAACTGCAGCGCTTTTTTTTAGCAGTACATTTCTTGTTCTTTTCTGGTGCCATTTTAAACTTATAATAGAAATATCTTAATAAAAATATGTTATAAAATACCAAATATATTAAAATCTACACTAATATACTATAAAGCACTAATTTTCTCAGTTAAAAACATAATAAAAAAAGTCAAAAACCAATTTTACCGAAGTGTTAAATTCACCAGCCAACAACAATCTGTCCTCAAACCACCATATACATGTAATCAACTTCATGTGCCAACTTGTTTGGTCATGCTTAGGTAAAGGCTGAAAACAATATAATTTTTTTTTAAATTTGTCACGTATGATTTACTTTCTGATCTTTCCCATTCTAAAAAAAATACTCATTAGTAACTACCAATTTTTACAAAATATTTATACAATATAAATTGTTATCTGAAACGCTATATATTCATTTAATAGCCCTGGTCTAATATCTAATGTTACTATTTTTATTTTTTAGCTGCAAATACAAGACTTTCTCTACTAATTAAGTTTTGGCTTGTTACATCTCCAATACTTCAATGCAGGAAATTGGTCTCCCAAATAGTCTTTTCATATTTGGTTTCCCATCTCTTGTTACTTTAACTATTCTTTTCGGAGTCCATTCTATTAACATGCCGATTCCACTGCAATCTTCTTTTTTATCCATTCATTTATGGGTTGTAATTGACATTTATAAATCTTTTCATTTTTTTACTGTATCAAATTTTGCTTTATTAACTATTTTATTATGTTTTCATTTCATACATATTTATCCGTTGTATTTCTGATGTTTCTATTCTTGTTTCATATGCACAGGATCAATATTGATTGGGCTACTGATTTACATGTTCTTACTTTTGCTCATCCTTTGTTAGAAAACTTTATCCTGTGTTATATTTTCATGTTCACAGTTATTCCTACATATTTAAATTTCATTACTTGTTCCAGTATTTTTTCTATGTAGTTCTAATTTAGATCTGATTACTTCTTTTGCAAAAAATCAACATTTAAAGAAATTTAATGCATTTAATTTTTTTTTAACAGTCATTTACAAAAGACAGTAATTATGGATAGAAAGTATCATCACTACATGGACTAGTGTAACATTATAATGCTAAAGATTTGTGATGATCAGAAGACAGGAAGATGTCATGTAACTAACTCACTACATAGTATCAAAACATTTGATATTAACAAAAAGTTTTATATTTATTTAGCATTAACATTATATATATCACACCTACCAATCTTATGCTCCAATTTCAACTCATTAACATTACTCAGAGAATACAAGGAATAACCCTTTGTGGTTCCCACAGCAAAGAGACTGAAAGAGAAAATAATCTGTCACACTATTGTAATATTCATATTATTATTATTATTATTATTATTATTAGAATAAAACAAGGTATTAAGCACCCAAAGCACAAAAGGCTAGAAGGGGAACTCAAGTTGCACTGCTACTTTACATTAAGTTTAAGATAGAATAAATTAGTTCCCCCCCCCCTCAGGTTTTTAACATTGGTTTTTGTATTGTTAATTTGAAAACACATAAAATTATATCAGTAGAACATAAGTAGTAGTCAATGGATGTTTTCAGGGAGCAATATCTTACTGCATCCCCAGAGTTAGCAAAATAAATTATATAGAAGCTAAGCAGATCAACAACACTTTAAAGTAGGAGCTAATGAGGGGGGGGGGGGGGAATGCAGTGGATTACATTTTGTGAAGAGTGATGATGAGGCTCAGGAACAGTATGCCAGGAAATCAATAGCCAGTGACGAAGGCTAAATCACATTATGAAAGGAAGTTGGCTGAACAGGTTAAATAAAATCGAATAAAATTTTTTACCTATATAGAAAGTAAATGGATGAATGATCATGGAATATCCCAGTGAATGCAGATAGCAGAAAAGTGAAGGATCCAAAAGAAACAATTCAGTTGGGCGTTTACTTCAATAAGATGTACATTCCAGGCAGACCATTAGCTCTCTGGTAGTATGGCTATTACAAAAGGGGGATCTGAATACAGTTTGGGTGCATGGGATATCAGCAAAAGGAACTTTTGGGATATCTGTTAAAAGGAACATGCAAGAGACATAAATGCCCATGATCCAGTTGTCTCAACAGATGTATAGTCACTAATAAAGTGGAAAGAGACCAAAATAATTCAAATACACAAGGATGGAACTACGAATGATGAAATATCAAAAATAATACCAATCAGTTTCTCTGGCATAATCATCAAGAGGACAACATAGTTTGTAAACACATTCAAGCCAGGAGTATTTTGCACATGTTAAGTGTCTAGTGGGAGTTTGCCTGACCATGTAACATGTCCCTTCCACATCAGGTGGGCACATTTTTACACATTCATCAATAGATGACACATTAGTTTCCAGACTTTTTAGTAGAATTTTCATTTACAACTAATATTTATGAACTGTTTTCATGTCGTGAAAATATCTGAAAAGAAGTGTTTTAAGTTTAAATATACACACATACACATTTGCTTTTAAAAATATTACCCATTACATAAATGGATTGTTTCCTGAACAAAGTGAAATGTACATATATGAGGGTGGCCTGAACAGTTTTTGTCCTCAACTGATAGCAACACTATCAGCACGATTTTTTTCCTAAGTTCTATATCTGTCATAAGCATCCAAGTGAAATTGCAACTCATTCTATCAAACAGTGTTTGTTTTATACAGCTGACTGAAGCAAAAGTGTTGCCTGTATCCCTTGAAATGAATAAAATTGAATATCATGCGGTTATAAAATTCTTTGTAAAAGAAGGTTTAACGCTAAAAGAAATTCATTCAAAGTTAATAAAAGTTTATGGGCACTCTTCTGCTTCGTTTTTGACAATTAAGAAATGGCCTGCTGAGTTTAAATGTGGCTGCATTGAAAATGATCTACATGAAAGATGTCTAAAAAGTGTAACACCAGAATTCACTGATCAAGTACACGATATGGTACTGGATGACCAACGAAATCCACCCTATTCCTCAGATTTGGCTCCCTCTGACTTCTATCTCTTCCCAAAACTAAAAATCTTCCTCGCTGGTCAGTGTTTTTCTTTGAATCAAGACGTGATTGCAGCTATAGAGGGACATTTTGCAGATCTTACTGAGAACCACTACAGGGACAGGATAATGGTGCCGGAGCATCGCTGGAATAAATGTATCAGTCTTAGGGGAGATTATGTTGAAAAATAAAAATAATTTTGAAATTATAAATTATATTGTTTCATTGTTAGGCCGAAGACTTTTCAGACCACTCTCATATTTGTTCCTATATTCCCACAGACGGTTATACTAAGATAGAAGTGGAGGTATTTTTTTGGAGGCTTTAGAGAAAGTAACTGACACAATGAAAAAGGAAAAATTCGTACTTGTTATGGATCTAAATAGTTGAGTAGGAAATGATTGTCAGACATACAAAAATATTTTGGGAAATGGAGAAAAGAGCAAAGCTAACAATAATGGCAAATACCTGTTGGATTTCTGCTCAGGACATAGACTGGTCATTACCAGTGGTGAGCTATGAAAATGTTAACAAAGGGCTTCGCATTGTCGAGGAAAAAAAAAAGAAAAAAAAAGCCTAATTTAGGCCTTATAATACTTATAGTGTGACTTTGTAGAGCTTCTGAGAGATATGATAATTCCTGTAGGATATCAGTCATTAATGGTAGATCTTTTAAAAATTCCAAATTGAGAAGTCAGTTTAAAAAGTCATAATATTTATTGTTCGATGCAAAATGCTTGCACAAAGCTGGGTAATTTCTCCACACAGCAAGAGCCACTCATAAAGTTCAAGCTGCCCATCGTGGTCCAAACACATTGTCGATCTTCAAAATTCTTTTGCAATCGTATTTAATTCTCGTTGATTTTTTGGTCATTGATGATAAAAAGCATATAATTTATCCATAAATATTTCAAAACGATTTATTTCTTTAATGTTTTTTTTATCGAATGGTCTAATGCTAAGTGTAAACGATGAGTGCAATGTCAAATCACAATGCTGGGAAATTTTCGTAGAAGTTTGATTGCAACACCTGATTTGTTTCCTAACATTGCACTACTAGCTCCATCAGAACAAAATGTAATGAAATGATGCAATGAAATGATTATAGTTATCAGAAAATCTGTATGAATTTAAACTAGCAATTATAGCAGCATGTATACATTCCATGGTGGTATTTTCTAGTTCTACAAGATTATTAAACAAGAAGAACACTGGGCTCACAAATTTTAGAAAAATTTAACAAAGGGCTCGTGCGAGCTTCCAACATAAAAATGTGCACAAATTCACATGGAGAGAAAAGGCAAGAAATGAGAAAAGCCTCATTCGCTATGTTATTGTCGATAGTGATGTTTTCTCACCGGTGCAGGACACCAGAGTGTACAGAGGATTTGAAATTGGAAGTGATCACCACTTAGTCTTGGGCAGGACAAAATTGAATTTCATGCTGAAAATAAGAACATATAAGAAAGTTTTAAAATGAATAAAAGTTGAGCAGCTCTCACATGTGAACTGTAGACTAAAATACACAAACTTCATTCAATAAAAAATGAAAGAATTTGCAAACAGGAGCAAACCTTGGAGAGTCAGTGGCAAGCCGTGAAGAAAACTAATTGATTCAGCAAGGAAGGTAGGTGGTGATGTCCGCAAGGATAGAAAAATCTGAATTCCATGGTAGGCACAAGAAGTTAGAGGCAGTAAAAGAAATGAAGAAAGCATATCAAAAGTTACTGGCAAATAAGTCAGTTTGTGCTCTTAAAGAATACAGAGACAAATGTAAGAAAGCTAAACACTCTGTAAAACTACCTAAACAAAAGTCATAAGAAGACTTTGGTAAGAAAATAAATATCAAGAAGGCAGTAGAATATTCTGGAGGCTGTTGAAAAAGCTCAGAAATGGTGCTGTAAAAAGGAATTAGTGATGATAAAGGTCATGTTAAAACTGGAGAGAAAGATCTCCTTTAGGTATGGAGCGATTACTCCAAAAAATTGCTAAATGAAACAACAGTGATAGCACAGTGGTAAAAAAAACATACAACAGGCATGCAGTCAGGATTACATACTCATACTTGAAGTAGAAAAAGCAATCAAATGCCCGAAATGTGAAAAGACAGCAGGAATAGATTCAACCAGAAATGCTCAAGTATGGAGGTACAAGTCTTACAATTGCTGCACTATATAGTTCAGAAGATCTGGACTGAAGGACAAATTCTGGATGATTTCAGTAGAGCTGTCATAGTGCCCATATATAAAACGAGAAATAAAACTGAATGTGAGAATTACAGAGGCATTTCATTACTGAGTGTTCCTGGTAAGATATATGCTAGTATACTTGAGAAACGGTTGAGAAGGATTGTGGAAGAGAAGCTTGGTGAAGAACAAGCTGGATTCAGGCCAAATAGAGGCTGTCAGGATCAGATCTTCACTTTACGCCAAATAGTTGAGAAATCATGGGAATATAACAAAGATCTATATTTAAGTTTTGTAGATCTGGGAAAAGCATATGTCAAAGTGCCAAGAGAAAAGTTAATCAAAACGCTACATTGTATGGTGTCAATGGGGCATTATATCAAGCAATACTTAGTCTTTATTTGAGTTGTAAGTCAGCAGTTAGAATTGAAGGAAGTACAGAGAGATGGTTTAATGTTAAATCTTGTGTTAGACAAGGATGTACATTATCCCCTCTGTTATTCATTATCTACATGGATCAAATTATAATGAAAGTGGTATTAAACCTGATATCAAAATTGGAGATGTTAATCTCAGCTCTTTGCTTTATGTGGACGATGTTATACTTCTAAATAAATATGGTACAAGTCTGCAAGATTCCCTCACTAAACTGAATAACTGTTGTAATAAATTTGGTATAAAAATCAGCAATAATAAAGCAAGAACAATGAAAATAGGCAGAAACATTGAAAATATCAACTGCATTTTGAATGGAGAGCCTATAAAACAAGTAAAACATTTCAGTTACTTAGGCATGATTTTTAGTGAAGATGGTAAATTAAACATGGAAATAGACAACAGAATCAGTAAAGCTGGTATGGTTGGAAGTCAAAATGGAATAAGAGAGAAATTCAAAATACTAAATTAGTAGTATGCAAGACAGTGTTCAAACCAATTTTAACTTATGAATCTGAGAGCTCGGTCAGAAGTAAAACACCTGATCAAAGACTAGACCGCAGATATGAGTCCTGAGAAAGATCAGGGGCATAAACAGATGGCATCAATGGCAATATCATATTAAAAAAGAATATTAGGAATGAACTTGACATTGCTAGCATCCAGGAATGCATTAGAAGAGCTGAAGATCTAATCTCAGGTGGTATGGTCACTTAAACAGAATGGAATAGTTAAGATTAGCAAAACAAGTGTTCTCTGCCAAATTGACAGGAAAAAGACCCAAGGGAAGACCAAGATATAGGTGGATTGATACGGTAAAAATTGCCTTGGAAGACAGAAATATAAGATCTGATAATGTTGGAGTCTTGACTGGTAACACTGATTTGGAGGAAAATTGTGGATAGGAAGTTAGCTTGTAGACAGGCTAATACATTGGTAACACATGACTAGTAAATTATTTAAGGATTTTATAACGTATACTGGAATATTATTAAAAAAAAACTTTAATGAATACTTCCTAGATTTTGACAATGTCACATTGCTATCTTCATGGGAACATAACTATGACATGTGCAAGCAGGCACTACAAAAAGCAAATTAGGCAGAAGAGAGAAAACTAATGTTGTTCCTAGATTCCCAAAGGTGCCCTCTAGCGGGCTATATTGGGTCGTCTTGGCTGTTAGGCTGAACTTCTCACGATGCAGGTTTCCCAAATTTGGGGCAGTCTCATGCACCCAAATTTGTTAAGTTTTGGAAAGTTTTTAGAGCTGAGGCTGATTCCATGAACAGCCTTTCATATTTAAATTTGCTGTGGTGTATTAACGTGGCTTTCTTCCAACGTATTCTGTGGCGGGTATCCAGAGCATGGTTTCACCAGTACAGCCACTCTTATTTAATTATTTAAGGAATTGACGTTATAAATTCCTTAAATAATTTATTAGTCAAGAAGTTAGTAATGATGTAAATTTTTCATGTAGTGCTATCATATCCTGTACACCCCTTGAGGGTGCATATCAGGAAATTGATGATGTAATTTTAGTAGATGGCTAATTAGTCTGTAATCTTTACATTTAACTACTCCAGCTATTTTTGGATGTTTGTAAAGATAGAATTCCCGAGTTCATTAGGAATGCATCCACTTTCATGAATATTGTTAATCAATCAATATACCACAGCATGCTTATTTTGCCAATGCGTACTCTAGACATTGTTAGCATCCAGGAATGCATTAGCAGAGCTAATCTCAGGTAATATGGTCACTTAAACAGAATGGGTGAGGAAAGATTAGCAAAGCAAGTGTTCCCTGCCAGGTTGGCAGGAAAACAAGCCAGAGGAAGACCAAGATATAGGTGGATTGATACGGTACAAAGTGCCTTAGACGATAGAAATATAAGATCTGATAATGTTGGAGTCTTGACAAGTAACAGACTGATTTGGAGGAAAATTGTAGATAGCAAGTCAGTAATGATGTAAATTTTTCATGTAGTACTATCATATCATGTACACCCTTTGAGGGTACATGTCAGGAATTTGATGATGTACTCTAAGATATACTGCTGTTTCGTGGACTTCCAAAAAGCATTTGATAATACTGACTAAAATATATCATCGGCTGTCTTGGAATTCTATGGTGTGGACAATAAATTGATCTGCCTGTTGAAAGATATAAACAGCCAAGCACAAGCAAAAATCAGGATAGCAGGTGCGACTGGAGATTGGGTTGCCACTAGTCAAGGCACAAGACAAAAGGGACCCAATATCACCAATCATCTTCATCACACATCTGGGAAGAACACTAGATAAGATTAAAGAAGGTGGAAGCATTTCAGTAAATGGCATGAGAATAAACTACCTCTGCTTTGCAGATGACATCGCCCTGATTGAAGAAGACGCAGCAAGGCTGGAACAGACATTGCAAACACTATACACAGAAGGAAAAAGATATGGACTAAATGTCAATGTTGAAAACACTAAAACAATGATATCTGGACAACAGGAGTTACTGAACAGTTACCATAGATGGATTTCAACTGGAAAATATGGAACACTTCACATATCTTGGATGCCACATGACGCATGACTTGGACCCCCCCAAAAAAGAGAGAAAAATTAGAATAGCCATAGACAAAATATAGAAGAGTCGAGTTATAAAGATGCAAACTAAACTGCACAAAACCTGTATCTTCAGCAGCATGCTCTAGGGATGCAAGACCTAGGTACTCCTGAGAGCATATGAAAGGAGCATTCGAGAGGAAGTGCTATAGAAAGATCTTGAGAATAAGCTGGATCCAGAAAGTGAACAATGAGGAAATCTACAGACGAATACAACCAAAAGAAAACCTGATCCAGAAAATAATCGAAAGGAAACTACGTCTCATTGGCCATATATGTAGAATGAACGATGAGAGGAAAATAAAAATGCTGCTATTTGGAATGATTGAAGGAAAGAACAAAAGAGGAAGACCAAACAGAGAATGGGGCGATAACATTGTCAAATGGTGCGAAAACTCTATACACAAACTGAGTCATCTTGCACAAAATAAAATGCAATGGAAGAATCATATCAAGATGGCATGAGACACCTACAGGCATTGGACCCATGGTTGTTGATGATGACTCTAATGTTCGAGCATCTAGCTTTAACCTGCGATTTAGTAATTAAAAAACTGTTATGAAATACATGATATAATTTGTACTCTGGGATGGATCTGTAGTATTTCAAGTTTCTACATTCATAAACATGAAAAAAATAAACTTGAAAAAGCAGTTAACTGAACAACCATAAAAGAATTTCACAAAAGAGTTGAACAAGATAAGTGTAAATGATTAAAATATGAAGATTAAAAATACACAGGAAATGATTAAAACACAGAAAAGGATAAATAATATAATTTAAAACATCAGAAGGATGAATGAATAAAAATGATGTTGCATAATTATGGTGTACAAGTCTTTTCAACATAGCGTCATCTTCAGAAATGAAAAACAGGAAGCAGAGTCCACTTAAATGGCTACATCAAATCTATAGTCATTTCTTATTAGTGGAAACTTGGAGATAATTTTAATATGATGGAGCTTCCAATTCTCAAAATCATATAGGGACAACAGATGTTTATAGAATTGCTGTCACTTCCTATAACTATGGTTTATGAAATCCATAACATGATTTTGTTATTTTGAAAGTCTATGATGGTGGATTTTTCAATTTGAGAGATATGGTTTTGTTCAAACACATGGACTGAGATTTCAGTTTTGCTGATATTAGGCTTTTTATTACTATTGCCGAGGTATTCAAGAATGAAAATGTTACAGTCACGAAAATGTTCTTGTAGATGAACCACAGAGATCTAATTGTCGAGCCCATATAAGTGACATCATTATCTTGTTGATAAGGGAATCTTGCATGCCACTTTGTGGTATTCAATTTCCTTGTTATTATGAATTTTGGTAGGTTGTAGAAGGGTAGCCAATTTGCTATTAGTATTGCAAACTAATTTGTAGTCTGTATGTTTAATAAAAAAAAAAAAGGTATTTAAAAGCATTATATGCATTTTGAACATAGGATAATTTTACTATTTTATGGAAGGAAAATTTTCTTTGATAGGTAGAGTGGTTAACCCAATCTTGGCTCTTCAGTTCACATAATTTATTGTTTTTCATATCTTCTCACTTTTTGAAAATCTATGTAAATTTTTTGATTTTATTATTAAGATACCTATTTATAGTTGAGAATTTATAGGCAGTAATGAATTGTGAAAGAATAACTGATTTTTTAATGGAGTACGGATGGCAGGAGTTGAAGTTCAGGTAGCTTTATGGAATATTTTTTGTTGTTATATGACCATTGGATCTGTCAAGATTTGATTAACCATTCTCCTTATCCAAACTTTCCTTCGCATAAAATAATAAAATTACCTTATATTCAAAAATTCATGAAGCTTTTAATCCCCCAATTGCCTATGATGTCTATAGACATCCAGCTAAATCTGGATACGATTCTGTAACACCTATTGAATAACATGGATAAGAAATGCAATTTGGTCTCACTATTTTGTACACCTCACCAGTAAGGAGGTTAAATACATTCTTAAACACACAGACTACAAATTAGTTTTCACTACTAATCACAAACTGGCTAGTCTTCTGAAACCCACCAAAATTCACACAAGGAAATAATTGAATACCACCACAACAACATAACATATACCTAGTCCAGAGATAAATACTATCACAACTTGAATAGTGCATAAACCTTTAATCTATTGGTAAATCACTTACAGCTTTCAGCACACATAAACCACATGTTTAACATGCATACTATTATTATGGGCAACTCCAAGTACTACTTGGAGTTGCTCATAAGACTCTGAGGGAGGCCCCAAACATGTCAAGAACTATTCAGCATTCACACAGTATCTATCATACTTTGCTTTGAACTCATTCACAGTCATGGCACCAATAACAGACTCTGACAGCTTATTCCACTCATTCACCACTCTCCAAGTAAAAAAAAAAAAAAACCTAGTTCTAACACCCTTGCTCAGTTTCCATGGATGGCCCCTAGTTCTCTCACCACCAGACCTGTTCTGAAAAATTTCCTCTGAATTAATCTTGTAAAACCCTCTCAGTAATCTGAATGTCTCAATCATATCACCCCTTTTCTGCCTATCAACCAATTTCTGTAAGCCACAGATCTTCAACCTGTTCTCATTCCATAGACCAGCTACCATCATGTTATATAACAAAATCATGTTATGGATTTCAGAAACTATAGTTATAACAGCAATTCTGTAAACAGCCACCAATCACTGTTGTGATTTCAGAGAATTAAAGCTCTACCAAGTTTCTGCCAATAAGAAAATGACTAGCAATTTGATGTAGCCATTTAAGTGGTCTCTACTTCCAGTTTAATTTTTTCATCTCATTCTTTCCCTCAGTAGAGTTCTTCACACTTCTGAAAACAATGCCATGTTGAAACGGTACACCTTAATTATGCAACATCATTTTTATTCATTCATGCTTTCTGAGGTTTGAAATCACTTTTAAACATTATTTGTCATTTTCTAGGTTTTAATCACTGCCCATGTATTTTTAATCTTCATATTCTCTTGTGGGTGTCAGGACTGTGAATGAGTTCAAAGCAAAGGTCGATAAATACTGTGCAAATGCTGGATAGTTCTTGACATGATGTTTAGCCCCCCCCCCCCCGTCAACGAGCCTTAAGGACTCCTTGGAGTAGCCTGTAATAATAATAATGTGTACACAAATTTAACCTTCCAAATAAACAAGTATTTATTGGAAATTGACATCTAAAGATAAGTGACAATTCGGCCCAATGAATGCTGCCGAAAATTCGTTTAAAGAAAGTACAAAACACTGAACTTCACATTGACAATGTATTATGTCGAACGTCGTCAGAGAATTTAAGTATTTTCATATAAGATGGCCAGTTTTTAAATGTCATTTCATGACAAATTGTTTCAAATAAAGTTCGCAGTGCTTCCCCTTCTTTGTCACTACACAAGGATTGAAATAATAAATTAAGAAATACGATCGTTATTTCTTAGCGTACGCGCCGAGCTTATTGTTAACAAAGGTAACTATTTTCCTTTGTTAATGATATCGTCTGTATTTAAAACAAAACAATATGTTTCTACTTTTAAAATTAAAATAGCAGACAAGCCTCACCTGCCAGCTTGATTAAATTGTACGCATAAAACATCATTACCGATTAGATCATCTTCAGATAAACTCATATTAAAATCTTACAGAATAACACCTCACCTCCCACAACACTAACAACCCACGTTTGCTCATCAAACAAAAACAGAGACAACAACGCACAAAACAACACTGCCGCGTGCAATAACCCATTCAAACATTGTCAACTACCGACCTCTGCTGTCTGAAATTTAAATAAATTTTGAACAAAGAGAGAGAGAAGTAAGCTAAATGCTAATTAATAATAATAATAATAAAAATGGTGAATATTCCGTGGAAATTCCAAATTTTCCTAAAAAAAATTGAAATTTCCCGGAGTATTATAATGAGCTCTTCTGCATTAAAAGGACTATCAGTAGCACACTCAAGATTTAATATTGGGGGGGGGGGGGGGGGTGAGTAGACGATTTACGAATACACACTACGCATTGCATACGACCTATGACTCAGCATCTGCAATGATCGCCAATTCATGACAAATAGTATAGAGATAGAAGACACAACATAAATTTAAAAAAAATCAATTTTAATTAGGAAAAGATTTTTGGAAAATTTTCTAGTGTTTATTTCCTTTTTCTTTTTGGGGGACAGGGCCCCCATGGCCCCCTCCCTGGGTGCACCACTGGTGACTATTACAGGGTGTCCCAAAATTCACGCAAGATTTAAATTTAGCGCCATTTGTGCGGTAAAGTGTTGCCAACGAGAAAAAAAAAAAAGACAGCGTGACAGCTGACAGTTCAGGGTTATTAAAAATGACCACACAAAGCGAAGAGAGTTCGTTGAATGGATTATGGAACAACAACTTATTTTTCGAACAAAATCATCTTCAGCGATGAGGCTCATTTTCATCTTGATGGCTTCGTTAATCGACAAAATTGTCGCATTTGGGGTTCAGAAAATCCACGAGTGATTGTTGAGAAACAAATGCATCCACAACGTGTTACTGTTTGGTGCGGAGTTTGGGCTGGAGGTATCATCGGTCCATTCTTCTTCGAAAATGCGGCTGGTAAGGCAATAACAGTTAATGGTGCTAGCTATCGCGACATGATAATCCAGTTTTTTGTGCCTAATTTGCAAGATATGGATGTGGACGACATATGGTTTCAACAAGACGGTGCCACATGTCATACAGCCCGAGAAACAATTCAATTGCTGCATGAGTCATTTCCTGGTCGTGTAATTTCCCGTTTTGGTGATCAGAATTGACCGCCCATGTCATGTGACTTAACTCCATTAGACTTTTTTCTTTGGGGTTTTTTGAAGTCTAAGGTTTATGCCAACAAGTCCACGACCACCCACACCTTGAAGGAGGAAATTGAGCGCTGTATCAACGAAATTCAGCCACATTTATGCAAAACAGTCATGGAAATTTTCGACAAAAGAGTGCGTATGTGCCAGCCAAGCCGTGGAGCCCATTTACCCGATATGCTATTCCATGCATAACCCTATACTGTATACTTTATGAATCAATAAGAAATTACAATTTTTAATTAAAAACGTGTGTTTTCTATCAAAATTACTTCTTGCGTGAATTTTGGGACACCCTGTATATCTATATTTTATCTCTATTAAAAAAAAAACCGAACATTTTTCAACACAATATTCTCCTTGAACAGCCGAAAAAGGGGAACTGCATGAAGTTGCAAACGAATCTAACTCATCAATGAGCACATAAAGATATGTAGTATATCATTCAGTATATCACCTTATTTTACAGAAAATTCACCAGGCGTTGGTGTAGATCAGTGCTTCCCAAACATCTGGATGTCAGGGTCCCCTTTGGAAAAATTAAAATATTTCATGCCCCCCCCCTCGAAAAAGAATCATAATATAGACATATTTTATTATAATATTTATTATATTTTATTATAATATTTATTATATTTATATTCAATACAAAACATACACAGCGAATATTGCAAAAATCAAATGCAAATATTACATTTTTAACATCTTGCATACACATTTGACATGGCACATTATCTCATATTTTTATATAGATAGATATATTGTTATTGTACATTCGCAGTACAAGCACATGAAACGTAAAACGATTAGTAATAAAGAAAGAATTAAAAACATAAAAGAAGTTTAATAACAATTTAATGTGATGGAAGTGTTTCAATACTGCTCCACAAAAAGTCAGAATCAGGTGAAATATTTGAAACTGCAATTCTTAGATTCCTGACTATTACACTTTTTTTTATATAATGTTCGTCAAGTAGCTTTATTTTATTATCCTACATGTTTCGCAATATTTTTCTATCGGCATCTTCAGGGAATACAAACTAGTAAGCTATATGAAGGTAACAGACTAGGTTATAACTGATGGTGCTAATTCATACAAAAAATTAGTATTGAACTAGACAATGCGCGTGTCTCGGGAACGTGATTTATTCATTATGGCTCATGATGTAATTGTTAAGAAAGTTCATTTCTTTGATGTTTAATGATCTGATTAAAGCTTTCCAAATTTCTGGTAAGGTTAGACCTTGATTCTTGTTTAGGTTTTCAGTTTTACGGGCGACTGTAGCTGCTTCCTTGAATTCCTCCTTTGAAATGAAACTTATAGGAATAAGAATATATTTACTAATATTCATTAAGCACCAAAATACGCAGGAAGCAAAATTTGTGAACCCGCACCGATGTGTGATTTTTTCCCATTAAAATATAAAAAATAACAAAAAATAAATAATAAATAATAAAAATTAAATACGTTTCTTTTAAGATAAAAAAAAAAACTACTTAGTCTTAAAACATTTTCAACTTGTTTTCATTATTTCACGGCCCACCTCAACAAAATCTATAACCCCCAAGCGGGCCGCGGTCCACAGTTTGGGAAGCACTGGTGTAGATGACGAAAGTATTTGTAGTTGGTGGTAAAGAGTGCCCTCTCTCGATAAGTCATTAGACTCCCTGGAGGTGTCATGAAATATTTTTTTTTAAATGTCAAATAATATTTTATTATCAGTCAATTAAATTACACACATATACATACAATTTAATTATACATACAATTTATATAACACATATAATACACATATTTATATAATACATACAATTTAATATAATTGCGTACAATTTAAGAGATAATAACAATTTTTCACACCTGGCTGAATTCAGATTCCAATTTATCTCATACTGTGCACAGTGCACAAGTTATATAGTACAATAATTCGTGTGTCATTAGTAGTAATAAAGATTTTAGTAATAGTTTAGAATCAATTATGGTTCAGTTACACACGATAGATTACACGATTATCAATCTATATATGTATTTTTTTTTCTGTACAGAATGCTAGGAAAATATCTTATTTGAATTGCATAAATAATGATATTAACAATGTGTTTTAGATCTTTTTTCACATACACATTTACAATGATTCATTTAAATATCCAATGATTCACTTTTTATTAACTTGATTATAATATTTCCTTGTTTCTTTGGGTGGCATTTCTGATTTCTTCCTCGAAGCTTTGCCGAGCTAATCTGAGGAATATAACAGATGGCGGTGGTTTCATAGTTTTGTTTCTATACTCGTCGCAAACCAGGTGTTCATGTTACTGTTTGTAGGTACGTGCTTGGAAGACTACTATTACTTCTTGTGCATGGTTTAACTTTTTTTTTTTGCAAGTGGGGTTAGATTTGTATATGGTATGTTTGTGTTCTTGTAATGGTCTTTTTGAGAGGGGGTTTGTTATAGGTTTTGTCTCTCTCTCTCTCTCTCTCTCTCTCTCTCTCTCTCTCTCTCTCTCTCTCTCTCTTTGTGTGTGTGTGTGTGTGAAAGAGGAATGTTTCTAATTTTCATTCTCGCTATAATATTTATATAGCACCTGTTTCAGCTCTTTGTAGGTCCCCAGGTTTCTGTCATTTAACAGCAGTTTGTTTATTACTATTATTCTATGTGACACCTCCAGGGAGCCCAAGGACTCATCATGGAAGGTCACACTACTCTACTTCGCTAAATACATCTCATCCTCTCCACTACTACTTAATTCTCCAACTACGACATTACTACCATCCATTGTCCATCATCACCAACAATAGTATTTTTTGTCTATAAATTGCGTGTGTTCTGAAGGCCGATTTGTCTGTACTCGGGATGAAAAACCCGAGTTTCCGGGAGAAAAACCCTGCTACCACCGTATGAGATCGGCGAACTCACCTTTAACTGAAAAAGCAAATATAAGGATTCCCTTCATCACGACGAGAATCGAACCCAGGCCTTTTTCCAATCGAAGGGTGCAATGTTCCATTGTTCTTCCAATTGCGCTATGGCGGTTTATCATATCAGGTCCATAAAAATTTTAGGTGGCTTTGTCGTAGTGATCATTATACTTATATGCTATGTAGTTTGTTGACTGTGGTCTTGTTATCTGATATATTGTTTTGGTTACTCTGTAGGTTGGATTGAAGTAATGTTTTAACATGACTGTGTAGTGGCGTAAGTCTTTGACTTTAAATATTTTGTGTTCAGTCCATGCTGTCTGCATAAGTGTGGGTTGTTCCCAGAAAATCAGTTTTTACCATTTTATTTTGCAACCATTGTAAGTTGTTAAGTTTGTAGCCTGCGCAGAATGAGTATGATGTGATTGCGTATCCTAAAATGTTTTCAGATAATGCTTTATAGAATAATATTTTGGTGTGTGTCGGGAAAATGTCTTTTGATCGATATAGTTTGCTTGCTATTATCCTGAGTTTGTTGTGTAGATTGTTTATTTATATGGCTAGCCCAACTTTGAACGGCATTGAAGTGAAGTCCGAGTTAGCTTGTTGTTTTCACCTGTGATGGTTGTGGTTTTAGGATCAGCGCTTTGTGTGTAGGAGGATGGGTGGATGTCAGATAGAGAGATATTTAGTTTCTTGGGGTAGGTTTTGGGGAGTCTTGAATATCATTAGCTTTGTTCTTCCAGGGTTTATATACAGGGTGTTTCAAAAAGAATGACCTTATTTCAAATAATTATATTTAATAATGAAAATGTGGTACAGTTACAAAATAAATTACCAAGTATGAAGTAAGGCCTAAGGTTTCACTCACCATAATTACAAATGCTCAATATGCATTTGTAATTGTGCTCAAATTTCTGCTCAAATACAATTTTCAAATCAGGACATTCTTTTTGAAACACACTGTATATGCCGTTTTCGGTTACCCGGTTAGTGATTTGATTGATGTCGTGTTGCATATTTGTGTAAGCGATATTTGCGTTTTGTGAATGGATACCTTGGCCGTGTCGTCTGCGTATTGGAAGATTTTACTTTTCAGGGGAAGATGGCTTATCTCGTGCGTGTATATGTTAAATAGAATAGGAGATAGAACAGCTCCTTGTGGTACTCCACAGGTTACCCGTACCTCTTTGCTGTACACTGATCCTATAAGTGTGATGTGCTTCCTGTTTTGCATGTATGCTTTAAACCACTGGAGTAGACGATCTCCGATTCCGACATGTGTTGGTTTACAAGGTTTTGTGTGTAAGAGTGTCAAATGCTTTTGTTAGGTCAATGAAAACAACTAATACTATTCTGTTCTTATCCAATGCAGCGTTTATTAGGTCTGCGAAATCTTCCAGGAGTGTTGCTGTTCCTTTATTTTTTTGAAAGTCATATTGGGTTTTTGGAGATGATTTGAATTTATCAACGTATGTGGAGAGTTTGCAATGGACGATGCGCTCCATGATTTGGTTGATTATAGACAATGTGGCGATGGGTCTGTAATTACTTATAATGATTCCTTTTCCATGTTTATATATGGGTCTGATTAATTCCGTCTTTAGTGTTTCAGATATGTGCCCCGTTTCGAAGATTTTATTTAACTGTTTTAGTATAACTGGACATAGGTTGGTTGAGTGTTTCCTAATGTCTTTTGGATTGATTCCGTCTATCCCTGGTCCGTTGTTAGGGTTAATTTGTTGAATTGCAAGTGATAGTTCTTCTTTTGTTATTGTGGGGCACCACATCGACTCCGTTGCTCGTGGACCTAGTGGAAAATGTTTCTTTGTGTGAGGAGAGATTGTTTCCTGTAGTTTTTGGACAGAGGTCAGGAAGTGATGATTAAAATTGTTTGCCAACCTTACCTTGACAAATCTAATTCGAATCAAATAAAATTTAATTCGACTGTTTGAGGTCACAAGCAAAGCTGTGTTTTATTGTTTTTGAGGCATTGGTCCTCTGTGTGTTGTCCAGCATTTCATTAATCAGGTGCCAGGTTTCCTTTATGTGGTTCTGAACTGTTGTTAATTTGTTTTTAATAGTTTCTTTCTGTCGTTCTAATCTGTGTTGTTAAGAAATTCCGTTTTATTTTGTATTCAGCTTGTAAAACGGTATTGTTAGGTAACTTCTTAAGTTGTTTCCATAGGGCATCTTTTCTTTGTATGTCTATTTATATGTTATATGTTATCCCTGGGAATTCTTTGTCCACAGGAACTTGTAGTTTTTCTCTGTTTTTGTCTTCCTTGCTTGGTATAGAAGATTTTTGAAGTATGGAGTCCAGTGTTCCGTTATATATATTGGTGTTGGGAGTTTCTTATCAGTTAGGATCGTTGTTGTCGGCCTTGTTTTCTTGCTTGCTGTAAGAATGCAGTCTCTCAGATTTCTGTTGGTAAAACGAACGATGATTGGTGGCGGTCTCTCTTTATTTTTTGTGGGCCTCGGTTGATATAAGTGATATCTGTGGTTGCGATTTGAATTCCAATTTTGCTGCCGATCAGTTGCATTATGTTGCTTAAGTCTTCTGTATTTTCTTTCGTTGTTCCCTCAATTTGCAGTTCTTTTTTTCTTTCTTTTTGTAACATGTGTTCCATTTGACACTTGAGTGCGTTTACTTCTTTCCACAATTCTTGATTTTCGCGCTGGAGTGTTTCTTGCGTTTCTATCGCTACCATTAATTTTGTCTTTATTTCTCGCACGGTTCCTAACATTTCTTCAGAGGTCTCGTTATTGGACTGTATGTAATGTTCATACTCCTTGAATTTTTCGTTAATTTGTCCCATGTGTGCATTTAATAAGTCTTTCACCACGAGTTTAAACTAATCAATGTTATCTGTAATTTTAGGATCCGGAAGCGGTTTATTTACCTTGATGTGCGTCGTTACTTTTCTTTGGTGTCTGGTCTTTGTTTATCGTTTTCTCACGGCACTGTTGACATCACCACTCGGTCCGTTTCACGGCTCCTTTTGCTTTCCACGTGCTTTCTGAGATCTCTGAACAGTGGAAGTGTTGTTTTCTGTCACAACCGGAACAATACGGCTTGAATACGGAACAATACGACACAATAATCCCCTTCATCGCTTAATGACTTATTACATTTGTTACAGCTCATTTTGCTGAACTTCGCTGTCTTGGTGACCTTTAACCTTTCTTCCTGTTAGCGACTATAGTGCGACTTTTAAAATGGCGACCTCCTTTGTTCTTCGTTGGCTGGTGACTGCAGTACACTCTCTGAACTTCCAACACTGAAAATTTGAATCATACTTATCCGATTTTGGTAATTTGAACGTCCCTGTCCTCAGCGTGACTAGTAGAATTGAATTAAACAGAATTAAATAATAATAATAATAATAATAATAATAATAATAATAATAATAATAATAATAATAATAATAATAATAATAATAATAATGAACGATTCAGAGATATTAGCATTAAACGTGGAATTTTCCAAGGTGATTCCTTGTTACCAATGCTCTCTCTTCAACATTTCTTTGATACCTTTATCTATGATTCTGAACAAAACAAAACTTGGATATGAAATTCCTGAATGTAATATTAAAATTTCCCATTTATTGTATATGGATGACTTGAAGTTATATGGAAAATAGGCCCAGCAAATAGACTTTACTGAACACAGTTCGTATTTTCAGTCAGCTAACGCCTGTTTATTCCCGTATACGGGGAGTAGGCAAGGCCATTTAGCCCTATCTAACTTTTTTGGAGACTGAGCGGGCAGTTCAATCTCCACTGGTACCAATCAGAGATTGATGGCCCGAGGCTATCACTAATTAAGCAGTACACAGTGAAGAGAGACGGCTCAAATGTGCCGCCATCTCGTGGTCCCTAACCCTAACACAATATATTTAATGTCTGAAATAATGTGGGTTCTACGGTCGATTTTCTTGAGTTTACGGGACGAAAAACACGCTTGTCCATGAAAGAGATCGACTAACTCGGGAACCGGTCGAAAAAAAGGCTTTGAAAAATTTCCTCTAGTCGCCGACTAGACTCGAAACCAAGTCTTCCTTCGTGCGGCCAAGCGCCGTGGTGTGCAAACGCCACATCCACTGAGCTACACAGGCTCATGTCAGGACATCAAAATGGAATTTAGTTTAGATAAATGTGCAATTTCATATATGTATGTAATTTACTAGACAGATAATAAATTATTATTTGACATTGAAAAAAAAAATTATTATTATTACTATTATTATTACTATTATTATGGGCAACTCCAGGGAGTCATTAGACTCATCGAGGGAGGCCCCAAATCATATTCATCACAACTATTTGACATTCATACAGTATCTATCATACTTCGCCTTAAACTCATTCACTGTCACAGCATCCACCAGAGACTCAGGGAGCGCATTCCACTCATTCACTACTCTAAAAGTAAAGAACCCAGCTCTAACACCTTTACTAACCACACTTTTGCCCAGTTTCCATGGATGTCCCCTAGTCCTCCCACAACCAGCCCTGTTCTCAAAAATATCTTCTGAATTAATTTTATAGAAACCCTTCAGTAATTTGAATGTCTCAATCATATCTCCCCTCCTCCGCCTATCAACCAATTTTTGCAACCCACAAATCCTCAACCTGTTCTCATACGGTTCATTCCACAGACCTGCTATCATCTTGGTCACTCGCCTCTGGATCCTCTCCACCTCCTCCCCATCAAGAAGAAACCTAGGTGACCAAATCTGAGCACAGTAGTCTAGATGGGGTCTTATCAAGGCTCGATAGAGAGGAACAATAACCTGCTTGTCTCTGCTTGTCAACGTATTCTTCAGCAACCAAGTGATTTGATGAGCTGTTTTGGTCACTTTTGCAATGTGTCCCCTAAATTTCAATTCCTTATCTACCAACACTCCTAAATCTCGTGCCTCATCAATTTCCTGGAGCAGGGTTCCACCAATGCAGTAAACTGCCGCCAATCTTTTCACCCCAAAATGCATAACCTTACATTTTGCCACATTAAACTGACATCCATTCTCCTTAGCCCAGACCTCCAATCTATCCAAATCATCCTGCAAAATTTTGACGTCATCTGCATTCACTATTGCCCTACCCAACTTCGCATCATCCGCAAACAAATGAACTGTTCCTCTTAGACCATTTCCTATATCATTTATGAACAAATTAAACAGCAGTGGTCCAAGAACAGATCCTTGTGGCACACCACTAGTCACAGGCCGTCTTGTGGACTCTACTCCCGAGTAAACCACTCTCTGATATCTCCCCGTCAACCACCCTCCTATCCATCTCACCAACCCTATGTCCATTCCCATATGCTGCAATTTACTGATTAGAATTCCATGTGGAATCCTGTCAAAGGCCTTGGCAAGGTCCAGTAGAATCACCGTAAACCCATTACCCTTATCCAGTTCAGCCGTCACTGTGTTATAATACGTAAGCAAGTTACTGAGGCATGACCTACCCTTCACAAAACCATGCTGTCCCCGATACAGTATCCCATTTTCTTCTATCCAATCTTGTATTTTCCTCTTGACTATTTTCTCTAAGACCTTGACAATGATTCCTGATATGCTAATCGGTCGGTAATTTACAACAGCAGTCTTGGAACCACCTTTATGCAGTGGAACTATTTTCCCCTCTTTCCACCCGCTCGGGACTAACCCAGACCCGAGACTCAAATTAAACAAAATGGTCAAGGGTACTGACAATTCTTTAGCTGCTTCTCGTACAACGCGAGCTGGTATACCATCCAATCCCACAGATGTATTGACATTGAGGTTATGCAATAGACTACTCACCTCCACTTCATTAACCACAATTCCCGTATAATCTACTGGTTTATTCGTTTCTGCAATGTCACCACCTGGATGATATACTTTTGCAAAGTGCTCACTCAGTAACTCAACTATCTCAACTGATTCAGTTACCTCCCTACCATCGGCATTCTTTAAAATCAATCTGCCATGTACATTTTTCCTTTTACTTCCTACATATCTAAAAAACTGTTTAGGATTCTCTTTAGCCTGCATGGCCAATGTTCTTTCGTAATCCTTTTTTGCTTTTCTTACCACACTCGTCACCCTTCTGGCCTGCGCTTTATACCGTTCATGTGCCTGCCGGTCACCCTTCTCCTTAAATTCCCTCCATAGTTGTTTCTTTTTTTGCAACTCAAGCTTAATGGTGTTATTCATCCATTTAACCCCTACTTGATTTATTATTCGGACTCTAGGTATACAGTCAGCCATTGCTTCATGCAAGCACTTCTTAACTACCTCCCATGCACTATCAACTTCTAGTCCTTGCAGTTGTACATGCCATGGCACTGAACCAATCAAACTCCTAAGTTTGTCATACTTTCCAGCCCGATAATACCACATGTACCCTGTCTTAATTGAAAATTCTACACCATTAGCCACCTCCCAAGTTAAGACCCTATGATCACTCTCACCGATTGGTGGCAATGTGGTCATATTTGTTACAGCCAAATCCTCAGATGTAATTACTAGGTCAAGCACTCTCTGACCCCTAGTATTTTCCATTACATGCTGTCGCAGATAGTTATCCCTTAATAACCGCATAAAATCCAGTTCCTTCCTCCCGTGTGTCCTCTCCTCACTCCAATCAATGCGACCATAGTTGAAATCTCCCATAATAATCACCCTCCTTCCACCCATTTCTTCTATTTGCTTGTGCATATTGTCACCACCATCTTTTCCATCACCTGGTCTATAGCAGCACCCAATTGTATATTTAGTTCTGCTAGCGACAATCTCACACCAAATGGCCTCAAATGTGCTCTTTTCTCTATCCTGCAATTCAACTTCAATTCTCCTTGGCTGGAGCTCATCAGCTATCATCAACAATACTCCTCCCCCCATTTTATTCTCTCTGTCATTCCTGAACACACTATACCCATCACATTCAATCCCACTAGTTGTATCATCTACAGTCAGCCATGTTTCACTAATACCTATAACCTGTGGTCTGGAAGTGCCAATCATGGCCAAAAACTCTTCCTTCTTGTTCCTAATACTCCTAGTATTAGTGTACATGAATTTAAGACTCCCATTAGCCCCAACCCTACCTTGATGCCTTATATTAACTATCCCACTCAGATTTGTTGTCCTTATTTGCTCTGGCATATTATATTCATTCTTACATTCAACTGCCTCCATAAGGACTGTATCTCTACTCCCCCCCCTAACAAATCTAGTTTCCCTGAATTTGCACATCCACTACATTCAGCAACACTTTCTCAAGTCTTCTTACACCGTAACCATTCAAATGCAAGCCATCCATCTTATATAGATCCTTTCGCCCATCAAACTCACTCCACACATCCACAATTTCCACACCACTCGTCATACATAACCCACGCATAAAGTCATTTGCAATTATAGCCCTCCTTTTAAACATTTCACTGTCATACCGTGGCAAAAGACTAATCATTCTAACTCTCTCACTCTTTTCTTTTGCTACCTCAAACAATTCATTCAGGTCTTCTATCATTTCCATTTTATCTCCTTTCAAATCATTCGTACCTGCCACAACAATCATTTCTTTCACCCTTTCCTTTTGCTCTCTAATAGACGCAGTTACGTCCTTTATGGTCGCACCAGGTTGGTACGATTTTGTCAAATCCTCTACTAACACACCTCGTACTAACGAGTCCCCATACAGCACTCTATCCTTCATTTTATTCATGTTCACATTCATACGTCTATTTTTCCTGTCATACCTTTTATTATTGGTTGGTTCATTCAGTCTACTTTTGTTCATGCACTCTATATATAATATAATATAATATATTTTAGAGAAAATAATAATAATAATAATAATAATAATAATAATAATAATAATAATAATAATAATATTGGGCCATCTATCTCTGATTGGTACCAGTGGAGATTGAACTGCCCACTCAGTCCCCAAAAGTTAGATAGGGCTAAATTCCCCGTATACGGGGAATAAAAAGGCGTTAGCTGATTTTTTTTTTTTTTTGATAATAATAATAATAATAATAATATCTGAGCGTTCGTGATCTACTGCATATACGGCAAGAAAAATTTGACGTCTGAATTTCGGGAAAAATTTAGTTGATTTTTAGGGCAGGACAGTATTTTTTGTCTTGAGAAAACTTTTGAGTTCTATATATACTGGGCCACCGAATTAATACATTTTTTTAATACCGTGTTGGACCTTCTTTAGCCCGAATTACAGCAGATGTTCTGTTTGGTATACATTCCACAGGGTGTTGAACGATGAACTTTATCGCTCGATTGCATTTACTTTACGCATACAACGTTCCACACATTCACTACACAGTTTTTAATCTGGCTCAGATTTGACCGAAGAGAATTTTGCTCTTCGGTCACATGTTAAATGTGATATGTGACATGGGACATGTGGGACATGTTTTTTAACATGTCCCATATATTCCCAATGATATTCAAATACGGGCTTAGTGGTAGCAAGGGAAAATTATTATTATTATTATTATTATTAAAACCAGTTGTCAAGGATTTAAATGCATCGCAAGACAATTCGCCAATTTTTCCATTTGAGTATTTAGCACCTTTCAATCAGAATCTTTTGAACCAAGCAAGAAAAGAAAAAACAGAAAAAAGACGGCAAAATATTCTTGAGAAAGTCACAGATTTCAAAGTCTATACAAATAAAAAGCTTGGAAGATATAGATAGGTTGACAGAGTGAAACAAAAGACTCCAACTTAGTTCAAAAAGAAGATCTCAACACAACAAAAAAAATGTGAACAATCCGATAGATGTAATTACACCAGAATACATCAGTAATTGTACTTTCGAATCGCTTGATTCATGGAAACAACACACAGTACAAGCGAGAGGTCTCTCAATCTTGCATATTAACATCAGAAGAATCTGAAAACATTGGTTATTGTTACAGGCTTATCTGAGGAATTACACTGATATTATTGTATTGGTCCTAACAAAAGTATCCATAACTAATGACGAAGCTACTGCTTTCCAAATTCCAGGCTTCCAACAACATAGATCATGCCGCCAAACAAAAAGAGGGGGTGGAATATTAATATTTATCGAACATAAATTAATAGCAAAAGAAACGGCCTATCAGTTTGAGCATGCTGAAACCCTTTGCCTCGAAATCACTAATACCACCAATAGACAGCACCCCATAATACTAAATACTATTTACAGGCCATCAAACCTAAAACATGATAAAATTCTTGCACGAACTCAATTGCTGGCTTTCAGACCAAGAAATATGCTCAACCGAATACTTAATGATAATTGGCGACATAAACATAAATATTGCAAACGAAAACCAGAACAACACTGTACAATACCTAGACATGCTATCCATGTATAATCTAATACCAATAATAACATCATGTACTAGAGAAGAAATATTCGGAAATACTATGACTGCCTCCTGTCTAGATCATATAAACGTCAGAGCACCACCAAACAGTTACATTGCATTAGTCTTAAAGTGCAAACCCAGCCACTGGGGAGGGCAAATTAGTTTTCTCAGTGCCGGTCCCAAGGATAAATGGGGAGGGTTAGCGTCAGGAAGGGCATCCGGCCATAAAAAAACCATGCCAAAACCAAGGATGAAATGTTGGATAACAGAGAAAGGACCACGGCTAGGGCGTAAGAGATGAGCAGTTCTGTCGCCCAAGGACTGTGGGAAATGGGCTAGGGCTACTGAACCAGGGACGGGTTCGTCTAAAGAAGCGAGTCCAACAGAAAGAGAGTGTGTGTAAAATAAGAATCGGGTCGCTGAATGTGGGTACGATGAATGAGAAGAGTAGGGAGATACTGGACATGATGATAAGAAGGAAGCTGAAGATCTTGTGCGTGCAGGAGACAAGGTGGAAGGGCAATAAAGAAAAGGAGCTGGCGAGGGATATAAACTGTTTTATAGCGGTGTGAATGAGTAGGGAAGAAACGGAGTTGGAATTATCATCGATAATGAGCTGAAGGGTGGAGTCTGCGAGGTGTGCTGGAAGAATTATCGGATTATGAGCGTTAAGCTTGAGATGGGAGGAAGTGTGGCTACTGTAGTTTGTGGCTAAACCCACAAGTAGGTTGTGATGAGGAGGTGAAAGAGACATTCTGGAGAAAACTTGACCATGTAGTAATGGGAATCCCTGATGGTGAGAGAGTGATCGTCTGAGCAGATCAATGGGCATGTAGGAAGGCGACGAAGCACTGAAGAAAGGGTACATGGGGGTTGGAATAGTGGTGAAAGAAATGAAGAAGGTAAAAGAATTATAGAATATGCCGTGGCCTTCGATCTGGCTATAGCTAACACGTGGTTCAAGAAGAGAGTTGCGCATCTGATAACCTATAAGAGTGGGGATAGAATGAGTCAGATTGACTATATTATGTACTGTAGGAAACATCCGAAGTAGGTGAAAAACTGTAAAGTGATTAATGGAGAAAGTGTAGCGGCACAGCACAGGTTGGTTGTGGTATACTGTGATATAAAAGGGGAAAATAAGGAGAAGAAGGAGGCACCATGGAGCATGCTGTTTGCCGACGACATTGTTCTATGAGAATCATCCCGAGAGAAGCTTGAAAATACTCTGGAAGAGTGGAGAAAGGCATTGGAGGAGAGAGGCATGAGAATTAACCAGGTGAAGACTGAATATATGTCAACGGGCAGCGAAGAGGATATGGTCATACGACTCCTGGGTGAAAGGCTAATTTCAGGGAAGAAATTCAAGTACCTTGGGTCAGTTGTCGAGAGGAATGGTGACTTGGATGAGGAAATACAGCACCGAATAACATGCGGTTGGATGAATTGGAGGAAGATGAGTGGGGTCCTGTGCGACAAGAGAGTGAGTTGTAAGAGGAAAGGAAAGCTGTATAAGATGGTGGTGAGGCTGGCGATGCTCCATGGTGCGGAGACGTGGCCTATAACCAAGGCACAGGAGAGGAAGATGGAGGTAGCGGAGATGCAGATGTTGAGATGGATGAGTGGTGTGACAAAGGACAGGATAAGGAATGACTACATCAGAGGGACGGTTAAGGTGGGACCAATTGGAAAAAAAGATACAAGAAAATAGGCTGAGGTGGTTTGGACATGTAGAGAGGAAGGGTGAGGAGTATGTTGGTAAACGAGTGGAGTATATGGAGTTGGAGGGAAGGAGGAAAAGAGGAAGGCCCAAGCTCAGGTGGAGGGATAAGGTGACAGAGGATCTTAGGAACAAGGGATGGAGTCCGAAAGACGCCCTGGAACGGAGACCTTGAAGGAGGAAGGTTAAAGATCGGTGTGCCGACCCCGTTTAACATGGGATAAGGCATAGTGAAAGAAGAAGAAGAAGCCATAAAGCGCAAAGTATCAGACCATTATTTGACCGCTCTAAACCTGCACACAAAGAAAATATCCATGGAATGTCCCACAGAAGAAAAGCGAGAAAAAACAATAATAGACGAAGAAATAGTCAACCAGGAAATAAAAAAAAAAACGGACTGGGAACACTTGGCATCAGATTCAGCAGATATCTTATACAACAACATTAAACTCACACTAGAGGAAATATAAAAGAAAGTCGCAAAGAAAGTCCGAATTCGTTCAAAAACAACACAAAATCCTTGGATAACACAAAACGTAATCCTAGAAATACACAGAAAGGACGCTTTATGGAAAGAATTAAAGCGATATCCAAATAACATAGCTTTAAAAACTCAATATAAGATAACAAGGAATCGCCATACAACACAAATCAGAAATGCAAAAGAAGCTACTATAGAGACAAATCAACCTCTGCACAAAACAACATGAAACAAACCTGGCATCTGATTAATGAGATGCTAGATTGTGTTCACAACACCACCGCCTCCGAAACTATAAAACACAGCTTCATGAAAGACGCAAAACCTATCCAACAACTAGCAAATACCTTTAACCAATACTTTGCAGACTCCATCCAAGAACTGCACAGAAATATTCCCCCAATCACAAAACGTGACCCTCCACTTGGACCACAATCAAAACAGACATTATGGTTCCAAACCATAAAAGAAGCAGAACTTCTATCCGCAATAATTCAAATCAAACCAAACAAAGGCGCAGGATTTGATGGTATAAGACCTAAGGATATCAAGCAACATGTAACTAGCTAACGTCCTATCCTATTAAACTTAATAAATAAAATATTTAAAACAGGATAGATACCAAGTATGCTGAAGACCGCCATAATCACACCCATATACAAACATGGGGAAAAAAATTAATAAGCAATTACAGACCCATAGCAAAGTTACCAGTCAAATTATGGAGCGGATCATATTGAAGAAACTCACAGAATACACAGAGACCTGTCATATTATCCCGAAAACACAATATGGTTTTCAGAAAAATAAGGGAACAACATTTCTCTCTCTCTCTCTCTCTCTCTCTCTCTCTCTCTCTCTCTCTCTCTCGGAAGACTTTACAGACGTAATTAATACCGCCTTAGATAAAAACCAAATTGCCATGGTAGTCTTTATTTATCTAACTAAAGCATTCGATACACTCACACATCAAACCTTGTAAGAAAAGCTGAGGAATGTTGGAATAGACAAGCCTCTGCACAGGTGGTTTACAAACTACCTTAAAAATAGAAAGCATATCACACGTATCCGTATAGGGTCAAACCGAAGTAGAGAGCTACCAGTAACCTGTGAGCTGTACTCTCCCCAACTCTATTCAACATTTACACGCACGATATTGATCAGCTACCTCTCAAAGGTAAGATATTCCAATACGCAGACGATACAGATATAATATCCATCTATAATAATGCAAGCACAGCCCAAACAAATATGCAACATGACATAAATCTGATCACAGACTGACGCACGAAAAACTCCATACACCTAAACTCAGAAAAGACAAAATTAATGATATTCAGAAATCCACTGACTCGACCAGTTGATAACAAATATATAACCATCCAACATTCACTTTCCAACATAAAAAACACACAGAACAGCAAAACCACTACAATCACTCAGGTTGAAACAATACGATACCTTGGAATTTACTTCGATGCAGATATAAACTAGAATAGCCACATAAACCATCTGCACAACAAACTCCGAACAATAAGTGGCAAACTCTACAGGTTAAAAGACATAGTTCCCACACGCCTAAAAACACTAGTATACAAAGCACTATGCCAAAATATACTAAGTTATGCCGTAACAACGTATGCTTTCTGTGCACCCTACAAACTAAATAGATTAATCGCTACAGTACAAAATGATAAAACTGATCTTTTGGGAACAAAGAGAAAATAACGACTTTATATACACTGCAATATCAGAACACAATATACTGACAGCAAAACATTTATGTCACTATGCAACTTTGCTAAAACATTATTTCGATTCCAACTACAGGACAGTCAGAAATACATACCGTATAACATGACCTCAGACAACTAATTATATCATATATAAATACAATAATCACTACGGAAAAGCCACGCGACGCTTCTACATCCCAGACATGATAAACAAATTACCTTTTGAATACAGAAATCTTACAAACTACAATAGCCTGAAAAGAGCTCTAAGTACATACTGTTAATAAGAAACACGCATCCAAAACACCATACAAACTCAACGAAACACAATATTTTCGTTCAGGCTTCTGGTTCTGTGATGCATAAAGATATTCTAAGTTGTTGTGTGTGCGCGTATGTACGAATTTCTCAATGAATGGCTGCAGAAGAAATCAAACCTAGATTTGATTTCATAGTTTCCCAACATAGCAAACAAACAAATAAATAATAACTGGTGTCATCCTCAGATAAGCTCACAAATAAGCTTCGAGGATGAAAGGTGAGAAAAAACATCTCATCCAGGATAAAAAAGTCAATAAATAAATGAATAAATAAAATATGTATTACATGTAATCAAATGTATGTAATGTTATATCATATGTAATCAAAAGTATGTAATGTATGTATCATATATTATAAATTATCATAATTATTATTGAGAAAAAAAATTATTATTATTATTATTAATTATCAGAATACATGTATGCATCATATATAAACAAATGTATGTTATATTGTATCATATATAAACAATGTTTGTAATGTTGTATCATATGTAATCAAAACTATGTAGTGTCATAGTTGACATGTATATCATATGTAATAAATTATTATTGTCAATTTAAAAAATATATATTATTATTATTATTATTATTATTATTATTATTATTATTATTATTATTATTATTATTATTATTATTATTATTAAACATAGGTTTAATAATAATAATATTATTATTATTATTATTATTATTATTATTATTATTATTATTATTATTATTATTATTATTATTATTATTATTATTATTATTATTATTATTAAAAGAAGGCCATGGCATATCAAGATCTGTATGATCAATTAGAAACAAAGGAAGGACAGAGAAAAATTTACCAACTAGCGAAATGTAGAAATAAAGCAGCTAAGGACATCTTACATGTGAGGCAGATCAAAGATGCTGAAGGAAGAGTATTATGGAGCGATGTGGACATAAGAAGCAGATGGAAAATATACTTTGAGGGACTTCTGAATGAGGAAAATGCAAGGACTCACAGAGGAGATGGGCAGCCTTCTGAGGGGATGGTGCAGAACATCAGTAGAATGGAAGTGACGGAGGCCATGAAGAGGATGATAATTATTATTATTATTATTATTATTATTATTATTATTATTATTATTATTATTATTATTATTATTATTATTATTATTATTGCTTAACACCTCCAAGGAGTCTGCTACAAAAGTTATGAGTATTGCACTGAAAGTTAAATTGGTATGGAAAAAAAAAGTAGTTCAAGGACACATCTTGGGAGGGCACTCCTTTTCTATTGCACTACAATCTTCGTGCCTTTTCCCTTAAGTTTTCATCTACACACAAACGCTAATACATCAACGCCATCTACTGCTCATCGTAATCACCACCAACACCAGTAATAGTTTTTGTCTGATAACTGTTCTCAAAGGCTGATTTTTTTTTTCTCCCGGATACCAGAGTTTTCGAGAGAAAACCTGACATTTAATCCACAGCTGAGAAATTTATATATTAAGATTCCTCTCGTGAGGACAGAAATCGAGCCCATGTCTTCTCCAATCTAACGGGGCGATGTTGCGTTAGCTACTGCTTCGGCATTTGTCAATCTTCTGTCTGTACAGTAAGGTTTAGCTAATGAGAATAGAAGTAAAAAGAATAGAGTACTTAACTTCGGGATAGTAGCAAGTGTTTTAACTGTTAACTAAAAATATAGTATGCTATTTTTACACTTTTCAGTTTTAATTCATATTATCATGCATTCTGTAATTTTTATACCTTAATCATTAAACGACATGATTTTAACCAAAAAGTTTGGCTAAGTGGGGGTACAACTATACATATCTTGTTATATAATGAAAGCTGAGGAGCATTCATGACTAAACATAGACACGTAACCACAGTAATAAGATTTTTTTAATAAGTAAATATTTCGTCCTAAGTATCATAGGACATTAGCAGTACAGTTAATGCAAACAATACTAGGAATTAACAGGTAAGGCGCATGCTTGCAATGGAATCCCACTATGCGTGCAGCAGCGTGTTATAGAAATAAATTAAAATATATCTGAAGAAAAAAAAACATGATTACATTAAAATGAGATAACATATAAAATTATGTTACACAATTGAGGATGGCATTTTCCCAGATTTTAGGGACAGTAAGAACGTCATTAAGGTTCAAATTAGGTCTATGACGTAGGGCTTCAGAAAAAAATTCATTCTTTATATAAACGTTCATGCTTTTATGAAGATCTATGTAGAAGTTTGTTTTTTTTTTCAATGGATCCTATGATTTGGCTTTTCAATTCCGTGTTGTGCGAGGCCAGATTTCTGGGGTTTGATGAAACGGGTATGGTCTTGATGTTCAGAAATGCGTTTGTTGATGGATGTGCCTGTCTGTCCATAGTAGGATAATTTACAGGAGCATGGGACCTCGTACACCCCAGGTAACATAAGAGGTGAAAGTTTGTGTTTAGGAGAAGGTAACCAATTGTGGATTTGGTTGAATGGTATGTAGGTAGCAGCCAGTTTATATTTCTTCAAGATTTTTATCATAACCAGTTCCCAACAGTTGAATGTCTTTTATTTTTGCATGAAACTCTGTGGAATTTTTAATTGATGATGCTGAGTGGCCGACTTACAAATTATCAATATCTTGATAATTTTAAGTCGGGCCAATAGAATCCACGACAGGTCTGAGTGGAACGTTATTTTTGTGAAGTTTAAGTAAAATTCCACATAGTTTCATGCAAAAATAAAAGATATTCAACTGTTGGAAACTGGAATGCTAATTAGCTTCGACATTGTCTCCCTCTTCACTAACGCCCAATAAGGAAACGATAGACTTGCTAACTCAGAAATTCCCATCCGACATTGTCGAACTATTCAAATTTGTTATTACATCTGGATACTTCACCTGGAAAGAGAAAATTTACAAGCAAGAGGATGGAACAGCAATGAGGTCTTCCTTATCACCAAACCTAGCGAACCTCTTTCTGGAACACCTGGAAGAAAAAATTTTCACATTTAATCCTAAACCAAAAATCTGGCTATGATGGATATTGATGACGTCTTTGCTGTCTGGGGGTCATTCTGAACAAGAACTACACTTGTTCCTAGATAAAATCAACATTCTTCATCCGCGCATCAAATTCACGCTCGAAAAAGAATCTCCTCCCTGGATGTACAAATCCACAGGAAAGAAGATGGTTCCATCTCCACCTCTGTCTATCGAAAGCCGACTTTTTTAGGATGCTATATTCACAATTCTTCTGCTCACGATTCATCTCAGAAATTTGGCATCATTAAATCATTTGTAACCAGAGTACATAGATTCTGCTCCTCTGAAGGTTCTTTAAGCCAAGAATTGAAAATAATAAAAAAATACAGTCATCCAAAATGGATACAATCCAAAAACAATGCAAAAAAATCATCAGTCACTTCCCCGCACATCAACCTAGACAAGTACAAACCCGTAGGATTCCCATATCGTATGTCAAAGGCATCTCCGGACGTCTTTCAAAAATCTTGAAGAAATATATAAACTGGCTGCTACCTACAAACCATTCAACCAAATAAACAATTGGTTACCTTCTTCTAAAGACAAACTTTCCCCTCTTATGCTATCTAAGGTGTATGAGGTCCCATGCTCCTTAAATTGTCCTACTATGGACAGAACGGCAGATCCATCAACAAACGCATTTCTGAACATCTAGACCATATCCCTAGGAAGCTGTACGACACAGATCTAATTTGAACCGTAATGACGTTCTTACTATCACTGACTGGGAAATTGTCATCCTAAATTTGTGTAACATAATTTTATACGTTATATTATTTTAATGTAATCATGTTTTTTGTTTTTTTTTCAGATATATTTTAATTTAATTTTACAATACGCTATTGCATGCATAGAGGGATTCCACTGTAAGTATGCTCCTTAACTGTTAATTCCAAGTATTGTTTGAATTAACTGTACTGAAGATGTCCTATGATACTTAGGACGAAATATTTTCTTATTAAAAAATCTTATTGCTGTATTTAAATTAAGGGGATATTAAATCCCACATATGGGATTTAATATCCCCTTAATTTAAATAATGTTATATCGCCGAAATGAAGTTATTGGCTCTTTACATTTAAGTATCTTATTACTGTGGTTACGTGTGCATATTTAGTCAAAACTACACATAGTATTCTTCCTATTAAATGTATCATGCTGGTAAAGGCAGGTAATCCAGAAACGATGCTCTCGATACCAAATACAATGCTTTAACAAGTCACTACAGGATTCAATGATTAAGATGTTAGGATTATGTGCTGGATTCTTGAAATTTTCTATCGCATAAAATTTTCACACAAATTTATTTCATAAGCAGATTCAAACATACCGCATGTACAGTTGAGTGGAAAGTGTAATTTATTATTATATATCATAAATCGAAATAATTTTCCTTTTACTGCTGAAATGTGTATGTGGAACTCATCTAACTCCAACTAAGTTTTTTTTGGTCTCTATCTCAGTAGAAGTGGCGTGTGCCATCAACGGCGCTAAATCTCCCGACGACAGGGAGTCGTAGTCCATAGAGGAACTTTACTAAGCGTGTTTTTCGCTTAGTAAGTTCCTAAGCAGGTTTTGTCACCGGAAACTCGGATTTTTCGTCCGTTACTCAAGAAAATCGACTCAAGAAAATTGACCATGGAACTCACTCTATTTTGAAACAGTAAACATGGTGTTAAGATTAGGGACACGAGATGGTGGCATTTTTCAGCTGTCTCTTCACTTATTAAAATAGGGACAGTCCAAGGAGCTATCTTTGATTAGGAGACTGAAACTTCTCCCTCAGTCTCCAAAAGTTAAAGGATGAAAATGGTCTCATATTTTAAAATTCAGAATCATCAGTATACACAAACAACCAGTATAAAAGAATAAGTAGAAAAAATCAGCTAACGCCTTTTTATTCCCGTATAGGGGAACAGGCGTGGCAATTTTAGCCCTATCTAACTTGGTGAGATGGATATCTAGGGTTGGTGAGATGGATTGGAGGGTGACTGATGGAGAGAAATCAGAGAGTAGTTTATTCAGGGGTAGAGTCCAAAGACTCTACCCAACTTTGCATCATCAGCAAACATTTGTTTGCTGATGATGCAAAGTTGGGTAGAGCAATAGTGAATGCACATGATGTCAAAAATTTGCAGGATCATTTGGATAGATTGGACGACTGGGATAAGGAGAATGGATGTCAATTTAATGTGGCAAAGTGTAATGTTATGCATTTTGGGGTGAAAAGATTAGCAGCAGTATACCACATTGGTGGAACCGCACTCCAGGAGATTGACAAGGCCAGGGATTTGGGAATGTTGACGTTTAGGGGGCATATTGCAAAAGTGGCTAAATCAGCTCATCAAATCACTTGGTTACTGAAGAATACTTTGAGGAGCAGAGACAAGCAAGTTATTGTTCCTCTGTATCGAGCCTTGATAAGATCCCATCTTGACTACTCTGCCCAGATCTGGGCGCCAGGGTTAATTCTTGATGGGGAATGGGGATGTTTTCCTTATACCAATAGGTGGAAGACTTGTGGGTTGCAGAAATTGGTTAATAGGTGGAAAAGGGGTGATATGATTGAGACATTCAAATTACCGAAGGGTTTCTATAAGATTAGTTCAGAGGATATTTTTCAGCACAGGACTGGTGTTATGAGGACTGGGGACCATCCATGGAAACTGGGCAAGAGTATGGTTAGCAAGGGTGTTAGAACTAGATTTTTTACTTGGAGAGTGGTGAATGAGTGGAATAAGCTGCCTGAGTCTGTTGTGTATGTGTGTGTGCCATGACTGTGAATGAGTTCAAGGCAAAAGCATGATAGATACTGTAAGGATGTTAATGATTGTTCTTGACATGATGTTTAGGGCTTCTCTCGAAGAATCTAAGGACTCCTTAGAGTTTCCCGTAATAATAATAATAATAATAATAATAATAATAATAATAAGAAGAAGAAGAAGAAGAAGAAGAAGAAGAAGAAGAAGAAGAAGAAGAAGAAGCTATTTAAGCTGCACTCAGTGAAGAGACGGGTAACGAATGGCGCAATTTCATGGTCCCGAACACAAGAGTTTTAATGTTTAATAGTTTAAATTTCGAGATTTTCGACTAACTTGGGAACCAGTCGAAAAAATTATTCCAGAAAAAAAAAAATCCAGACTTAGAAGAAATTCCTCTAGTAGAGTATGTATTAAATATAATATCCACTAACGTATTTTGTTGTTTTAAGGATACTTGCGACATAAGACTGAATGATATAATCACGTAATCACAAGAAAGATATTTATTTAACCAAATATTTCGGTCTGGAAATAGCAGACCATCGTCGGTGGTATTACAAGAACAGTTTAAAAAAATATACAAGCTAGAATACTAACAATAGATCGTTGAAATTAGAACATGCCGCGTGATGTTATATCACTAAGTATGAAACGAAATATTTTGAAGTAGAAACATGATTGAATTTGCTATTAAAAAAAAAAAAAAAAAAATTAATGAGTAATCTTGATTAGGCTTTCCCAGATTTTTGATATAGATATGCAGTCATTACGATTCAGGTTGGGATGATGGAGCAAGGCCTCCACGCTTTCCTTGAACAAACGTTCGAACCTATAACGGGATCTATGTAAGAGGCGCGTTTTGGACCAAAGGATGCTGTGGTCAGTTTCAATCCCGTGTTGAGCCAAACCAGACTTTTCAGGTTTATTGTGAAGAATGGATGATTGATGTTCTTGGATTCTTTTTTCAAGAGAACGTCCAGTCTGTCCAAAGTAAGAGAGATCACAGTTGCAAGGAATTTGATAAACTCCAGGAAGAGATAAAGTTGAGCGTTTGTCTTTAGGAGAAGGAAAATGAGAAGACAATTTGTTAATAGGAGAATATGTAGCTGTTAAATCATATTTCTTCAAAATTCTTGCGATAGGTTCTGAAATACCGGAGATATAAGGAATAGGTACTCGACGTATTGAATCTTTGTTGTTTTGTGGAGGATTATAAGATGTAAGAAGACGTTGAATACTTTTTTCAGAAAAGCCATTGAGTTTCATGTGTTGCTGGATAGTAGAAAGTTCTTTCTGTAGATAATCAAAAGTAGAACAATTAGTTTTGGCTCTTTTGATGAGACATTTTATAATTCCTGTTTTATGACATGGATGATGGGCTGATTCTTTTAGAATATAACGACCTGTGAATGTTGGTTTCCTGTATACTGTAGTTGTAAGAATATTTGAAGATGATCGGATGAGGAGAACGTCTAAAAAAGATAACTGGTTGTTTTCTTCTAATTCCATAGTAAACTTTATGCGATGATGTAAGGAATTAATACTGTTTAAAAAGGAAGATAAAGTGTTTTTACTGTGAGGCCAAATAGCAAATATGTCATCTATATATCTTACCCAAAAAGATGGTAGAGGGAAACTAGATGTGAAGAGGACTTTTTCTAAATGTTCTAAATAAAAGTTGGCTAAAGCTGGAGAAAGAGGACTTCCCATGGCTGTTCCTTCTACTTGGCTATAAAATTTGTTTTGACATATGAAATAACCAGAATGTATAAAGAAATCGAATAGTTTTATAATATCTTGAAAAGTTTTTAAAAAACTCCTCACATTTCTTAGAAAAATTAAAAGATGTCTCATTACAACCTACAGATCTTATGGTTAGTTTTGATATAGAATCTTTATACACCAATGTACCTCTTAAAGAAACTTTAAAACTACTTGCTGACATCTTTCCTCAAGATATTATAAAACTATTCGATTTCGTTATACATTCTGGTTATTTCATATGTCAAAACAAATTTTATAGCCAAGTAGAAGGAACAGCCATGGGAAGTCCTCTTTCTCCAGCTTTAGCCAACTTTTATTTAGAACATTTAGAAAAAGTCCTCTTCACATCTAGTTTCCCTCTACCATCTTTTTGGGTAAGATATATAGATGACATATTTGCTATTTGGCCTCACAGTAAAAACACTTTATCTTCCTTTTTAAACAGTATTAATTCCTTACATCATCGCATAAAGTTTACTATGGAATTAGAAGAAAACAACCAGTTATCTTTTTTAGACGTTCTCCTCATCCGATCATCTTCAAATATTCTTACAACTACAGTATACAGGAAACCAACATTCACAGGTCGTTATATTCTGAAAGAATCAGCCCATCATCCATGTCATAAAACAGGAATTATAAAATGTCTCATCAAAAGAGCCAAAACTAATTGTTCTACTTTTGATTATCTACAGAAAGAACTTTCTACTATCCAACAACACATGAAACTCAATGGCTTTTCTGAAAAAAGTATTCAACGTCTTCTTACATCTTATAACCCTCCACAAAACAACAAAGATTCAATACGTCGAGTACCTATTCCTTATATCTCCGGTATTTCAGAACCTATCGCAAGAATTTTGAAGAAATATGATTTAACAGCTACATATTCTCCTATTAACAAATTGTCTTCTCATTTTCCTTCTCCTAAAGACAAACGCTCAACTTTATCTCTTCCTGGAGTTTATCAAATTCCTTGCAACTGTGATCTCTCTTACTTTGGACAGACTGGACGTTCTCTTGAAAAAAGAATCCAAGAACATCAATCATCCATTCTTCACAATAAACCTGAAAAGTCTGGTTTGGCTCAACACGGGATTGAAACTGACCACAGCATCCTTTGGTCCAAAACGCGCCTCTTACATAGATCCCGTTATAGGTTCGAACGTTTGTTCAAGGAAAGCGTGGAGGCCTTGCTCCATCATCCCAACCTGAATCGTAATGACTGCATATCTATATCAAAAATCTGGGAAAGCCTAATCAAGATTACTCATTAATTTTTTTTTTTTTTTTTTTTTTTTTTTAATAGCAAATTCAATCATGTTTCTACTTCAAAATATTTCGTTTCATACTTAGTGATATAACATCACGCGGCATGTTCTAATTTCAACGATCTATTGTTAGTATTCTAGCTTGTATATTTTTTTAAACTGTTCTTGTAATACCACCGACGATGGTCTGCTATTTCCAGACCGAAATATTTGGTTAAATAAATATCTTTCTTGTGATTACGTGATTATATCATTCACTAACGTATTTTATTTTCTTTACGTGAACAGTCAAGGTCGTTTTACCCTATCTAACTTTTGAAAACTGAGTAGGCAGTAACCCAGAAGAATAAACTGCTTTTTTTCTAAACTAAAGAAGTTAACATATTTAAATTTTCTTTGCATGTGTGTGTGTATGTGTGTGTGTGTGTGTCTGTGTGTTTTTATTTGGTTTCAGCACGATTCAGTCTACTGTCTGTGCAATAAAATTTACCTTCAGAGCAGACCAGAAGTATGTCTTTCTGATGAATAAGATTATTATATGGCCATTTACGATTCATCTCTTTTGGATTGATATTAGCATACAAAATTCTACAAAAGTTATGCCTTAATCATTCAACTACGCGATTCCAGTCAACGAGTTTCATTAACTAAGGTGCTCATTCACATAACAGCTTTGCCATTAAAATTACCAGTAACAGAAATTATCAGATTTTTGAATAATATTTCAGATATTGTATATACAGAGCGATCAAAATTAAATTTTCCCCTTTTAAGATGTTGTCGAGCACCATCCGGTGATCCAGATGCTGAAAAACGTTGCAGGTCTACGTCGTGCATCATGTGAAAGTTATATCGAAGAATACAAAATGTTCAAAAATTCACGATCAGGTGAATTGTAAACACGAAATGCATATCACACAACTCGATAGGTGCCAGGAGAGTGTAAAAAGATGGACAACGGATTTTCCCCTTCATCCCGGTTGCTAATACTGTCCACAGTTATGCCACTGACTTTCCCACAACAGGCTTTGCTCAGGAAACTGTACCACCTAAACAATTGCAATGCTGTTGCAGCACTCCGCAAATTTCGTCACCTGAACAAATATTGGACGAAGTCCACTACCTCCATTTGCACTGCTTATGAATGATTAGTCGTGTTGAAGAAATGGGACTCATTTCAATCTCAATCCCCCGTTGGGCCTTACGGAGGTCCCAAACGAATCAATTCATAACAAGTGAATGAAGTTGCTTCTGCCGTTGAGGAGCAAGACATCTATAACAATAACTTGCAGAGAATGTGCTCTATCAAGAAACATGAATCTGCCTTATGCAACTGTCTGGTTTTGTGGGGAGATGAGACTCGCCTGAATGCAGCTGTGAATACTTACAATTGCCAGGTATTGGCTATGCAAAAACCGCATGCAATCCAAAAATTTCCTTTACATTGCGGGTTTACACATTTGTTTTTCATTGGCTCATCTTTGAGGACATTCGTCAGTTAGGTCATGTGACCTACTCTGTTACTGCTAAGACGTATCGCGATATGATGAACAATTTTGTTGTGCTACAGCACAGTCTATGCATGATTTCCGTAATTTTCATGCATGGGTCCCTCCATTCATCTGTAGTAATTAAATATAAGTTACTCGTAAAGTTCTTTACACATATGGTTATGAAGAAAGATTGAGATTTTATAGATTGCAGACACTATTAAACAAGAGAAAGGGGTGATATCATTGAGACTTACAATAACTTCTGAGAGGTTCACAATACTGAATTTCAGTTCATTTTTCATTTTATGGAGGGTGGGGAAAGGACAACAAGATACTCTTGGAAACTGAGAATGAATGCTGCTAAGAAGGTGGTGAGGGCTAGATTTTTCTCTCATAGGTGATGCGTTAATTCACTTATTTCGTATAATGATACACGGGCCGTGAGCCCTTTATATGGGAAGGTATGGCACAATCTTAATCCCCCTAATTTTATCCTTGCCCGGGACCGACATAGCTGATGAATCAGGCCTATGGCTTGGTCTTACGTATTCCTGACTGTAATCCGTGTGTGTTCTCGGGGTCGGTTTGCCTGTTCTGTGGGACGAAAAACCTCCTACCTTCATATGAGACCGGCTAACTCACATTTCATCGAAAGAAACCAGATAAAGGTTCCTCTGTCACATACAGGAATCGAACTCCAGGTCTTTTCGACCAAAGGGCCTCATCTACCGACTGAGCTATGAAGGTTCAGGTGGTGCGTGATTGGAATGGATTACTGTTGGATGTTGAGTATGCAAGCAGTGTGTGAATGAATTCAAGAATAAGTATAATAGCTGGTGTGTGTAGTATGTGACCTCGCTCGATGAGTCTCTGACTCCCTAGAGGTCTCTCTTAATGATAACAATAATATTAATAAATCTTTTGAACATGAGAGATTTATAGAATACTTAAAGATGACTTCTGTTCTTTCATTATTAACAGGAGATAAAACAATGAAACCAGCAATTTGTTTTAATAATTAAATACCGTGAATTAGCATATTGAAAAGAATTATAACACAGGAGAAAATCTCACGTAAAATACTTTATCAGCGGAAAATTTTCGCTAGGTGTCGTCAGTACAACAACAAAATTGGAAAGATGAACATTAACAGACAATTCTAAAAAGCGCCACCTAAGTAGCTAAAAAGATCAGTAAATTTCCTGATTTATTTGAAAAAAAAGTATACATATTTATATTACACACACACACACACATATATACATAGAAAGTATTTTACCTTGGGTATAATAAATGTTAAAAATACCAAGCAATTTTAAACCTGGTTTTACTCCATTTCCCAAGTAAGCAAACAGACAAACAAGTCAAGTTTGCGCCTGCAAGTGATGCAAGTCTAGCTGATCCTACAGGTAGTGCAAGACCAAGGCAACTCGTGGTAAAGGTGGAATAAGCTCCGATCACTAATCTTAATATTTACCCTTAATGTCAAAACACATCTCCAAGGAGGGGATGTATGATTTTTTTCTATTAAAGGCAAGGGGCCACTACCCAGACCGGTTTCGACCTTTATTGAGGTAGAATGGGAGTTCATATCTCATCATCATTGGCCTCTTTAGAGTCAAAAGGTTGTGCTGAGAGCCAGCTTTGATAGTAAGAGAGGAGTAGAAAAGATAGAGTAGATAGTAGTAGGTAGTTAAAGAGGCCTCAGTCGATCTACTTAGCCTTACTCGAAAGCCAGTGCCAAGCAGATCTCTGACATTTCCTCCCTCCATCCGTTCTTTTCAGCTTTCCCCGGTCAGTCACCTCTTCAGGTGTCTGTCCGAGGAAATTGGGGAAAAACAAATGCAGGAGGACACACATAAATTAAAAAGCAAAAGAACTAAGACACACAGAAACAACAAAGGAGCTAGAACACGCATAAACAGAACAACAAAAAAGTCGGTGAATTAACAGAAAAGTACTGCAAGAACGTGGGAAGAGCCTGGCCCGAGTGATGCAGCCCGCAAGGAGCCGCACCGCCTCGCTGTAAGCCTTCGCCGCTCGGGTTCTCAGGTCTGCCCCTCCTATGTGGATTAAGTGTGAACATACATAAACAGAACCAAGAAACTTAGAAGGGGATTTTTTTTTATTAAATCATATTTGCCCTGCTATTTTTTATCGCTACCTCATAGTCTTTTACCACGTTTTCCATCACTGTGAGTACGTGTACTGACTCTTCATCATTTAGTTTCCATATTCTCTTCAAGCTTTCATTCCATTTCGCTCGGTGGTAAGTGACGTTCGCAAACTTGAGCCATATTTTAAGACTCTCTAGCTCACCTTCACATTTCAAAGCAGTGTCTCCTTTTTCCTGTAGAGCTGTGTGGACTTTGTTTCTTATCTCGGGTTTATCCCTAAGATAGAATAGGATTCGTTTTGTTACATTAGAATTTTCATATAGGGGTTCTTTTCCTTTTACCGGTTTTGTAATGGGGTGGGAAGAACCGGTGTTTGTATCTACTGGTAAAGTTCTTTTTTCAAATTCCTTCATTATCCCTGAGTATCTCTTTTCCAAATCTACTCGTGTTGTTTTTCACGTGTTGTTTTTCTTCCTCTGTTAAGTCCAAGTGACCGTCCAGTTGATGGGGCTCGACCTTGGTTATATCTTTTACATAGAGTTCTCCCCATCTGAGTCTATTGCTCCTCTTAAAGAACAAGAAAGTTGGCTCTCCTTTTGTGGTCATTATCTGAAATAGTTTTTCTGCCGTTTTAAGAGATATCTTAAAGTTCTTCAAAATGACAGAGCCGTTTGGGATATTGCTTTTAACAAAGTCTGTTCCTTCCTTAGTTTCTGGATTGTTTCCTTGCTCTCTGTCTTCTTCTTCTTATGAGGTTTCTTCCTCATTTTCTGTGTTGTTTCGCGTTATTATTTCATTTCCTTCCTCATCCTCATCTGAGCTTGAGGCTTCTATTTGGCTTTCAGTGTCCTGTTTATTTCGTTTCATTTCTCCTTCTTCTTCCGGCGTGATGGGTCGTTTTGTTGTACTGGTATTGATTTCCATTTCCTCCGTTTCTGTGCTGTTATTGTTGCCTTCCGATTCATTGGTGTAAGATTTCTTAGTGTTCTGTTTCTTTTTCTTCCTAATGTAGTCGTTGCGATAGCTGGCGGTTGGAGGGCTGGAAACTCTTCTGGTTCAGTTGTTTGTGGTTCGTTTATTGTTTGGCCGGTAATTCGAGAATCCTGTGTTGTGAGCTTAGGAATGGCTACTGCCGCAAGGCAGGTGTTATGGCACCTCCTGCCCTTTCTGCAAGGGTCCTGTTAGGACAAACGTCTATTTAATGATGTGTTCCCACATTTACGGCACGGTCACTCACATTGATTCAATGTGTGTTCTTTCGATAAGCAGTTGCGGCATGTGTTGTTTTTCGGGCAGTGAGCGCTAAGGTGGCAAAAAGCGGTGCACCGAAAACATTGTTTTCTTACGACTGGATAATTGACTATTACTCTTGCTGAACCTAAAAAAAATCAAGTTGGGGACCTCTGTTTTCATCTCGATTGAAAAGCTCACTTCCCCTGATTTCCACTCTGGGATATCCGCGTCTTGTCCGATTGTTACGTTTCGGACAGTCCCCCACTTGGATTAAATAGTTTTAATGATTTCTTCCCCTTTCCCTAGATATTCTAGAGGAAACCTGTCAATTTTTACGGATTTTAAAATACTCCCGACTAGGAAGAGTAGGTATTTTTTCCCTTCACAGGCCTTTTTTCGACCGGTTCCAGAGTTATTCGATCTCTCGCAGGGGCATGCGGGTTTTTTTCTCCCGGAAACTCGGGTTTTTCGTCTCGTAAACTCAAGAAAATCGCCCGTAGAACCCAAATTATTTCAGACGTTAAATACGAGTGTTAGCGTTAGGGACCACAAGATGGCGGCACTTGTTGAGTCACTCTTCACTGCGTGCCGCTTAATTAGTGATAGCCTTTGGCCAGCTATCTCTGATTGGGTAGATGGAGATTAAACTGCCCACTCCGTCTCCAAAAGTTTGATAGGGATAAAATGGCCTCGCCTACTCCCTATATACGAGAATAAAAAGGCGTTAGCTGATTTTTTTTTTTTTTGCTGATTACAGAATCAAATAGTTTAACAATATCTGAAGGAAATTCTTGTCGAAATGATTCAATACTGTCATATAAAGGAATATCAGTAAACAGGATACAACATCCAAACTAATCATTCTGAAGCATCCAAATGAAGATCCAAAATTTTATTATGAGCTGTAAGATAGTAAAAAATCTCTAGCGCCCTCTTAAATAGAAAAATCGTTTAAATCAAAAACGCACTAGATTATGTATTAGTGGACGAAATTTTTAACACCATTTTGCGCATTGCCTTGAATTCATACGTAAATATTTATTCTGCTTCTAGTCATAATTTAAAGCATTAGTCTGGTTCACTTGTAAGCCACTCTAGTACCAGTACTCATAATGTCTGTGATATGGATCGATTAATAATCAATGTTTCCAGCAGTCTACTAAAAGAGGATGAACTTTTTGTTTTATTTAAAAAAAAGGGACACGATTTTGCCGTCTCTCCCACTTATAATACGAGTTATACAATACCCGTATTGTATCTTGTGCAAAAAATTACAAAATGTTTTTACTGACAAGCCTCACCATCCTAATCATTCTTTCTCTGAATTTAAAACACTGAAATCATTGAAGAATAATAACAATTAATTTATTACTAGGCTGACATGGGAGAGACTGTTGCTGTTCAAGATAGAAAAGTACGAGGGTGGCCTGAAACATTCTCGGCCTCGACCATAGATGGCAACACTATCAGCACGGTTTTTTCTGAGTTGTACATCTGTCGTAAGCATCAGTATGAAATTGAAAGTCATTCTATCAAGTAGTTTGTTTTATACAGCTGTCTGAAGCATAGGTGTTGTCTGTATCCCTTGAAATAGATAAAATTGAGTATTGTGAGGTTATAAAATTCTTTGTAACCAAAGGTTTAACGCCAAAATAAATTCATTCGAAGTTCATAAAAGTTTATGAGCACACTTCTCATTCATTTTCGACAATTAAGAAACGGACTGCCAAGTTTAAACGCTTCTGTACCAGCCTTGTCCAAGTGAAGGACGTCTAAAAAGAGTAACAACACCAGAAATCATTGATCAAGTACACGATATGGTATTGGATGGCTGGTAAGTCAAAGGGCGTGAGACCGCTGAGACTATAGACATTTCAAAGGAATATGTAGGATATATTTTGGATGAAGAATTGCAATTGAAAAAGCTTTGCACAAGATGGGTGCCGCACACATCAAAAACGCACTTGCATGAAAATCTCTGAACAATGCTTAGAGCATTTTAACAAGAATAAAACTGATTGTTGTGCGTTGATTTATTACTATGGATGAGACTTCGATTCATTATTACACACCAGAATCCAAACAGCAGTCAAAACAGTGGATAGAAGCCGGTTGTACAGCGGCAAAGAAACAAAGTCAGTTCCATTAGCAGGAAAGGTCATGGTATCGGCGTTTTGAGATGCTAAAAGCACTTTGTTTATTAATTATCTTGAAAAGAGTAAATCAATAACTGGGGAACATTATTCCGATCTTTTAACCAGACTAGGCAAAAAAATTCGTGAGAAAAGACTCGGTTTGCAGAAATAAAAATAATCTTTCATCAGAACAATACACCAGCCTACAAAGGTGTTTTGGCAATGGAAAAAGTAAGGGATCTGCACTATGAATTGTTGAAATATCCACCGTATTCTGCAGATTTGGCTACCTCTGATTTCTGTCTCTTCCCAAAACTAAAAGTCTCCTTCCTCGCTGGTCAAGGTTTTCTTCGAATCAAGAGGTGATTGCAGCTGTAGAGGGATATTTTGCAGATCTTACTGAGAACCACTACAGGGACGGGATAATGAAGCTGGAGCATTGCTGGAATAAATGTATTTGTATTAAGGGAGATTATGTTCAAAAATAGAAATAATTTTGAAATTATAAATTCGTTTATTTATTGTTAGGCCGAGAACTTATCAGATCACCCTCGTATATATATATATATATATATATATATATATATATATATATATATATATATATATATATATATATATATATATATATATATATATATATATATATATATATATACATAAGATCAAAAGAAATAGTTAAAAAACTTCCTTGGTCGTCCGGATTTCGATGGGCGGCGCCTGCAACTAAGTTTCATTAAACTTGTGCTACCCAATTTTATTGTAATTGCAAGTATTTTTTTGTTTGTTTGTTAAAATAGCCAGTAAACGGAAAACTAACAGAGGGTACTAAGGAGCCAGTTACTTCCACAGAACTGGTAAGTACCCATAGTCCTTCATATCAGTTATTTTTACAATTAAAAAAAAAAAAAAACAGCCACGTGAAAGCACCAACTATGCCTTCAATTCGAAGTAAAGATGGCGGCAACAAAGGTCAACAACGAAAGATTACTTCGAGTCCCCTCAGCGCAACGCAGCCGATAGCCAACAAACCGAAGGACAATAAGAAAGTTCCCAGCTGCGAATTCGAAGTTACCGAAAGAAAAAAAAGTATATTGTGCAATTTCTGTTGCAAATGGCTACATTCTTCCTAAGCGAAAATAGATGAATCGGCACACAAGCTTGTTGTCGAACTGAATCAGCATTTCTTCTGTTCGATGTGCCTTTCTTCCGTTAAACAGCTGCTTAACCTAGGCAAACCAGTTGAAAATCTCGAACATCTTAATAATACGATCTATACTTTCTCTTGAAAAATCCGAAAGTTGCAAACTTCGCTCGAGTCGAGATACTCGATGACCAGTGGCCGATCGCAATGGCACCCGTACCTCCTAATGAACTCCATGATCTAATCGCATCAACGACATGAGTCGCTCGAGACCGAAAACAGGAGACTCAACGCTGTTATTGTGAACTTTTCGGAGGAAAACGGTAAATCATTTAAAGAAAACGTCAGTAAACTAGCAGGAGAATGCAACTTCGATCCCAGAAATATCGTCAAATGCCATCGTTTGGGACCCATAAACAAAAGAAAGGACGGAACGAACTTTTCACATCTCGTGAAAATGATCTGTGATACACCGACAAACACATCCAATTTAATAACGGCGATAAATAGCAATAGTTTCCCCCAATCGCATGTACGTGCTCGACCTGATTTAACCTTTGCACAAAGGGAACAAAGGCGCCAACTCTGAAGACAGCTAGAAGAAAACGCCAAAATTGAGACAACAGCTGGATCATAGAATACAAACAAACCAAACTAGTGCAAAAACCAAGTGACTCCCCACTAGCAGCCACCAAGGAGACTAGTATGCAGGCACTGCATAGGAAACGTGCAAGACCCTTGCGGTCAAAGCAATGCCTCACAGAACCTTGCATATGCACTACACCAATATCCGCGGTCTCAACTCCAACTTTAATAGTGTACACTATCATCTGCAGTTTCAAATCCCACCTACTCTTCTTAACAGAAACTCAAATCTCACCTTCCCCCAGCACTATCCATCCCAACCATCCAAATTATACACTATTTAACTGCTTTAGACTCAAGGGTGGTGTCTGTGCATATAAATATGCTCTCACATATGCCAGAGAGCGCATAACATAGATTCGCCCAACTTTGACCGTCTTCGGTTAAAAGTATCCCTCCCTCACTCAGTCAAATTCATCTGCTATCTCTATCGCTCTCCTAATACCACCAACCACTCCGAGCTCTTTAATTTCCTCTCCTTAAAAGTTGATTTTCTCCAGTCCCACTCTCCTAATAGTGAAATCATCCTCCTAAGTGATTTTAATGTCCATAACACCAACTAACCTTTCTCTTCCAGTTGTACAGATCCTGCAGGCAGAGATGCTGAAACATTTGCCATCACCAAAGACCTTACACAAATTGTTCACAAGCCGACAGAATACTAGACAACCCAAATCACTCCCCAAGTACGCTAGATCTCTTCCTTACCAATAAACCTTCCAAATATACAATGAATGTAGTGAGCCCTGGGTAATTTTGACCACAACCTAGTGCTCATCTCCAGCCCTATACAACACCACTTACACCCACACAAGGGTAGTTTGGCATTATAACAGTGCCAAATGGGACAGCCTCTAAGACTACTGCGCTTGTGTGGGTGTAAGTGGTGTTGTATGAGGCTGGAGATAGTTGGATTATTGTTTGCAGTCATCCAATCCAAACATATGCACCGAACGTATCACCAAATAATCCTCACTCGCATGAAAACACACATTCCCCACACTTCTCTGACACCATCCCCTATCCAAACCTGGGTTCTCCAAAATATGTGCCAAGGCCGTACAAATGAAAAATCAGGCATACCACAACTGGCTGAAATTTAGAACACATCCTCCTTCAGTGTCTATACTGAAGCCCGAAACAGATACAAAAAAATTATCAATGAATCCAAAAAGAATTTGAATGGCTAAAAAGCAGAAAACTTGCAGCCTGTCCAAATGGCAGTCATTCCTTTTGGTCTCTTGCCAAATCAATTGGTCGCAACGTTTGCCTCACACTACTTCCACCTCAATCATATCCAGATGGCTGAATTGAAACATCACCCACGGAAAAAGCTAATCTTCTGGCTTTACACTTTGCCTCTAATGCATGCGTAACTGACAATGGCAAATGACTCGTCATTCTAACTGCCCGACATACAATTACCCCCTGTATCCTTCTGCCAGAAAGAGATCATAAACCTGTTGCCAAAATTACACACAAAATAATTCTTGGCCCTCATGGCATTCCTCCAATTATCCTGAATGTCAGGACAATTGAACTGACTCCTATCCTCTTCTGCCTGTACATACTCTCTTAAAAAGATAGTATGTATCTTACAAAGTATCACAAAGCTTGGAAATTGGCCTGTATTCAACCCATTCCTAAAAAAGGCTGACAAATTGATACCATCTAATTACCGTCCTATCACACTCACCTCAATCCTATCTGAAGTGATGGAGAAAACCATCAATTCTCAACTCTTACACTACCTTGAAGGTATCCAGCTATTAAGCGACCCCCAGTACGGATTCCATCGATGCCGATCAACAGGTGACCTGCTCTCATATCACCCATCTCTGGACATATGGCATGGAAAAATATGATGAATCCCAAGTAGTTGCAGTTGATATCTCTGAAGCCTTTGACCGGGTCTGGCACAAAGGTTACTAAGCAAACTTCCATCATTTGGACTGTCTGAGGACTTCTGTAGATGGATTGCCAGCTTTCTGTCTGGAAGCACACTCTGTGTGATGGTAGATGCCTCCCTATCCTTCCACCATCCAACTAATGCTGGAGCCCCACAAGGTTCAGTTCTCTCACCGACCCTCTTTCTTCTGTATATCAATGACCTACTTCAGCTGACTTCCAGCCCAATACACAGTTTTGCAGATGACAGCACATTACACTCCTCCCTTTCATATGATAAACCTTACCCTACACAACTCACTTCAACCCACAGAACATCAACCATAACTTTCCTTAATTTGGACCTCCACGCCATCCTCCAATGGGCACAGATAACCTTGTCAACTTCAACGCTAGTAAACCCAGTTCTATCTTATTTCCCACAAAAAAGAACAGTTTCCCACAGTATTATTTTTGATAACACTCAAATTCCCAGACAAGATGGCATTTCTCTTCTCGTAATTACAACAGGCCTCTCCTGGCATAAACATATCACAACCAGTGCATCCTCAGCTTCCAAAAAACTAAGCTTTCTCTTTTGCTCAAGACGTTACTTCACTCCAAACAGCTATTAACCTTATACAAATCACAAATCTGCCCTGAATACTGTTGTCACATTTGGAGTGGTGCTCCTAAAAGCTGACTTAACATGCTCTTGATTCAATACAGAGGAGAGCAATTAGACTGACAAATGATCCATCTCTTACCAACTCATTCCCCCCCACTTTCACATAGTATTTTATTCTTTGCAATTTGTATATTCCATAAATATTTCCATGGAAAATGTTCATCTGAAACAGCATCAATAAATCCCCCACTCTGTACTAAGCCCACAGGAACACATACAGCCACTGCCCAACATATTTTCACAGTACACCTTTAAACCCACATATCAAGTTTCTTTTCCTCCTCCTTCATCCCTGCTACTGCTGTACTGTGGAACAGTCTTCGCCTGATGTATTTCACAAGGAATACAAGATACAGGCTTTTAAATCGAATATCAACAAGTTTCTCCTTTCCCATCCCACTACCCACATATTGTACTAAAGTACTATAGGTTGACCAGCCAACCTCTCGTATATGGGTTCAACATAAATAAAAAGAAATCTATCTTGTGTGATCATCCTAAATTTCATATTCCATTAAGACCAGTTGTAGTCTGCACAGGAAGTGTCACTTCTAATTTTCTTGCTACTTCAACTAGAAAAACTGCTATTTATATAAAATAATTTGGATTTTAAAAATAAAATATTGGATCTTTATATGGACGCTACAGATATTATGTTTAGCTGAGTGGAAGTGACGTTTGCATCCTCGGCACTTGGCCGCACGAAGTTAGACTTATAGTTCGAGTCTAGTCGCTGGCTGGAGGAACGTTTTCTATTTTCCGTAATGAAAAATCCGAATTTTCGTTAGAAGAAACCCGCTTGCCACGGGCAAGCGGGTTTCTTCTAACGGAAATTCGGGTTTTTCATTCTGTAAACTCCGGAAATCGATCGTAGGACCCAACTTATTTCAAACAGTAACATATGCTGTTAAGGTTAGGTATCAAGAGATGGTAGCGCTTGTTTGCTGGTTTCTTCATTGATAGCTGCGTATAATTAGGGATAGACATGGGCTAGCTATCTCTGATTGGCTACCGATAGAGATTGAACTGCCTACTCAGTCTCCAAAAAGCTATATAGGGTTTAGAGGCTTTGCCTACATCCTATACAGGAATTTATTTATTTATGTTTATGGCTAAATGAAAACTGCAATCACAACTTCCAGAAACAAATCATGAAAATCTTAACATATAAAAGGTTATTACTTAAAAGGCACAACCAGCTTTCTAAGTCTTTCATTTTTTTAATAAATAAAGTAAAAGTAACTTGTCATAATCAAGCCAGGGACAATTATCGTCCTTCTGTAACAAGTATGACAAGGCTGTATGTTCTCACAACACTTCACAACATAAATGTAGCTGTATCCTAGGTTTAGTTAGAGAGCAGTTGTGCTTGTGTGAGAAAAGTTGGCCATTAGAGGAGGCCCATTTCACATTACATCATCAACTTCTAACATGAGGAGGAGGTCTGTTGATACCATGACGAGGACTATGAGAGTGACTAGATGAATAACGTCTTCTTGGTGAGACGGGACCCTGATCTTCTGTTTCCTCCATAACCACCGCCACCACCATACCAACTACAGGTCAAGGCTGGAAAGCCAATTCAAGGCCTCATCCGTCGATTTGTGGTTGTCCTGTAGGTCACCACCGTGAAATTGGCGCCTTGGGCAGTCGTACACAATATGAGTAATCGTCTGAGCGACGGGAGAACAATCACAATAAGGGTGATCTGGTAGCCCCATTTATGTAGAACAGTGTTTCTCAAACTTTTTTCGACTACGGAACACTTCACAAATCCTGAAATTTTGAGGGAACATTTTCGTTATTTTGTAATGTATAAGTTAATAATTAATTGGTATTTTAGCTGATTTTTTATTATTAATCAATAATTGATAATTAATTATGGATTAATAATTAATTAAGCATCAATTAAACCAGCATTAAATTACTTTGTGCTGACAAATTAATTTAAAATTTGTCAGCACAAATTTTAAATTACAATTAAAAACAAATATGTGCTGACAAATTAATTCAAAAATGACAAATTCCAGAATGTCTCGCGGAACACCTATTTACTTTCCGCGGAACACCAGTGTTCCGGGGAACACCAGTTAAGAACCACTGATGTAGAAGGTAGCCACATCTGCCCTGACTAGTTCGGCTCCTGTTTATTGATGACCAAATCTTCCTAGGAAGATCAAAACCAGGCTGCAGAGCACAGGGATCTTCTACTAGGAAGCCGTTTGTTGGTAGATGCTGGACCAGTATTCTCTCCATATAGCAGATATTGATGGCAGCGCAGCTGAAGAGAGTTCGTCCATGGACCAAAGAGGCTTTGTAGATTTGAGGGGAAGACTAGGTGGATTTATGAGAGTCTGGTGTAGGGGTAGGTGTGGGTTGCTCATTGCTTTATTAAATTCCTTAGTCGAGGCTTGTCTTCTCCGTATGTGTGGTAGAGCAATGTTAGATAGAACAGGCAGCCAGGAGAGAAGGGTTCTTCTCACTGTCCCACTAACTGTGGGCATGGTAGAGTTTAGCTGGTGTCTATAATGTTAGTGTGTATACTTCTTTCCCAGGCATGGGCACAATATTCTGCTGCAGAGAATGCGAGGACCAGTGCAGATCACTTTAGGACTTTTGCACCACAACCCCAGGTTGTTCCAGCAAGCCTCGAATTGATATTATTTCTGGTTTTAGTTTTATTGGAGATGATGTGCCATTTATAGGTTAGGCTTCTGTCCAGGATCACCCCAAGATATTTTGGGTGAGGTTCATGTTATATCATTTTTCCACAGAAAGAAAGGTTGAGTTGTCGATTCGCCTCTGCATTGTACAGGTGAAATACTGAGGACACTGTTTTCGTGGGATTTGGCTTTAAGGACCACTGCTTGAGGTGCTCTTCCAGGGTGTTCAGATCTATATTCAAGGTTGATTCTAGGTTGGTAAAGGAGGTGGATTGATGTAATGTCGCTAAGTCATTGGCGTACATATACTTGCTTGAGCTGGTATGAGGTAGATCATACACGTAGATGTTAAAAAGTATAGGGGATAACACAGAGCCCTCAGGAAGACCGTTGTGAAGGAATCTGGGCATGCTCTTTTTTCCGCCAATATGGACCTGGATTTTTCTGTTGGAGAGAATAGATTCAAAAAGTTGTAGAGATGTTTTACATTTTATAATATATTTCCTAGTTTTAGGAGGAGGCCCCTGATCCAGACAGTGTCATAAGCAGATATTAGGTCAATGAAAGTAGCTCCAGATTTAAGTATCTTCTGGAAGCCTGATTCAATTTGAGTTGTCAGGGCCTGGACCTGGTCACAGCAACTTCTTCCTGGCCTGAAGCCAGCTTGTTCAGTCGGGAGTGCTCTTTTTCGATGAGTGGTAAAATTCTTTTAAGGAGAATTCTTTCAAAGAGCTTAAAGGTGGTGCAAAGCAAAGAGATAGATCGTAGGTTTTTCACATCGTTTGAATCTTTCCCTGGTTTGGGAACGGCAATTATGTTGGCTTCCCGCCAGAGCTTTGGTAGTTTACCAGTCATGATGATTTCTGAGAAAAGGACAGCCAGCCATGTTTGGCCATGTTGACCAAGATGTTTTAGGAACTCAGGGAGTATACCATCCACTCCTGCAGCTTTGCCACTCTAGGTAAGTTTTAAGGTTATTTGTACCTCTTCCCGAGATACTGGGTGTACGATTTCAGGAAGCTCGTGTTCCGTCTTCAGGATTTGTTTGGTGGAAGCTTGCACAACAATTTTCCTTGTAGAGCTGGGATGAATCTTGGAGGTTTTCAATAAATGGTTAGCCATTTCATCAGGAGTTATCTCTGTTGTTTTGTGTGTTGTTGGCTCTGATCCACCTAATTTTCTCAGAAGTGACCAGCTTCTCCGACTAGATATGACGAAGTCGAGTTCATTCATCGTTGAGAGCTATCTTTCCTTTCTGTTTTTATCCAGGGTTGATATGAGCTCCTTAGCAATAGCTGGATCTTCAGTTTCCTCATATTTGGCTAGGAGTTCCTCACTTTCTCTACTCCAACATTGGATATATTGTTTTCTGCAGCCTCTAGGGATAGAGGCTTTTGTTGCAGATTTGAGTAGTTTAACAAATCTAGGATAGCAATTAGGAGTGGGTGGAATTGCTCTGATGGTTTGCTCGATTTGTTTCTGAAATGTATACCAGTTGGATCTGCGGAGATTCCATCTAACGATTGGTGTTCTGCTGATGACTGGGATTGATGCTCCTATTTCTATTAATGTAGAACGATGTTGACTATTAGGGAATCTGTTAAGGATGGTTCTGGTTGATGGAAGAGGGTGGTCTTTGGAGTCTTTAGTGACTATGTACAGATCTGGGGTGTAGGTTCTGTTCCATCTGGCTGAGTAAATTGCATCGTCCTGCTTGGCATCATAATTCAAATACAAGTTATATGTATCCATCCAGTTAGCTGGATTATGACCATCCAGGTTGTTAGAGGAATAGCCCCACATGGTGTGATGGGAATTGAAGTCACCAACATAGATAGCAGGGTGAGGAGGAGGTCGGTCCATCTGATCAGGCCAGGATCGTGATGGAGGTTTGTAGACATTGCATATGGTGATATTTTGAACTTTAATTCCTATGGAGTATTCTGTATCAGGAACACTTTGGGTTATATCCTTGAGACCAGGCCGGATATAGGTTGCTAGGCGATGCTTGAGGTGGCAGTTATGAGACAGAAGACTGTGTCCTGGGATATTTAGTCTATTGAGTGCTGTGTCAGGCACATGGGTTTCCTGGAGAGCCAAGACGTCAACTGCTTTATACAGGAATAAAATGGATTAGCTTATTATCATTATTATTGTTATTATAGATGTTGTATCCTTGTTTATTAATGTTCCTTTATCTGAGGGCGTCAAATTATTTCAATAAGGATTTCCCTCAGATATTGCTAAACTATTTAATTTTGAAATACATTCTGGTTTCTCTTTTTAAAACAAGTTATATCCATAATCCCTTATGTGCAAGGAACAGCCATCGCAACATTATTCCTCCTGCTCTCGCCACCTTCTTGGAACACTCTGAACAACTTTAATAAAAGTACTAGAAAAATTGGTAAAAAAAAGAGAACTCAAGAATAGTATATTAAAATATGATGCTGTATGAGGGTCAACATGGCTTTGTGAAGGATCAGTCATGCCTTAGTAATTTACTAAATTTTGTAATAGAGTAAGATGATGATTTTTGTAGGGAATTTGACAGATGGAACCACATGGAACTGTTATGCAAATTAGAACAAGTGAGAATGTATATGACACTGGTTATGTGGGTAAGAGGGTGGCTGCTGGAGAGATAGAAGAAGTGGTATATGGAGGGCCCGAGTCGAGGCGAAAACAGGTGACTAATGATATGCCACAAGGTACACTGCAGGGACCATTGCTGTTCAATTTGTACATAAATGATATAGTAAATAGGAAACCTGAAAAGAAATATTCCTTTGCATAAGTACTTAGTTGCATAAACATAGTTGCATGCATTACTCTAGATGGGGTATTATCAAGGCTTGATAAAGAGAAAATATTACACACTTTTCTCTGCACACCAAAATATTCTTCACTAACCAAGTGATTTGATGGGCTCTTTAGCCACTTTTGCTATGAAACCCCTAAACTTTCACACCATATCCTAACATTTCCTAGTCTCTGGCTTCGTCAATTTCCTGGAGTATAGTTCCACCAACGTGGTATACAGCTGTTAATGTTCTCATCCCAAAATGTATAAACTTACGCTTTGCCACTTTAAACTGACATCCATTGTCCACACATTACTTTGCCCAGTCTGCCAATCTATCCATATCATCCTGCAAAATTTTGACATCATCAGCATTAACTATTGCTCTAGCCAACTTTGCATCATTGGCAAATAACTGAACAGTTCTTCTCAGATTCTTTCCTATATAGTTAATAAACAAGTTAGACAGTAGCGGTGCGAGAACAGAACCCTGCGGAACGTCACTGATCTTTATTTTAATTCGACTGGTGAATAAACTACTCTCCAATATCTCTCCATCAGCCACCCTCCTATCCATCTCACCAACCCTATATCCATCCCAATGTGTTGCAGTTTACTGATAGCAAGTGAGGTATCCTGTCAAAGGCATTTGCAAAGTCCAGCAGTATCACTATAAACTCATTACCTTTATACAACTCAGATATCACTGTATTATAAAGTAGCAAGTTACTGATGCATTTCCTACTCTTTACAAAACCATGTTGCCCCCATACAATATCCAATTTCCATCTATCCATTCCTGTATTTTGCTCTGGACCAACTACTCCCTTACTTTCACAACAACTCCTGATATGCTGACTGGTCGATAATTTGTGCATAAGTCTTGGACCTTCCTTTATGTAATGGAAAACTATTTACATTGCATCAAGAGTTAATAACATCTTTTCAATATGAGTCTCTCACTGGGTCAAGTTCCAATAGAGTGGGGAGAGAGTAAGATTGTTTCAATTCATAAGGGAAGTGATAAGAGTAGGACTTTGCAGTCTCTGTGTGGAGTTGTGGATACGGTATTAGAGAAGTCAGTTAGGACCAAGATTCAGAATTGGATTGACAACAGAAAAATACCCTTTGGCCAACTGGATTTGTTAAAGGAAGATCGTGCTTTACCAATCTGCTTACTTTTTATAAAAAAGTGCGTTGGATAAGGATGTTGCATATACAGTGGTATATTCAGATTTTGGAAAGGCATTTGGTAAATTGCCATATGACAAGCTGGTAATTAAATTGGAACGGATAGGTCTGAACAGAAGATTAGTTCGCTGGATTGGAGATTGGCTGTTTGATAGGTATCAGCGAGTTGTCTATGGCGGAGCGATATCACAGAAGAAGAAAGTCGTACCCCAAGGGTCTGTTTTGGGTCCATTTCTGTTTAATTTGTATATAAATGGTATTTGGAGAGGTCTGAAGCGATATGCAGTTGTTTGCAGATGACACAAAGTTAGGGAGAGCTATCAGGAGTAGAGCGGATGCTGTAGCTTTGCAAGAGGACTTTAATACACTGGGTAAATGGGTAAATGAGTGGGGATGTTATTTCAGTGTTGCAAAACGTAAAGTTTGAGATTTGGGAAACAATGATGGGATGTAGAGTACACAATCGGCAGAAATATCTTGGAAGTGATAAAAGAGATGAAAGATTTGGGAGTGATTGTTACTAAAATTGTGAGGACAACACAGCAGATAATGGAAATGATGCAGAGGGCACTGACTTGTAAAAGTAAAGGTGTTATGGTTCCTTTGTATAAAGCTTTGTTCAGGCCACATATGGATTACTGTGCACATATTTGGTCACCTGGTTTTCAAATAAATGAAGATGTGTTGGAAAAGTTCAGAGACGATTGACTAAGGTGCTTTCTTGTTTCTAAAATATTGACTATGAAGAGAGATTGACAAAATACAATTTGCAGAAATTTGTGGATAGAAGGAGGAGAGAGGGATCGAGATCGAGAAATAAGCTGCTAAGAGGTTATTACCAGATTAATGTGTGGGAGATTTTTTGCAGAATGGATGAAGATAGGAAGCGAACAAGAGGTCATCCTTGGAGGCTGTATAAGGAGGGTATGAGCAAGGGAGTGAGGAGCAGGTTTTTTTGTATGGAGAGTGGTAAGTGATTGGAATGCATTACCCGATAGTGTGGCGAGCGCAGAGACAGTGAATATATTTAAGGCGCGGTATGATAAACTGTGTGTATAACAGTTGACCTCCCACGATGAATCTCTGACTCCATGGAGACTTTTTATAATAATAAACATTCCTCTCGTCTGGACGAGAATCGAACTCGGTTCTAATCGAATGGAGCAATATACTCTCGTTCTTCCAATTTTAAAGTTTCAAAGTGCAGAAACTGTCTTTCCAATTGGTATAAAATAACCATGGATATTTGACAATTGACATTAATGTCTTTAGGGGTGAAGCAAGATGCTTTTCATATTCCCTGCCATGTTGCAGCTACAGCGAGGGTAGAATTTATGAGTGTTTGCTCTCCCTGGATGGGCATGGAGATTAAGCATCGCTACAGGAAGTTAAAATGACTATTGGTCTTATATTTGAATATATCCATTGCTTTGTATGCTACAGCTTGCTGAACTAGATCATTGGGGTGTATGGACATCTTTAGGAAGAACTTAGTTGCTAAAGATTGTAGGAAAGAGAATATGTAAGGAATATTTGTATCTCGATGAAGTGGATTTTTTCTAACATACCATGGGGCATTCAGAATCATTCTCAATCACTTGTTTTGTACTCGTTGTAATTTGAGAATGTTGATATTAGATGTGTGGCTCCAGGCTGGAGAGGCGTACATGATTATAGGACAAATCGTCGTCAGATATAACTGCAATTTGATTCTGTTGCTTAGCTTGCTGTTTCTATTACTTAGCGGATAGATCTAGGCGATGACTTTAAATGCCTTTGCGCACATAGACTTGATGTGTTGGTTAAAAGTTAGTTTTTTGTCGTGCATCACACCCAGGTATTTTGTCTCTGTCTGCCAGGGAATTTTAGTATTGAATAGTAATACGTCTCCTGCAGGAGATATTGGCCTTTTCGTGAAGAGAATGGCTGAACTTTCGGGGGGGATTTACTTCCAATCTCCATTTGGAGAACCATCCCTCCAGCTTTAGAAGGTTTTCTTGAAGCTTTCTGGTAATGAAGTGTGGTCGGAGAGATCTGGTTAATATTGTTGCTATTTTCTATATACATGTCAGATATCCCGCACAATCCAACGTCATCCATCATGGCTTTATGTGCAGAGGAGCCAGTAGGGATCCCTGCGGCACTCCCGCCAAGATATGGCGCTGAGATGAGGTAGAATCATTGATCTTGACTTGGGTGGATCTGTTCAGAAGATATGATCTGACTAGATGTACTATCATTTTTAGTGAGATACCGGCTGAGATAAGTGACCATGAATATTACTTATTTTATTTTTCTTTTTATAATTTATAGTATAAGTTTTACAACTTTTTAATTTGTGACCACTAGGAGTCGTTTTAAGTCACCTGTAAGAGTGTACGCTGTGACGTTAGAATTTTACTGAAAACCAAGTTAAGCTCCAAGTAAAACGAGATAGTTTATTATTATTAATGCAAGATAGATAAAATATATAATCATTTTAAATATGTACTGAAGAAATGCCTTGTTTTCTTTCACTTGTTTTATAGTTTGAAAGAAAGTCTGTATTTGTTTATGTTCTGTTTGATCAGTTTCCAGAATTGTGTGTTCTTTGAAGGCATTGGGTGCTGTACAAGTTTAAGTTGAAACTTGTACGACGTATCTTTTCTCTCAAAGAATAAAATAAATTAATTCGTATCTAGTTTTATTTATGCAGTAATATAGCTGATTTATTTTTCAGCGATTTAAAGTGCGACATGGCTAGTAAACCAGTTGTGTACCTCACTCGAATCGAATGCTTTAGTGCATCCCATAGGTTGCACAGGTATATAACATTCAGTTCATATGTTTGCAGTTTCTTTAAATCTTCATTTAAAAAATATACTGCATTGTTAATAGCAACTGTTTTTTTTAATCATGTTATGATGACACTTAAGTATTCTATGCTAAAGATATAATTGAACTCGAGTTTGCGCCTGAAAGTATCTTCAGGACTGGGGTAAGGTGTACAACACTAGGGCACTCCTTGCAAAGGTGGAGCAAGCTACCTATCTCAGTATCTCCCATAATGCAAAACACATCTCCTTGCAGATATGTCTAATGTTATGCATTAAGGGAAGGGCCACAACCCAGGCTAGTTCCGACCTTTATTGAGGTCTCTTCAGTGGGAGCCAGGTCCAAGTGGAGATACCAGGCAGAAGCATTAGCAGGTCATCTCTACCTATAGGAGTTGCCAAATGGTGTGCCATCCTTTTTTAATAAATTACTCTGGATTTAGAGAAAGATGTTGAAAGTTTATTTTTCACTTGGTTAGAGTATAAATAAATTTTCAACATCTTTCTCTAAATCCAGAGTAGTTTATTAAAAAAAGGGTGGCACACCATTTGGCAACTCCTATAGGTAGAGATGACCTGCTAATGCTTCAGCCTGGTATCTCCACTTGGGCCTGGCTCCCACTGAAGAGACCTCAATAAAGGTCGAAACTAGTCTGGGTTGTGGCCCTTCCCTTAATGCATAACATTAGACATATCCGCAAGGAGATGTGTTTTGCATTATGGGAGATACTGCGAGGAGTGTTGGTATCTTGCTCCACCTTTGCCAGGAGTGCCCTGGTGTTGTACCACCTTACCCGAGTCCTGAAGATACTTTCAGGCACAAACTCTGTTTGTTCACACTTAGATAAAGGATTAAACTAAATTTATTATACTCTAACCAAGTGATAAATAAACTTGCAACATAATTGAACTCGGTAATTGATATTATGAAAGTTGAAAATTAAAAGTTTTAGTATTTTTAGCATCCAGGCCTGTGTAGCAAACTTTATGGCTGTTGTCATTGGTAAAACTACAAATAATGTTATTAATACACTTGCATGGAATCACACTCATTGTGGTAGATCTTGCTGGATCAGAAACATAAGTCATATTATGCATTAAATTTTTTGAAAAAATAAGCATAAAAAAAGTTATCCCTCAACTGCTGAACTAAGGATGACTTAAAATTACAGCTATTACAGCCACTGGGCTAAGGTGGACTTAAAAGCAGAATCGCCCAAATTTGGAATAAATTAATGCACTCATACTTGTTGAGATTAGGGAAGTGCTTCATTGCTTTGCTACTGCTGATTCTGAAACTACTTCAGATTCATAATATGCATTGTTGTTTTTTTCATTTTAATCTCCTCACTAAAAACACATGTATAACCACAGTGATTAGTTTTAATACATAAATAATTTGTTTTGAGGACATTTTATTGTTTGCCTGACTGATGGTTATTGCAGAACATGAGAGCAGCAAACCATTTGGGCAATGCATAACTTAAGTATCTGGGAAGAGTAGCTCATTCCTTTTTCTGTAGTGAAAATCTATGTGAAGGTATATCCAAAGCATTGTCTGTTATACTGACTTGCAAGAACGAGAGTGGTAGGTATTTTTATATTCTTCACTGCTGATGTTAACAGTTCTTTCTCTGTGTCCAAAACAGGCCAGATTATATGTATATGTTAATTTTTACACTCTTGGGGTTGCTTAATTATGGAGTTTGTCTTTAGGACAAGAAATATCACTTACTGGTTTGATATGCAGTTTAAAAATAGTGCATAGTTTATATATTACTCTTTGGGTTATCTTTTCAGAAGAAACTTGATGGCATGGCAAACAATTTTCCTCTAATCTTGTGTTGTGGGGAGGATGTAATATATGGAAGATATATTGCCAGAGCATATTGTTTTGGTTCTCTGTGTTAGTTGTTTTGAGGACATTTTATTGTTTGCCTGACTGATGGTTATTGCAGAACATGAGAGTAGCAAACTATTTGGACAATGCATAACTCAAGTATCTGGGAAGAGTAGCTCATTTCTTTTTCTGTAATCAAGTGTATTTTTAACAGCTTGACATTTAAATGCACCAGAAATGTATATAATGTTTCTGGGCCAAATAACAGATGCATTATCATCATCAGTATAGTTCATTCAAACTATGGGGTTATCCTGGGTGGTGCAAGAAAATTCCATTTGGTAAGATTAGAATTATTGCAGTATATAATGACACTTTCCATCCTTTTATGCCCTTTCAAATGCTCCAATTAAACTTTTTAATGGCTTGACAAATTTTTGTAAGCATTCCAAACACCAGGCTTTCAAAAAAATCTGCCAAGTAATAGTTATTGAATAACTTCTGCATGGACAAATGAATAAAACTAATCTAATAGGTGCTTGCTCATTTTGTGAAAAATGCTTACTAAAAAAAAGTTATTACTGAGCACAAGGGAGGGGTGGAAGTGACATGTTAGTAGATGGGCAGCTTTTCTGTAGCATTTTTTGTCATAACAATTAGTATTAGATGTAGAAACTTTTTTCACCTGGATATAATTAAAAAAAAAATTATAATTCAATGCCAAGAAATTATATTCTTCTTTAATCTTTTATCCAGGTGTAAGCAAATAAAGTTTCCACATGAAGCAAGTTCAAGACTGTACTACTTATATATAGAGGCTAATGACTTCACATCTATTGCTTTATTATCCCATAATGCAAAACCTTTGGATGTGTATAATGCTATGCATTGTACAGGGCCACTACTCAGACCAGTTTTGACCTTTTTTAAAAAAGTAAAGCCGTCTCTAAAAATTCGGATGATCCCTAGGCCACTCAATTGTGGGCGAAAGACCGACCATCTCAGCGTTTACTCCACTCAGTGATGGCCTTCCACCCACCACCACCACCACCGAGCAGAACCACTCATATTCCGAAGAAAAGCATTCACCGACAAAGCCCCTCACTGGGCCGTGCTGGAAAACACTTTCTTCGGAGACTCAAATTGCTCCCTTAAGGCAAAAACCTTAAGAGAGCAAACTCATAATAGCCCCCACTGGTTTCAGCTTTTATTGAGGCTTCATCAGTGAGTAGCTAGACCAAATTAATACTCAGACCAGTTTTGACCTTTATTGAGGTCTCATCAATGGACGCCACACCTGGAAGAGATATGAAGGTTGAATTAATGCAGAAGTCATATATTTCCCATATACAAGTAGTAAAAAGGTGTATCACCTTATTTTAATAGAGTATTTTCATAAAATACTCTGGATCAAAGATAGTTGTAGAAAGTTTTTCAGAGTACAACATGATGACACGATTGACAGCTGTAATGAGTGTTTCATAATCAAAAAGTATTGGCATTAGTGAATCCTGATTAACAGAATAGGATAGGATAGCCAGCCTGGTTGGCTGAGTGGCTAGCGTATCTGCTCTCCAGCCAAAAGGCTGCGTGTTCGAATCCCACCATGGACATGGATGTCTGTGAAAATACTAGTGGTGATGGGTGGTAGATGGCGTTGGTGTATTGAGTGATAGAGACAGAGAGTTGTAGAGTAGGTGCCATCCCTCGATGAGTCTTTGGACTCCCTGGAGGTGTCAGATGATAATATTCTTACAGGAATAGACTGTAATGAGTAATGTATTCAAGGAGGAGAGACATGATAAAAAAGTTGAGGAAATATTGCTATTGATTACAAAAGAATAAAACCAGCTAGAGTTGAGATAACAAATAGTAGTATGAGTGATACATTCCATGGGTTTAAGGTTGTTTTGGTGTGAGGTCGAAATTAACCAGACACTAAAGACTTGGGTCAGCTTAAGAAGACTAGAACTGCCAGAATCTGAACAAAACTAAGATTAGCCATCTTGGTTGGATGAGTAGTGAATAAACCCGCTCTCCAATCAACTGGTTGCAGGTTCGAATCCACTATGAGTATGGGTGTTTGTAAAAACCTGTTCTGGGCAAGCTTATATAGCTCCTCAAGTTTATAAGGCTTGTCTTTTTTTCTTTTTTCTCTTTTTAAATGCTTAGACAGATAAACATTAATTGGTATAAGTAGGATTATCATTATAAATGGTTTCAACTATATGGAAATATAGACCGGAGAAAGCATGCAAGATAATTGAAAGATAATTTATTTAGTGTTGCTAAGTAATAGCTACCTTAAATACTATGAGTGGAAGGGTGGTACAAGAATGTTGGATATCGTAATAACAGCTGAGAATCTGTATAAATTTGCTGGCCTAGTTTCTAGAGTGATTAGCATATTTACTCTCCAGGCTTTAGGTTTGAATTCTACTACGGGCATAGATGTTTGTGAATGTCTTTAGGTAGGAGATTAATTTCATTGCTGTGAGACTGCATCCCTGCTTATTAGAGGCCTGAAGTGGCCTGAAAAAAGTTGCATATTTGTACTCCAGAGCACTTTTACAGACAATATAATAAATAAGAAAAATATAAAATTAATGAAAAGTAGAAAAAATGCTTAGCCCATCCATGATATGAAACTGTACATATAGGTTAAAAAAAAAATTCATGGGTGGGAGCCAAAAAAAAAAAAATAAAAGAAAACACTTATTTTGCTACCTGCCAAAGAGAATAATGATGCAATTTAATTTGGGAAGTAGCAAATCTTGCAAGAGTTTTCAATAAAAAGTGATATATGTGTAATTGTAAGACAGATGATTATAATAGAACGAGAAGGCAACTTGAATCAGTATTTTAGGATGAAAAACACTGCATGATAGAGGAATCAGTAGTGTTTTAAAGCAGTCAAAGAAATTTGAAAGAAGCCACATCTGACTGCATGCATCTCCAAAGTTAGAAATATAAATTGTATAAGAACTAAATGGATGAATACGACTATGAAGTAATACGTGCATAAAAAGAAAATGTTGCAGGACTAATTCTGAGAAAAAGGTGATGACCAGGCCCAGGAGAGGTATAAAAAAAAACAGATTAGGGGAGTGACTGTAATAGTAAGTTGGGCACAGTTGGACTGTGAAAAGTAATTATGCTTTCAGGTAAAGGGAGATCTGAGGAAATATTTTTTGCTGTGACAAATAGTAAGAAGAATGACCACAGAAGAATAATCTTAGTGAATGCAGAAGATAAATGTCAGATGCTTTGTGAATGACAAAGATTGGAAGTGTCAGATGCGTAGTGAATGAGGAAAATTAGAAAGTGTCAAATCTTTAGTGAGCGAGGAAGATAGGAAAATGTCAGATGTTTTACAAATTACAGAATTGTTAAGTGATTACTTTAGTAAGGTATCCATCCCAAACAAACCAATTAACTGTTAGTATGCCAATGTGAAACTAGATGAAAGTATAGAGTTGGGGGAGCTGGAGGTATTAAAGCTATTGCAAGAGCTGGATTTGAACACAGTGGTGGAATTGGATGGGAGAATTAGCATTGTCTCTGACTTCATTGTACAACTTTAGTCTCAACTCAAGTGCTCCTAATGAGTGAAAGAAAAACCAAGATAAGGCTGTATACTGTACTGCAGGAAGTGTATGAGATTCAGGATCTGGAAGTGATTATAGCCATTGTGGAAGGGTGGAGCTAGGATGGAAACTACCAATTATAGATCATTCAATATGTCTGTAGTGGTGATGATCTAAAATAAAGGTGTTGGAAATGTTAATTGGGATTTGGAGATTCCAAGAAGAAAAGCATGGATTTGTTAAAGGTGGGACTTGATAGGAATTTGCTAACATTTTATAATAGTGCTGCTGTTGGATAAGGTTTTTATTATTATTACTATTATTATTATCACACCCTCTATGGAGTCAACAGATTCATTTTGTGAGGTTCATTCAACTGGCATCATTTATCATACTGAATCTTGAAATCCATTACTCTCCTTTTAATAACAACATATTTCAGTAATGCGTTCCATTCATCCACAACTCATCATTAATTTCTTGATTGTACCTTCAAGAGGTGTTCAGGTTACTCTGACAGAACTACATGATGAAATTTACATTATTATTAATCTCCTATCAATTTGTCTCCAAATCAATCTGTTACTTGTGAGCACTCCAATATTGTCATATCTAACATTTCGTTTCTAAGACATTTCTGACCAAATCAATCTACCTGGACCTTGGTCTTCCTTTGGATCACTTTCCTGCCATCTTGGCATCAAACACCTGTTTTGCTAACCTTTCCTCGCCCATTCTATATAAGTGACCATACCTCCTTAGGTTAGCTCTGCGCTCCATAACTCTCCATGCAAATCCACAATTCTCCATGCAAATCCACAATTCTCCATGCAAAAAATTTATTCTTTATACTTCTCTTCACCACACTCTAACATAATTACAGGGATGACCTCTGGTTCTTTTTCTCTTGTCTTCTACTCTTTTTATAATCCCCTCTAGACTGATCTGATAAAATCCCTTACTAACTTAAACATCTCTGTCATATCACCTCTTTTCCTCTCATCCACCTTCAATTCACATTCCTTCAATCTCTCTATCTCTCTGTAGCCAGCATTCCAGAGTCTTGATATTGTCTTAGTCACATTTATCTGGACTCCAATTTTTCCCCATCACAATGAAAACCAGATAGCCAAATTTGAGCACAATTGTCCAAGTAGGGTCTAACTAGTACTTTATACAGTGGCACAACCACCTCCTTATCCCTACATGTTAGTGTACTTCATATCATAGTGGCAGTACATTGTGCTTTCTTTGCAACGCTTGGAATATGTCCTCTAAGCTTTAGTCTACTGTCAACCATCACTTCCAGATCCTGAATCTCATACACTTCCTGCAGTACAGTATACAGCCGTATATTTCTGCACTCCAAAATGCAACACTTTGCACATATTAATATTAAACTAAACCCCACTCATTTGTCAAAGCCAAAATTCTATTCAAATCTATCTTCCTGAAGGGAATTAACATCAGCAGTGCTACTTATTCTCCTCAAGTTTGCAACATCAGCAAACAACTGAAGATCCCCACTCAATCTGCATGAAATATTATGTACAAACAAGTTAAACAACACAGACCAAAGAACAGAACCTCAGGGCAAGCCACTGGTCACCCTCCTTTTTTGAGACTGCTCCATCATACACAACTTGCTGATATTGTTCAGAGAGTCATTCTGCAATCCATCTAACCAATAGACTATCGATTCCCATCCTCTGCAGCTTGTACATTAACTTATCATGGTAATCTATCATATACCTTTGCAAAGTCCAAGAATATCACTGTATATGATTATCTAACACACTTGTTACCTTATTACTATTATTACATGACACTGCCAGGGAGTCCAAAGACTCGTCAAGGAAGGGCACCTACTCTGTCTCCACCACTCAATCTACCAACTACAATGAACCGCAACTACCATCATCTACACCAATGCCATCTATCACTCACCACCACCACTGGTATTTTCACAGACAATCACAAACATCCATGCCCATGGTGGGATTCTAACCTAACCTGCAACCTTTTGGCTGGAGAGCAGATACACCAACCACTCGGCCAACCAGTCCGTCATTTTATCATAAAATGCAAATAAATTGCTGAAACAAGACATACCCTCTACAAATCTGTGCTGACCATCATAAAGAATACTATTTCCATCAACCCAATCTTGTATCTTATTCCTAACCAATCTTTCCAACACCTTCGCTACAACTGCAGTTATACAGACCGGTCTGAAATTGGAAACATCTGTCCTAGAACCATACTTGTGGAGTAGCGCTATTTTAAACGTGTGGACAGACTTATGTGTTCGTCGAACATGTTGTTTATTATTTTAACGGTATAATAGAACACAGAAACTAAGTAAATAATTAATTTATTGACTTGATGCTGATATTTCGCTGGTATTATAACTAGCATCTTCAGAGCACAAAAACACTGTTTGTCACAATACGCGAGACTAAAACAACATGGTGTACTTTACCAAAACTGTAGCAGCAACACAAAGACTAGAGTCCTGATTTTGGCGCCCTCTATCTGAAAAAAAAAAAAAAACTGCTATCATATATTACTAGAGTCCTAGAAAAGTGCTAGTTTTTTCTTAATATGACTGTCTCCCAAATCTTCGGTACGTTAATACAGCCATATTTGTTGAGATTTGGAGTGTGTTTTAGGGCTTCTGTCGCCTCTAAGAACAATCTCTCTGATTTATATGGGTTTCTGTGTAGTACTTTTGTGTTTTTCCAGTTGATCCTGTGTGCAGGGGTATCCAGAGCATGGTCTGCTAGGCCCGACTTCCCATAATGATATTTCCGGACGTATCGTTTATATTCACTAATGCGGATATTCACAGTTCTTCCTGTTTGACCGTAGTAGGCTTGATTGCATGAGCAGGGTACTTGGTAGACTCCTGGATGTGATAAAGGAGGAATGCTGTCCTTGGGTGAGCGGATGAGGGTGGCTAATTTGCTACATGGTCTGAATGTGGTGCGTAGTTTATGTTTATTGAGAATTCTTGAGATCTTTTCGGATGTGCCTTTAATGTAAGGGATGGTGACTGTTTTGTTGTAGTTTTCTGTGGTGGATGGTGGGAGGAGTTTCTTAGGAGTGTTTAGTATTTTGTTTATTTTTTGTGGATTGTAGCCGTTGGCCAAGAAGGTGTGGCGTAAGTGAGTCCGTTCAGCAGTAAGAGCCTTGTCATTTGAACAGATTGCTCTCGCTCTATGGGTTAGCGTTTTTAATATGCCATATTGTTGCGAAGGATGATGGTGTGATTGTTTGTGTAAGTATCTGCCTGTATGTGTGGGTTTCTCTCTTTTTTTTTTTTCAGATAGAGGGCGCCAAAATCAGGACTCTAGTCTTTGTGTTGCTGCTACAGTTTTGGTAAAGTACACCATGTTGTTTTAGTCTTGCGTATTGTGACAAACAGTGTTTTTGTGCTCTGAAGATGCTGGTTATAATACCAGCGAAATATCAGCATCAAGTCAATAAATTAATTATTTACTTAGTTTCTGTGTTCTATTATACCGTTAAAATAATAAACAACATAGCGCTATTTTGTCTTCTTTCCACATCTTAGGAACCTTACCCACTGCAAGACTTTCATTAAATAGCCATGGCCAGGGCATAGCTAACTTTTGTACACATTCCTGAAAAATACATGATGATATGTCATCTATTCCTGCAGCCTTATTAACATCTAACCCTGTCAATATCTGATACACCTCTGATTCTTTCATTTTCAATTTTCCTAATACCTGCCTCCCTTCAGTATCATTTATACCAGTATGATATACACCGATGAAGTGTTCAATCAATAATTCCACTATATCCTTTGTAATGGTCACTCTGCTGCCATGACTATCCACCATTGTCAACTTTCCATAATTATTCTTCCTCTTGCTTATCATTATAGCAGAAGAATTCCCTTGAATTAATCTTGGCCTGACCAGCCAATCTCCTCTCGTTATACCTTTTCTTTCTTTACCATAGTCATCACTTTCTTAACCTGCACTTTATGCTTCTCGTGGATCTGATTGCCACTGTCTTGTATCTTCTCCATAACATTTTCTTTTCAAACACAGCTTGCTTGATGTCACTGTTCATCCATTTCACTCTCACTCTGTTTATTCGCTTAATGCTTGGTTGCAGTTATACATTGATTGTGCCAGATACTGCCTTATGAATTCCCATGCACTGGCAGGAATTCTTACTGGAACGACTTCAGGGTTCCAGTAAGCTGCATTGTGGTCTCACATAGGACCACCCACTAAAAGCAATAAAATTTATCAATCACCTAAACTTATATATGTACACACACACACACACCCGTGTGGCTAGTCTTTAGCATTCTCGTTAGTTCTTGATAATATGCTTAACTTATCAGGAGCATGGACTCTATAAGATATCAAAAATTTTCTAGGATGCAGGCCTTATGCAGTTTTCATTTCATCACATTCTGTTGTTACCTCAGATTGGACTCATGGCAGATCCCTGTTTTGAGAAGTTTCCAAGTTTCCCTTTAAATGCTTTGTGAACAGTTTACTCAAATGTGGCAAAGTCATCATTTGCCATATTTTGAATGATCTGTGTCTTTAGTCATTATTATTATTATTATGGGTATCTCCATGGAGTCAGTAGACTCATCATGGGAGACCCAAACTAGCAAAACAATATCTGTCGTATCTCTTCTTGAATTCATTTACAGACGAAGAGCTCACAACTAAGTCAGGCAATGAATTCCATTCATTCACCACCCTCCAGGCAAAAAACCTTGTTCTGACACCCTTGTTAACCACACTCTTTAATTTCTAGGGATGACTTCTTGTTTTTCCATCACTATCACACAGCTGAAACATTTCCCCTGCATCAATCCTATAAAAACCTTTCAGTAATTTAAATGTTTCTATCATATCCCCTCTTCTCTGCCTATCAACCAACCTCTGCAATCCACAAGCTCTCAATCTATCAATGTAGGGAGCATTTTTTACATCACTCACCAACTTAGTCACTCTTCTCTGAACCCTCTCCACAGCCTCTTCATTGCCAAGGAACCCAGGTGACCAGACCTGAGCACAGTAATCCAAATGTGGAAGTATCAATGCTTTATAAAGGGGAATAATAACCTCTTTATCTCTGGATGTCAGTTTGTTCCTCAACAACCAAGTAATCCAATGTGCAATCTTGGACACCTTAGCAATGTGCCCCCTGAACTTCATCTCCCTATCTACCAACACCCCTAAGTCCCTAGCCTCATCAGTTTCTTGGAGTACTGTTCCATCAATGTAGTACACAGCTGGTAATCTTTTAATCCCAAAATGCATGACTTTACACTTTTCTACATTGAACTGACATCCATTACCTTTTGTCCATTCTACCAGCTTGTTTTAATCATCCTGCAACTTTCAACATCAGCTTGATTTTTTATTGTGCTACCCAACTTTGCATCATCAGCAAACAACTGAATATCTCCCTTTAAACCATTTCCTATATTATTTATATACAAATTAAACAACAATGGCCCAAGCACAGAGCCCTGAGGCACACAACTGGTCACCTGCCTCATCCTGGACTCTTCTCCTCCATAGACAACCTTCTGGTATCTCTCCCTGAGCCATTCTCCTATCTATATCACCAATTTAGTATCCATTTCCATCTGCTCCAATTTGCATAACAGTGTTCCATGGAGGTATCCTGTCAAAAGCCTTAGCAAAATCCAGAGGTACCACTGTGTAGCCAGTTCCTTTGTCTAACTCAGATGTCATTGTATTATGAAAAGTTAATAGATTGCTAAGGCAGGATCTACCTTTAACAAAACCATGTTGGCCTCTATAGAGTATCATATCCTGATCCACCCATTCTTGAATTTTGTCTTTAACCAACTTTTCCAATAATTTTACCACTACTCCTGAGATGGTTATTGGCCTATAATTAACTACCACAGTTTTAGAGCGACCCTTATGCAAAGGAACCACTTTGCCTAATTTCCACTCCCTAGGGACCATACCAGAGTTCAAACTTAAATTAAATATCCAAGTAAGAGGGGTTGACAATTCCTTTGCACATTCATGCAACACCTGAGCTGATATTCCATCTAAACCTACAGCAGTGTTTGCATTTAAATTTTGCAATATATTAAATACCTCTGATTTCTTAGCTTCAATTCTCACATTAGTTATTGCTACAGATACAGAAATATCCTCACTTGGGTGATAGACTTTTGAAAAGTGATCACTCAGTAACTCGACTATTACATCTGATTTTGTCACCTCAGTACCATCAGCACCCACTAAAGTTATCCTTCCGAAGTCATTCTTCCTTTTACTTGCCACATGACTCTTTGGGATTACCCTTGATCTCTTTGGCTAAGGTCTTCTCATAATCTGATTTAGCTTTTCTAACTATGCTGGTAACCTTCCTAGCTTCAGCCTTGTACTGTTCATGGGTGTACTGATCGCCTTGTAAATTCTCCATAACATTTTCTTTTTTTGCAGATCAAGCTTGATACTATTGCTCATCCATCTAACGCCTGCCTTGTTTGACTTCCTGACCATGGGGACACAATCTGATATTGCTTTCCTCAGATACCCGCTGATTTTATCTCATGCACTGCTAACATCTTTCTCCTGCAATATGTTCTGCCATGGGATGACTGCAAGCTCACTCCGAAGCTTGTTATAATTGGCTAACCTGTAGTTCCATATATACCCCTTCTTAACAGAAAAATCCACAAATTTTGCAACCTCTCAAGTCAATACCACATGATCACTTTCACCAATTGGAGGTAATGAGGACACCTTACTTATGCATATATCCTCTGAACCAATAACCAGGTCCAACACTCTCACACCGTGTTGCATTAGTCATGTTGAAAGTTTATTTTTCACTTGGTTAGAGTATAATAAATTTAGTTTAATCCTTTATCCAAGTGTGAGCAAACAAAGTTTGCACCTGAAAGTATCTTCAGGACTGGGTTAAGGTGGTACAACATCAGGGCATCTCATTGCAAAGGTGGAGCAAGATACCAACACTCCTATCTCAGTATCTCCTATAATGCAAAACACATCTCCTTGCGGATATGTCTAATGTTATGCATTAAGGGAAGGGCCACTACCCAAACTAGTTTCGACCTTTATTAAGGTCTCTTCAGTGGGAGCCAGGCCCAAGTGGGGATATCAGGCTGAAGCATTAGTAGGTCATCTCTACCTATAGGAATAAACTTTCAACATCTTTCTCTAAATCCAGAGTAAATTATAAAAAAAGGGTGGCACACCAATTGGCAATTCCTATAGATAGAGTTGACCTGCTAATGCTTCGGCCTGATATCTCCACTTGGGCCTGGCTCCCACTGAAGAGACCTCAATAAAGGTCGAAACTAGTCTGGGTAGTGGCCCTTCCCTTAATGCATAACATTAGACATATCCGCAAGGAGATGTGTTTTGCATTATAGGAGATACTGAGATAGGAGTGTTGGTAGCTTGCTCCACCTTTGCAACGAGTTTCTGGTGTTGTATCACCTTAACCCAGTCCTGAAGATACTTTCAGGCGCAAACTTTGTTTGCTCACACTTGGATAAAGGATTAAACTAAATTTATTAGTTGCATTAGTCATGTTGCATTATTTTGCTGGAAATAGCCACTACAAGATGAATAAACTGTAAGCATGAATGAAAATATATCTGATTGTCAACATTGTTTAAATTAACTATGAATTTTGGATATTGAATATCCCTTAAAACATGCAGCAAAATCCCGTCCCCATCTGGTTGGGATTTGCTGCATGTTTTAAGGGAGTGTGCTGGAGAACTGACAGTGCCATTGACTTAGCTGTCTGATGAATATTTTGCTACTGGAAAAATCCATAATGAGTGGAAGGAGGGTAAGATAGTACTATCACATAAAGGTGGAGGCAGAGATCACTTTGTGTTTCTTCTGTGGTTAAGATTTTGGAGAAATTTTTCTGAATTTTGCAAAAGCTTTTTATACAATGCCATGTTATAAGTTCATATTTAACTGTCAACATAGGTTTAGATATCAGGTTAGTGGATTGGCTGTGTGATTATTATCAAAGAGTTGTGTATTGGGAATTGGCTATCTGATAGATATCAAAGAGTTATATAGGGAAGCAATAACAGAGAGAAGGAACATTACAAATGGGGTTTCATGTGGTTCAGTGCTGTGATTTTTATGCCACTGGATTGCAAGGAATCTTCAGTTTTTCTGCAGTTGATAGGGGGGGGGGGGGAGCTTGAGAGGGTTACTAGTGATAGTGCTGGGGTTCTCTAGCCCTTCAGGAGGATCTGAATATGACTGAAAGGTTGACAGATGAATAGGAATGTTGGGTTTGATGTAACTAAATGAAATTTGAAGAATCTTCAAATTTTCTTGAAATTTGAGATCCACAAATGATATACTGCATGCTCTTGTTGCTTGCACTATGCTGGAGGAAATGTGGGAGGCAAGAGATCTCGTAGTGATGGTTGATAGAAAATTAAAGTTCAGGAACATATTGCAAAGGTAGTGAAGGCAATCTCAAAGGTATTCATATTTTAACATATGTTATGAGGATAGACTGAGGATGTACAAACTATAGAGTTTGGTAGATTTCAAAGGTATGATATTGAGACTTTTGACCATATGAAAGAACATATAAACCATACATAGGTAAGAACATATGAAAGGGGGAAATGGGCCATCTCTGGAAAATGTGAAAGTGGTAAGAGGGTGAAAGGAGCTTTTTTGCATAAAGAGTGATTGGATAATGAATCGTATTGCCCGAAAGAGTAGTACTATAGACTGAATGTTGTCTAAGATGGAACTCCCTTGAATAGTCTTGTGAATAGAGATCATCCTAATAATGTCACCAGCTTGACTGGGAAGGGTGTTACATATTTATTATTTCTGTTGTTTCTTTTGATGTCTCAATTCTGAAGTTTGTTTAGTTTGTGATCCTGAAGAAAAAAACAGCTAGCGTTAAGTTAGCTGATCATATTGCCATAGGCAATATGATCAGCTAACTTAACTCTGCATGAAAAAAGTCCAAATAAATTTTCTTCTGTGCTACACATGATTTGAACGTAGGTGTCTTTACCAGGCACATAGCATGTATTATCAAAACCACTAAGCTATAGATGAAGCTATTTGGTATTGTGCATAAAAAGCTGCAAATTTAAATAAAAAATAAATATTAATTCACTTTAGATCAACTTGTCCTATGGTCCTTGATTGGATAAAGGATAACTGAATTGAAAACATCATTAAATTTATATATTCATATATATTCATTTATATATTCATATATTAAATAATAATAATAATATTATTATTATTTATTTTGACTGATATGTATTTTGTTACTAATTTACTTTTAGTCAGTTCCTGTCAGATGAAGACAACGTTAAGGTTTTTGGGAAATGTAATAATATTAATGGACATGGACACAACTATAAAGGTAAATATAATAGTGTAATAAAGAAATATTAAAAAAATATTGTAGTACATCTGGCTTGAAATTTTGAAGAGTTGTGTGACATTAAAGTTAAAATTCATGCTGTATCAATCTTGTTGAGAGACATAGGAATGATATAACAAGGAAATTTTTCAGAGGGTTTAACATTTCCCTTGATGTACTCTTTTAACGATCATCTAGCAACAGGAAAAGTCCCCCCCTCCCTACAAAAAAAAAAGGTATGGAGTGGTTAGTGAATGCTAGAATCCTACAGCAGGATTTTCTACAAGAGTCAGCATTGATTTATTAAGGGGAGAAGTCGTGTGTCATGTTTTAGCAATATACTTATGTAATATGCTAAAACACAACAAGGGCAATAAATGTATTGAGCAAGGAAGATGCATATAAACAATATATTAGATTTTGCAAAGGCCTTTTTAATAGTTTGTACATGAATGATAGGTTGGTATTTAAATTGGGATGGATGGATGGAGTTGGATAGGAGATTAGCTGTCTGCATTAACTAAGTATTAACCAGCATTCACAAAATATCTGTTACACTTTGCTTTGAGTACTAAGAAGGAATCTACAGACTAGGGCAACCTATTCCACTCATTCACTACTTTTCAAGCAAGAAATCATTATCACACTCTTATTCCATTTCCAGGCATGACCACAAGTTCCCCCACCTCAGTAATCATATACTGAAAATCATCTATATCAAGTCTGAACCTGTAAGCAACTTGTATGTGTCTGTCATATTATCCATTTTCTGCCTATCAACCAATTTTCTAAGGTGGTTGTCTCTGGATTATTGAATATGAAGAAATATTGAGGAAATGTAATTTGCAGAGTTAGTAGATAAAAGGAAGAGGTGTGTGTGGGGGGGGTAAATTGGTTTGAGACATCCAAGTTGGTAAGGGATTATTACCAAATTAACGTCGAAGAGGTTTTTTTGTAAAATGGGTGAGATGGGGAACAAAGAGACCATCATGTAAGCTGCATAAGGAAGGTGTGAACAGAGGCATAATGAATAAGTTTATTGCATGGCGAGTGGTTGGAATGCATTGCTTGATTGAGAGAGTGTTGGTGTGTGAGATGATGTATGTATTTAAGGCACCGTGTGATGAGCTGTGTGTAACGCTGGGATTTCCCATGATGAGTCTGCTTAAAAGTGTCTCAGAAGTATTTACAATGGTGTTGTGAATACTTTTGAAAATCTTTAAAAAAGATGAAAAGTTAAAATAATTACTAATGATTTTATGTAATAAAATATTTTGCCATTTATTTCTTTTTTTTTTCTTTTAGTGGAAGTTACAGTGAAAGGTGAGGTAAGAAAACAAATTGAGATTACTATTTATTTGCTGTGTATGCCATCTATATGTATTACAAATGTCCTAGAGAATTTTATTTCATTAAAATTGTACAAACTTTTATTTTCTCTTTCTAATTATCAGTTTTTTTTTCCTTTGGATAATGTAATTATACCATGAGAAACATGCAGTTAATTGTTTTATACAGGAATAAACTATACATTATTATTATTATTATTATTATTATTCAGGCCTCCATGGAGTCACAAGACTCATCGTGAGGCCCATCCTAGAAAACACAGTCTATCATACTACTCATTGACCATTCATGCTCTCACCACTCTATCAGGCAATGCATTCCATGGTTAAACCACCCTCCATGCAAAGAAGCCACTCCTCATCAACTTGCTCACAGCTTTCTTTTGTAACTTCCAGGGATGGTCCCTTGTCCTTGATCCTTCCCCTTGTTCTACCAAATGAAAGAATTCTCAACTGTCAATCCTGTAACTGTCTCTCTCAGCAGTTTAAAAGTCTCAATCATAACACCTCTCCTTCTTCTATCTACTAAACTCTGCAGTCCACATTCCCTCAGTCTGTCTTCCTAACTAACATTATACAGTCCTGAAATCATCTTTGTTATCTGCCTCTGCACTCTTTCCACAGTTAATTTATCCCCTTCCAATCCCTGAGACCAAATTTGAGAACAATAGTCCAAGTGTAGTCTGATCAGGGCTTGATATAATGGAATGACAACGCTTCTATCTATGCAGGTCAGCGTCCTTCTCCGTATTGCAGCAATCCTCTGGGTTCCACATTTGCAATATTTGTTCAATGAATTTCAGGTTCTATCAATTCATCATCCCCAGATCCCTTGTCTCCCCTTTTCTTCAGATAGCTAATCCCGAATCCAGTTTACTAACCTGACATCTAACCCTACATGCTGCAACTTAATATCAGCTTATCATGTAGTATCCTACCAAATTCCTTTGTAAAATCCAAAAAAATGGCAGAATATGTCTTTCCCTTATCATCTGCTTTTGTCACTTTATAAAAGGCAATCATATTATAAAAGGAAGCATGGATTTGTCACCCCTTGACAAATCTCTCACAGATAACATTACCCTAATCTGCCCAATGCTGTATATGATCCCTCACTAATTTCTCCAAGATTAACAACTACCAATGAAACACAAACTGGTCTATAGTTGGACACTTCCAGTTTGCTACCACCATTGTGCAATGGTACTTACCCTCTTTCCACTCCTTGGGTATCTCTAATTTGCCAGACTTTCATTGAAAAAGCCAGGTCAAGGGAGCTGTCAGTTCTTTAGCACATTCTCTCAAAACCCATGATGCAATTCTATCCAGTCCCACTGCTTTATTGATATCCAGAGTACTCAGTATTTGAAATATACTTTTCTCTTGCATTTCTAAACCTTGAACTTGCCCTATCCCTCTAGTATTAAAACCTACTTCTTCAGGATGAAATACCCCAATATAATGTTCATTGAAAAACTCCATTATGGCCTTTGATCAGTCACTCTATTCCCATTTTTATCTCACAGTGTCATTCTTCTACAATCATTTCTCCTCCTACTGGCCACATAGCTAAAAAATTCCTGAGAATTTTCTTTGGATCTTAGGGCCAATCTCTTATATTCCAGTTTTACCTTCCATTTTGTACTAGTCACTCTCCTGGCTTGAGTCTTATATTCTTTATGCGTCTGCTCTCTACTCCTCTCCTTATATCCCTTCCATAACCTCTTTTTTACCCAAATCCTCCCAGAGGATTTAGGTAAAAAATACAATTCCTGACAATTCCGGTTTGATATTATTTGTCATCTACTTTACACCAACTTGTGTCCTCTTCTTCACTCCTGGTATACAGCTTGCTGTTACTGCTAATAAATATTCCTTCACAAATTCCCAAGCACTAATAATATCTCACCCTTCCAATTCCTCCCTCCATGGAACTACCCCAAGTTGATATCTAAGACTATTATAATTACGTGCTGCCTTATAATTCCACATACATTCCTTTCTCTATGATATTCCTGCATGTCTATTCATCTTCCAAGGTAAAACTACTTGGTCACTCTTTTCAAACAGGGGCAGAGATGCCATCTCAGTTACAGTCAACTCTTCTGATGGTGTGACCAAAACTCTTGAACCTCATGTTCCTTCTACATGTTGCCTAAGACATTTGTCCCTCAAGAATTCTAAAAATTCCATTCCCACTTTATACTGCTGTAGTTAAAATCTCCCATAACAATCATTCTTCTTGCATTTGCCAAGCTCTACTGCCTAAACTTCTCCTGCTCCTCACCCTCTGTGCTCCCTGGCTCGTAGCGACATCCCACTCTTTCAAAGCCATTAGTGCCATTGCCCTTCAAATTCTCCTCTCCAAGAGGACATAAGTCATCACTTATCACAAGCAGTACTCCGCTGTGTTTTCCGCTTCCTATCCTGTCGAAAAAAATGCTGCACCCTGCTACTTCTTTGTATATCATCTTCTGTCAACCATGTCTCAGAGATCCTAATAGCTTTGGACAGTCTGATGCTTTTCAGTGCAACCAATTCATCTCTTTTATTCAGATGCTCCTGTCATTAGTATGAAGCAGGGGTCAGCAACCGACGGCCGCATGCAGCCCAAACATGCATTTTTGGCGGCCCATAAAAGGTTGACCATACTTATATGGCATGTGGCCCATATGTTGAATTATTTAAATAATACATTTTATAATATGAATAATAAACTAAAAATAATTTTATACCTATACTTCTTGTTATCACTGTGCAACTTGGTGCAAGTCAACCTTGTGAGTCATCATGAGTGTGGATAATGAAGGCGACTTCATCTGACGACAACCGAGATTTTGGCGCACATTAAAGAATGGATTTTTGTTAGGAAATATCCAAAAATTTTATCGATGCTTGTCAAAAAAGCAGGGAGACACACATATTGTGATGCACAATCTATATTACTTTGTTTTTATGTTATAATAATTTTTCGAGTTTCATTTTCATGCTTGTTTCATATCTCGTACTTTAAATATTTCTGTGTTTTTTAAGTTTGATATAATAAAAATTGATAACTCAAATTTTTTTTCACTTACTATTTTCGCTTAATTAAATGCTTGTGGCCCGATTATTAAAAATAAAAGTTGAATGTGGCCCGCAAGTCTGAAAAGGTTGCTGACTGCTGGTATAAAGAATAAAAATGTTACTATGTGATTTTTGAAATGACTAAATGTAAAAATTGTTATATATCATAATTTTAGATCTCACTATGATAATTTGAAATATTAACTTTTAAGTTTCAATTTGTTTTTAAGTAGTGATGGCATGAAAATCTTACTTGTTGTGGTCAACATGCATCAATTTCCTCTTTTTTTTTCAAGTGTAATGCCATGACAATAACAAGTAATGCAGACCATTGTTTTATAGCTCAATGATTGAAATGTTAATCTGAAGTATTGTGCATGTCAGAGCAGAATACTTTGGATTCTACTTGAATTTTCATGCAGAAAGAAAACTATTTAAAAATTGTCAACTGTTATGTTATAATGGTTATTCCCCTCATTGTTCTAGAAGAAAAATTGGGGAAGATGGAGATTTTCATATAGAAGGAGAAAAAATGTTTAAAAGTTATCACCTGTTATGTTAGGACAGTACAAAGTATTGAACTGTTTAAGAAAATATATACAGCAAGTTGTGCTTTTATGGCTGTTAGTTTCTCATATTGAAAGAAAAATAATAAAGTTTAAAGAGTGACTATATACCTTAACAGATTCAGTATATCTGAAGATTACTGGTGTTAGTGATATATGTAGAATAAGATAACTGGTTCACTTGAGTTTTCTCTAAAATTGCCAGTTCTTTTTCATGCTTTTTATAGGATTTCAGACGGGAAAAATGTTTTGCACATCATTTTTCACTCAATGAATGAAAAATTTTTCACTCTAGTTCCACAACAGTGAGTGGCTGTGTGATGGGTTTCATGAGCACAGCACACAAGTGGGTTCAAAATGGCAGCTGCTTTTTGCAGATGTCAGTCCAATGGAAATAATATTAGTATTACTTCCAAGCCTCTGTGGAGTCTGAAGACTCATCCTGGGAGGTTGAACACACACACACACACACACACACACACACACACACACACACACACACACACACACACACACACACACAATACAATAACTATCATACCTTGCCTTGAATATATTCAGTGCTGGGGCACTTGCCACCCCCCCCCTCTGGCAATGCATTCCATCTATTTACCACCTGCCAAGCAAACAAAGCTCCTTTTCACTATTTTATTCATGTGACTTTTGTACAGTTTTCAGAGATGACCTTTCATTGCCCATTATCCTGCAATAATTCCCCTGTATCTAATTGATAGGCTTCTCTCACCAACTTACACATCTTGATCACATCACCCCTCCTATCTGCCAATCTCTGAAGACCACATTCCCTCAATCTGTGCTCATACTCAATATTTTAGAGTCCTGAGACAATCTTAGTTATTCCCCTCTGCACTCTCTCCAATGTTTCCTTATCACCAATATAGCCAAGTTACCAGATCTCTGCACAGAAATCCAAATGAAGCTTAATTAGTGCCTTATACAGTGGAACTGTCAACTTCTTATCTGTACATGACAGCATGCTTTACACAGCAGCAGTTTTCCTGGTAACCCTTACAACTTTTGCATCCCATAACTTCAGTTTCCTATCATCCGTGATCCCCAGATCCTTTTCCTCCTCCACCTTCTGAAACAAACTTCCTCTAATATGTTTAACCTCATTCCATATTCTTTGGCCAAAGTGCATAACTTTACACTTAATAATATTGAAATGATATCCCCATTTTTCAGCCCAAAGCACCAACCTATTCAGATTCTCTTATAGCAATAACACATTAAGACTTCCTGCCATTTCTCTTCCTAATTTTACATCATCAGCAAACAACTGAAGAGCTCCCTTCACACAATGAAGTGTATCATTGATCACCATTAACAGCTTTCTTCAGTCCACTGCTGGATGAATACTTCTCCATGCTTCTTCCATTTTGACCAATTTTGTGCAGCTCTTCACCATAAATATCCATGACATATTTTTATCTCATCCTATATCATTGATATATATATATATATAAGTTAAACAGCATTGGGACAGACCCCCTGTGGTACCCCACTTGTCACCTTTTTTTTGGGACACTACACCTCCATACACAATTCGCTGGCTCCTATTAGTCAATCATCTCTCTAAGCAAACTATAAAATGACCACACATCCCTATCCTACTGAGTTTATCATGCATTTGTCAAGTTCATACCTATCTGAAAAATGCACGATAAACTAATGTTGAAATTGAGGAAATGGAGACAATACCATTGATGTGAGCTGAGTTTGACAACACCAGTTTGCCAATAATAGATGCAATTGTAACATTTAGCTGGACTGATCTTCCCCATCCTGCCCATAGCCTGGATCTGACCTCTGACTATCTGAAGGAGGAACTTTGAAGACCGTATGTACAAAGAAAATGGGCATAAGCAAAATGTGGTTGACTGAGGATGATATATTGGTGAGCATGGAAATGGAGGAAAATAGAATCTTTTGGAAGAATAGGAAGGAGAAAAAGAGAGAGGGGGAAAGTACTATTAATGATTGCAGATAGATTTGAGGTAATTTGGTAGGAGGTTGAAATAAATAGAATATTATATCTAATAGGATAATGTTATATGCCTGGGAATATAGAGAGCAAGAAAATGGTGATCCTAATTGGAGATTTTAATTATAGGCATGTAGATTAGAAGGAGATGATTATTATTTTCTTGAGCATCTCAGTGGAGTCAAAGACTCATTGTGAAAGGTCTATACACATTTATGAATACTTTTGATGGTGCATGATACAATATCTGTGATACTTCTCTTTGAACTTGTTTACCAACAAAAGCATTCATAAATGTGTTCCTCTGGCAACCCATTCACCATCCTCTAAACAAAAAATCTGATCCTCATATTCATGAGGATCAGATTTTTTGTTCACCACACTCATGCGCAGTTTCTATGAGTGACCTTGTTCTCTTACTTCCTTTTTTGATATTGAAAAGGCTCCTGTGTCTTCTATAAAATCCCTTTAATAACTTATATGTTTCTATCATATCTTCTCTTTTCCACCTATCATCTAGGCGTACTTAGTGATTGCATTCCATAGACCAGTTGAAATCTTGGTCATTCATCTCTGGATCTTTGCCACATCTCTGCTTCCAGTGAATCCAGGTAATCAAATTCTTGCACAGTAGTCCAGATATGGCCTTATAAAGAGGAATGATAACCTCTATCTCTGCTTACCAGTGTATTCTTCAAAATCCAGGTAATTTGATTAACTATTTTGGCAACTTTTGCAAAATATGTCTTCTGAAATTCAACCTCCTGTCCTCATTCTGAAATCTCTGGGCTTATCAGTTTACTGCAGTCCATTTTCATGAACTACATAAAACTGGTGGCAATGATTCCTTGTCATTCTGCTGATCATTCTATATCATCATTAATTATTACTCTTTTCAGTTTGCATCATCTGCCAATAACTGAATATTTTTCCTTTAAATTATTTCATATATCATTGATATACAAAAATTAAATAGTGGCCCAAATACAGAACTCTGCATATGCATTGCTAGTCTCCTGCCTTCTCCTGAATTCATTTCCTCTATATTTACTACTATACTGCTGTTTGATGTCTGCTACCATCAGCTACTCTCTCCTCTGGTTCATATCACAAATTTAATTTCCATCGCCATTTGTCATATCGATCTCTACTTTATGTGGCAGAGTTCCATGTGTAATATCCTGTTGAATGCCTTTCTGAAGTTCACCAGTATCATCATCTAGCCATTCCCTTTATTGAATCCAGTTGTCACTTTATAGATAAGCTGAACAGATTGCTAAGACAAGACCTACTATACTACCCCATATAGCAGGGAAGGCCAACCTTTTACATTCCATGTGCCAATTTTTTTCATTTATGAGTTCAGATGCACCATACAACTCTTGTACCTTTAAATACTCCCTGTAAAAATATGTTAATATAGACATATTTAATATAGACATGATATATTGATTTAATATAAAAACAAGGTAAACATTACTTACCTTAATGAGACGTTTGAGTCTGTTTTGATTTCACCAAGCTTTTAATGTTTGGAGTTAAATTAGTTACTTGAGCACAGCAGAGAATTTTTCAAATTTGAATTATCCAATTATGATCTTATTTTGTTTTTAATCAATTTCATGGCTGAAAATGCTTGTTCACATCTGTATATTGTTCCAAAATGACAGATATAACTTGGGCAAATTTTCTTAATTCTGGAAAATACTCACAGGATAATAATTGGCAGAAATTAATCATGTGGAAGCATTTGGAACTTGAGGGAAGCTCATCAAATTTCATGTTTAATAATGAATTTGTTTTCAAGAAGATGTAGGGGCATCTTCGTGCTTTTTTGTTTACTAAGTTTATAAATGCAAGTATGCAGTCCCCTTCTTTATCAAAGTTATGAAAATGACTTCCATCTGACTCTTTCAATAACCTGATTTTTTCAGTATATTTTGTAAAATTGCCATTATCTTCATCATATTCACTCTGCTCTTTTAAGTGCAGGAACTGGCTCAAATCCTAATTTTCTAACTGGAGGTAAACAGCTTTAACTTCATCTTGACCACATTGATATCATTTACTAACCTAGGAAACAATTTGTTCTTGTCCTGCAGTTTCAAATTTAGATTACTGAGATGGTTGGTAACATCAACTAAAAATGCTAAATCAAACGGCCAGTTGTTATCACATAAGAGGGCTCTTTCCTCAAGCATCTCATTTTTCTCTTCTAGATGTCTGTGAACAGTATTTTTCAGTTTCCAAAATCTACTCAGAACCTGTCCTCTAGAAAGCCAGCACACTTCACAATGAAGAATGAGATCACCACATTCCAATTCTAACATTTTACAATATTCTCTGAATTCTCTTCTGTTTAACCCTCTTGCCCTAATTTTATTCATGCATTTCACAACTGGTAACATAACATGCTACAAATTTAACGTTTTTCTACACAGTGACTCGATGTATAATGTAGTGATATTTTAGTAAAGGATGACAGAAAAAGTTTTCAAGCAAGGTTGTAGTCCCAGCAGCTTTACTATATTGACAGTGCTTCATTAGTACAAACACTGATGAGCTTACTAGAATCTGTTTGTAGATTTTCTAGGCATGATTTTACTTTCTTGAATAAGTCCGATCCTCTTGTTTTTCCATGAAATGATTCAAGACTGATAAGTTCTTCAAAAATGTTAAAATTATCATCAGTTCCTCTTATTTTAAATGGGCTACATCACATCTCGGCAGATTCATTCATAGCTAAAGAAAAGAAAATACAAGCATGGACATGGTCTTTCAGTTGCTCCAGATACATCATGAGAGAAGTTCTCGAGTGTGTCTCATAATTGTTTGCTTTGATAAAGCAATTTTGTCTACTTTCCTTTCGATATTTTTATTACCAAGACATCTTGCAAATATTTGGAGACAAGGCTTAACAGTTACTTCTCCATCAGAGAAAGACTTCCATTTTTTGGCTAACACTAAAGCAATTTCATAGGCTGCTTCTGTCATTGCCGAACTTTCATAACTTCTTTTAAACAAACATATTTCATCTTCTTTTGATTTCTTCCATTTTCTTAATCGCATATTCTCTCCATAACGCAGACTCGCCTAAGCACTAGCTTCAGTTTTCCTTCTATTTCAGTCTGATGTTATGTTTTATAGTGTCTATTAAGATCATGTCTTTTATTATGTGAGAAAGTGTTTTCACAAACAATGCACTGATGCATTGTTTTCCTGATGGATTTATTATAAATAGCTCATTTTCTATAGTTTATTGAATTCACACTTACTACGACCTTCTGTTTTTTCTTTTGCGCTGTGTGTAAATGAATTCTAGAATAAGTATGATAACTTCGTGTAGTATGTGGCCTCCCTCGATGAGTCCCTGACTCTCTGGATGCCTCTCTTAATAATAATAACATGTTAGTGGAGATGCGTGAGGAGAAAGGAGTGCTGTTTGTTAATGTGGGGAATGAACGTGATGGACGAATTGAACTGTATAAGGGTGGTGGACTGCATTTGAATGGTTTTGGTGTGAGTCATTTGGAGATACTACTGCTGGAAGGGAGAATAATGAGTGCAGAGAATGAATTTGAGCAAGTAAGAACTGATGTGAAAGAGTAGGAGAGTAAGGAAGGAGAAATTGAAGCATTTCTTATGAATGAACAAGTGGGTAGCATCAGTATAGAGAATGAGAGAACAAGTGTGCAACACAAACAGGGAAACGGAGAGACTCAGGGTGGACAGGAGTAGCACAGCATGAGACGGGTTGATGCTCCAAGAGGATGTGAATTCATGTGTAGACAAAAAGGGAAGGGGATGACCAAAGGATGTAGGGAAAAGCAGTTGGATTTGAAAAATGTTCTCGGATGAGTAAGGAGAAAAAGAAATGGCTCAAGGAAAGTATGGAGAAGTCACACCTAATAGATATCAGTGAAACTTGTTATAGATCCAGGAATGAGCTGTTATGTTTGTACAAAGATGCCAGAAGTATCACAAACAACGGAAATGAAATGGTTGCATTGATTGAGTTTGTTTGCCCAAAAATTGTTGGAATAAGTGAGACATGGTTGGATAAGGATGACAGGAATAAAGATGGAAGGGTTCGATGTGTTTCATTAAGATAGAAAGGGTAAAAAGGAAGGAGCAGTGCTATGGATGATAGAAAGAGAGTTAGGTCTATATAAGGTAGAGATGCAAGGGAGTTTGGTAGTGATTTTGAGGAATGGTATGAGATAGAGGTGGATAGAATGAAATACTGCATTGGATATTGTTACAGACCTGGTAATGTGAAGTGTAGTGACCAGTGGTGAGCTATAAGGGGCTCTCATGAGCCCTTTGTTAACTTTTTCTCAAATTTGCGAGCCCCTTTGTTCTTCTTGTTTAATAATCTTGTAGAACTAGAAAATACCACTTTGGAATGTATACATGCTACTTTAAATTCATATGGATTTTCTGATAACTATATAAAAAATCATTTCATTGCATTTTGTTCTGTTGGAGCTAGTGTAATGTTAGGAAACAAATCAGGTATTGCAATCAAACTTCTACAAAAATTTTCCAACATTTGATTTGGCATTGTGCTCATCGTTTACACTTAGCATTAGACGTTTTGATAAAAAACATTAAAGAAATAAATCATTTTGAAATATTTATGGATAAATTATATGCTTTTTATCATCAATTACCAAAAAATCAACAAGAATTAAATACGATTGCAAAAGTTGGTATCAAAATTTTAAAGATTGGCCATGTGTTTGGACTACGATGGGCAGCTTGCAGTTTACGAACGGCTTGCTGTGTGGAGAAATTACCCAGCTTTATGCAAGCATTTTGCATTGAACGATGAATATAAGGGCTTTTTAAACAGACTTCTCAATTTGGAATTTTTAAAAGATCTAGCATTAATGATTGATATCCTACAGGAATTATCATATCTGTCAGAAGCTCTACAAAGTCGCAATACAAGTATTATAAGGACTAAGTTAGGCTTTTTTTTTTTTTTGCTCGATGATGCGAGCCCTTTGTTAAAATTTCCATAGCTCACCACTGGTAGTGATCAAGAAATATATAAGCAAATTACCCAAGCAGATGAAAAAAGGGTGATCATTATGGGCGAATTTAATTAGCAATGTAGACTGAGATGTGAGATACAATTGGAAATTATTACTAAGAAAATGAGTTTCTCAAGTTTCTGAGGGGCAACTACTTCAGGTAGTGTATAACAGAGGGCACATGAGGATTGAGGTTCTTGGATTTGGGTGGTTTCCAGTAGTGTAAGGACTTCTATGAGAGAAGGGTATATGTGGAACTACAGGGCTGTTGACTATGATAATATGTCAGGGCTATTTCAGGTATCAGCAAGTTGTGTATGGGGGGAGCAATATCCCAGAAGAGGAAAATCGCTAGTGGTGTGCCTCAGGGGTCTGTTTTATGGCCATTGCTGTTTAACCTGTATGCTAATGATATTGGGGAAGATTTGAATGGTGATATTAAGTTGTTTGTATGCATAATTGGTAAGAAGTATGAGGAGTAAAGCAGGTGTGGCCTTACAAGAAGACTTGAATAGATTGAGTGAATGGGCATGAGAGTGTGTGTGTGTGCGCCAGTTCAATGTTACAAAATGTAAGGTTTTGAAATTTGGGAAACAAAGATGGGATGTAGAATTTATGTTTGATGGGGATATATTTTTGGAATTGGAGGAAATAAGAGATCTTAGGGTGATGGTGGATAAGGATCTAAAATTTAGAGGGCACATTACCAGAATTGTGAGGACAACACAACAAATTCTGAGAATTATTCTGGTTCCATTATATAAGGCCTTGATTAGGCCACATGTGGATTACTATACACAGAATTGGTCTCCTAGTTTTGAAAAGGATGAAGAGATGGTGGAAAGGATCCAGAAGCAATTGACTAAGTAGTTTCTGATCTCTGGAATGCTGAATATGAAGAAGGTTAAGAAGATGCATTTTACAGAGTCTAGTGGACAGGAGGAAGAGGGGAAATATAATAGAGACGTACAAGTTGGTAAGGGATTGCTATAGGATTAACATATAAGAGATTTTTAATGAATTGGTAGGATATCGGATAATAAGAGGTCATCCCTGGAAGCTGTGAGCAAGGAAGTGAGAAGCAGGTTTTTTGCATAGAGAGCCGTGAATGAGTGGAATGCCTTGCCTGAGAGAGAGAGAGAGAGTGGTGTCTGCAGGAGAATTTGAATGTGTTTAAGGCAAGGTATGATGAGCTGTGTATATAACAAATGGACCTCCTAGATGAGTGTTTGACTCCATGGGATCTGAAGATAATGGTAATAATAATTAATAAAATAATTATTCATGGTGTTAGAAATTCTATTTTGATGTGATATAATATTGAGTAAAAGTAACTTAAATCAAAATCTAACATTTTCAGTTTTAACTTAAATTGAAATAATTATTTTAAATATATTATATTCTGAAATAATGTTTTAAATTTAACAAACATTATTGAGTTATTTCTGATTTATTATCCCTTAAAAAATAAAAATTCAGTTTTTTATTTTCTATTCTTTTTTTTTTTTTAGGTTGACAACAGAACTGGAATGGTTATGAATATATGTGATCTGAAGAGATATATGGAGGTAGGAGAATGATCCTAAAATAATTGAAAAAACACTTTTGATTGTAAAATAAAATAAAGATGAAATAAATTATGCCAAAGCATGTGAAGCACACACTAAAATATGTGTGCATGTGTGTAAATAAATATCTATATATATTAATATGTATAATAAAATCTTAGAAAAGATGTACTATTCACAATTGCACAGGATAAACTTTATTAACTTATACATTTTTTTTTAGATTGCTATTAGTGATGTACTTGATCATAAGAATATCGATGCAGATGTTTCTTATTTTAAAGACAAAGTGAGGTAATTTTTTTAATATACATTAAATAAGATTTTGAACAATTTAATTATTATTCAGATATTACGATTTCATTGCATGCCATCTTAATATCTCACTGAATTTTTAATGTTGCCAGCTGAATTTGCATAGTTGAATACAATTATATCACAGCAGGTTTTAAATTTTAGCCTGATGTGTTATCACCTTAATTTCTTTTTGCTGCAAATTATTAATTAAAGCAATATATTATTATTTTTATTTCTCAAGCATCTCAATGGAGTCAAAAGCTCGTTGCAAAGATCCACTTTGAGCATTGTTCATACAGTACCTATCAAAAAGATGGAAGATGTCATATTCCATCTTTTTGCCTATTAGTCTTTGTAGACCACAAACCTTCAATCTATTCTTATAAGGAGGATTCCATAGAATTGCTTCCATATTGGTCACTCACCTCTGATCCTCTTCACCATGTATCATTTCATGGAATCCATGTGACCAGATCAGCATGTGTGCAGTATTCCAAACATGATTTTTATTTGTATAAAAATAGGTACACAAGATTGTTTAAAATTTGATTTGAAAAAAAAATTATGTGAAAACTGTTTTAATGATGTAAAATTTTTGCCTTAGTATCGAAGGCATCTTCAGTATAATAACAGTAATGCACAATACAAATAACAAAAGCATTTTAAAACACATTCATCATAGCATAAGTAAGGCAACAAATGGCACAGTGCTTTTTTGTAAAACAGTGATGCCAGTGCTCATTCTTTGTTAGCAGGAAAATTTGAAAACTAAAAAGATCATCATCATCATCAAATTCCTGCCATGTATCCTCAAGAGGTGTATAGGATATTATAATAGTGCTACATGAAAAACTTATATCATTACTAACTTCCTGTCAACAATTTTCCTCCAAGTCAATATATTATCTGTCAAGACTCTAACATTATCAGATCTTATATTTCTGTCTTTTAAGGCACTTTTTACTGTATTATCATTGTTTTGCTAATCGTTCCTCTCCCATTCTGTTTAAGTGACCATACCACATGAGATTAGCTCTGCTAACAATATCAAGTTCTTTCCTAATATCCTCATTTTTAATATGATATTGCATTTGGTGCCATCTGTTCACACCCTAATCTTTCTCAACACACTCATATCTGTAGTCTCTAGTCTTTGGTCAAGTGTTTTTCTTCTAACCCAGCTCTCAGATCCATAAGTTAAAATTGGTTTTAACTTAATGTTTTGACTAATTTCTCTCTTATTCCATATAAATTTATCCAGTTGACTTCCTACCATACTAGCTTTGTTGGTTCTATTGTCTATTTCCATATTTAATTTACCATCTTCACTAAAAATCATACCTAAGTAGCTGAAATGTTTTATTTTTTCTGTAAGTTCTCCATTCACAATGCAGTTGATATTTTGAACGTTTCTGTCTATTTTCATTGTTTTTGTTTAATTATTGCTGATTTTCATACCAAATTTATTACAATAGTTATTCAGTTTAGTGAGGGAATCTTGCAGACTTGTATTGGATTTATTTAAAAGTATAACATCATCCTCATAAAATAAAGAACTGAGATTAACATCTCCAATTTTAATATCAGGTTTAATACCACTTTCCTTCATAATGTGATCCATATAAATAATGAATAACAGAGGGGATAATGTACATCCTTGTCTCACACCAGATTTAACATTAAACCATCTTCCTGTACTTCCTTCAATTTCTAACTGCTGACTTACAACTCAAATAAAGACTAAGTATTACTTGATATAATGCCCCATTGACACCATATAACTATAGAGTATTGAATAGCTTCTCTCTTGGCACCTTCTCATATGCCTTTTCCAAATCGACAAAATTTAAATACAGATCTGTTATATTCCCATGATTTCTCAACTATTTGTCGTAAAATGAAATCTGATCCTGACAGCCTCTATTTGGCCTGAATCCAGCTTGTTCTTCACCAAGCTTCTCTTCCACATTCCTTCTCAACCGTTTCTCAAGTATACTTGCATAAATCTTACCAGGAACACTCATTAGAGAAATACTTCTGTAAATCTCACATTCAGTTTTATTTCCCTTTTTATATATGGGTACTATGAGAGCTCTGCTCCAATCATTCGGAATTTGTCCCTTTGTCCAGGTCTTCTGAACTATGTAGGGTAGCCACTGCAAGAATTTTATACCTCCATATTTGAGCATTTCTGCTCAAATATCATCTACTCCTGCTGCCTTTCCACATTTCAGGCTTTTGATGGCTTTTTCTACTTCGTGTGCATATCTATTCCTGATTGCATGCCTGTTGTGAGTGTATTTTTTTTCACTGTGCTGTCACTGCTTCATTGAGCAATTTTTCGTAGTAATTACTCCATACATCGATGATATCTTTTTCTCCAGTTTTCATGTCACCTTTATCATCTCTAATTTCTTCTACAGCACTCTTTCCTCCATTTCTGAGCTTTTTCAGCAGCCTCCACAATATTTTGTCACTTTCCTGGTGGTGGAGTACTGCTTATGATAAGTATCGACCTATGTCCTCTAAGAGAGTGGAGACTTTGGAAGGCAGTGACACTAATGATTTTGAAAGCATATGGTGTGAGGTGGAGGTGGGCAAGACAAGGTGTTGCTACAGACCCAGGAGTACAGAGGGTGGGGACCAGGAAATGTTAGACAGGTGAGTTTGGCAAGTGCAAGAAGAATGATTGTTATGGGAGATTTTAACTACAGTAGTATAAACTGGGGAGAGGAAGATGCATGTAGCAATAAGGGAATGGAATTTCTAGAATTCTTGAGGGACAAATGTCTTAGGCAACATGTAATAGAGGGAACAAGAGGTTCAAGAGTTTTGGATTTGGTTATAGCATCAGAAGAGTTGATAATAACTGAGATGACATCTCTCCCACCAGTTGGAGAGCGTGACCATATGGTTTTGACTTGGAAAATGAATAGACATGCAGGAGTCTCAAAGAGACGGGAACGTATGTGGAATTATAAGGCAGGTGATTATAAAGTCTAAGACGTCAACTTGGGGAAGTTTCATGGAGGGAGGGATTGGAAGGCCAGGATATCATTAGTGCGTGGGAAATTATGAAAGAATATTTGTTAGCAGCAATGGTAAGTTGTATACCACGAGTAAACAAGAGGACACAATTTGGAGTCAAGTGGATGACAAACAATATTAAACAGGTATAAGGAGACAGGAGAGGAGAAGATGGATCAAGAGTATAAGACACAGGCCAGAAGAGTGACTAGTATGGTAAGGAAGACGAAACTGGAATATGAGAGAAGATTAGCCCTAAGATCAAAAGAAAATCCTAGGGAATTTTTTAGATATGTAGCCAGTAGGAGGAGAAATGACTATGGAAGAATGATATTGTGGGATAAAAATGGGACTAGAGTGACTGATGCAGAGGACATAGTAGAATTGTTCAATGACCACAACTATTGGAGTATTTCATCCTGGAGGAGTCAGTTTGAATGCTAGAGGGATAGGGCAGGTTCAAGGTTTAGAGGTACAGGAGGAGAGTGTGTTTCAAATACTGAGTACTCTGGATGTCAGTAAAGCTGTGGGACTGGATGGTATTTCACCACGAGTTTTGAGAGAATGTGCTAGGTAACTGACAGTGCCTTTGACTTGGCTTTTCAATGAAAATCTGGCTACTGGAAAGGTGTCCATGGAATGGAAGGAAGGTAAGATAGTGCCATTGCATAAGGGCAGTAGCAGACTGGAAGTGTCTAATTATCGACCAGTTTGTGTGTCATCAGTAGTTAGTAAGATCTTTGAGAAAGTAGTGAAGGACCATATATAGCATTGGGCAGATGAGGGTAATGTTATCTGTCAGAGTCAACATAGATTTGTGAAGGGCGCTCTTGTTTTAGCAATATGCTAGCCTTTTATGATAAAGTCACAAGAGCATTAGATGAGGAAAAGGCATATATTGCCATTTTCTTAGACTTAGCAAAGGCATTTCACAGAGTGCCACATGATAAGCTGATATTTAAGTTGCAGCACATGGGTCTGGATGTCAGATTGGTCAACTGGATTCAGAATTGGCTGTCCGATAGGTATCAGAGAGTTGTGTATGGTGGGGCAGTTACAAGGAAGCAGAGGGTTACAAGTGGGGTCCCACAGTGCTCAGTGCTGAGACCTATATTGTTTAACCTTTATATCAATGACATTTTCAGGGGATTGCAGGGGGGATGTTCAATTGTTTGCAGATGATGCAAAGCTGGGAAGGATTATTAGTAATAGTGCAGATGTGGCAGCCCTGCAAGAGGATTTGAGTAAGCTAGATAGATGGGCAAATGAATGGGGGTGTTGGTTTAATGCAGCAAAATGTAAGGTCTTGAGGTTTGGGAAACATCGATGGGACACTGCATACTCTATGGGAGGAGTTATACTGGAGGAAGTAGGGGAGACAAGAGATCTGGGATTGATGATTGATAGAAACCTGAAATCTAGGGGACATATTGCAAAGGTGGTGAAGGTAACACACAGGATTGCTGCAATAATGAGAAGGACACTGACCTGCAGAGATAAAACAGTTATCATTCCGTTGTATAAGACCCTGATCAGACCACACTTGGACTATTGTTCTCAGATTTGGTTCCCAGGATTTGAAGGGGATAAATTAACTGTGGAAAGGGTACAAAGGCAGATAACAAAGATGATTTCAGGACTGTACAATGATAGTTATGAGGATCGGCTGAGGGAATGTGGACTGCATCGTTTGGTGGATAGAAGAAGGAGAGGTGATATGATTGAGACTTTTAAACTGTTGAGAGGTGGTTACAGGGTTGACACTGGGGAGTTCTTTTGCTTGGTTGAACAGCAGGAAGGAGTGATGACAAGAGGCCATCCCTGGAAGTTACGAAAGGAAACTGTGAGCAAGAGGGTGAGGAAAGGTTTCTTTGCATGGAGGATGGTTGAACCATGGAATGCATTGCCTGATGGAGTGGTGAGAGCGAGAACGGTCAATGAGTTCAAGGAGTGGTATGATAGACTTTGTGTTTCTTAGGAAGGATCTCCCACAATGAGTCTTTTGACTCCATGGAGGCCTGAATAATAATAATAATTTCCTGATATTTATTTTCTATGTTATTACCAAAGTCTTTCCATAATTTTTGTTTATCCAGTTTTACCCAGTGTTTAGCTTGCTTAAATTTGTCTCTGGATTTTCTAAGAGTACAAGCTGACTTATTTGTCAGAAACTTTTGATATGCTTTCTTCTTTTCCTTTACTGCCTCTTTCAGCTCCTGTGTCAACCATGAAGTTCTGATTTTTCTATCCTTGCAGGCAAGCTCACCATTTGCCTCTCTGGCTGAATCAATCAATGTTTTCTTCAGAGCTTCCCACTGAATCTCCAAGGTTTGGTTCCTGTTCTCAAACTCTTTCATTTTTTCTTGTATAATGTTTGTGTATTTTAGTCTACAATGCAGATAAACATTTTTTTAATGTTTAACATATTAACCTTGTAACATAATTAAAAAGATGTGAGAAGAAAACTAAAAAAAAAGTTTCTGATTTTTTTACTCTATCATGTTATAATATTACTGGAATAAGGATAGCAAATTAATACCTTATTAAGACAATATGTTTAATCAAAATTTGCATCACTGACAGCCAAAGCATGGTAATGGCTAATGGAATTAGGTCTGAAACTTTTGATATTAAGACAGGATTGAAGCAAGGAGATGCCCTTTCACCCATCCTTTTTAATTTAGCCTTAGAGAAATATATTCAAGAAATTGTAAAATATAACATAAACAGAACAGTAATATTGTGATATGGAGATGATATATGCCTTGTTGGAGAAAATGCTGCAGACATTAGAACAACATTTAGAAAACTCAAAAATGCTGCTGAAAAAATAGGACTACAAATCAACCAGGATAACTGAATATTTAAATGTATGCAGAAATCACAGTCAACAAGAAAATGACCAGTTTACTATTGATAAAGTTCCACCTTCTTCAATTGATTACTCAAGATAATAAAATTAGTACAGAAATAAAAGCTAGGATATGTGCCTCTAATAGATCTTATCATTCACTACCCCATTTATCATCTTCCAAAATTCTTTTTGGATGATGATAAATGTATCATGCAGAGTTAAGACACAAGCTAATCATTAGATCTATTGTTTTATATGGAGCAGAAACCTGGAGCATAACAGACCAAGATGCAAAAGCATTGTAGATCTTTGAAAATAAAATCCTTAGAAAAGTCTATAAAAAAAGTCTGTAAAGGCTTGTAAGAGATAACATAACAGGTGAATGGAGAAGAAGACATAATCAAGAACTATATGAACTCTATAGATCCCTACTTCTAGTTTATGAGATTAGAGCATGCAGGTTGAGATGGCTTGGATATATGGAAAGAATAGGTGAGGGGAGAATGGCTAAACAAGCATTCAAGATGAAGCCCGATAAAAAGCAACCCAGAGGTAGATTATAGATGTGCTTGGAGAATAATATCCAAAAAGACTTAGCTGAGATGGGAATCCAGGACTGGAATGCAAGAGATCCAGACATAGCATGGTAATGTAGCAAAAAACCTTAGAGGTTCAGATAACTGAAGAAGAAACAGTGGAACATCACAAGCATAGCTTTCCCTCCATATTTGTTAGATTTTTCTCATTCAAATCGCTTTTTTTTACTTCCTGTCAAGGATGTAAAAATTTTTTCAAATTATTATTGTTATTCTATTATTATATTTCTGACCTTCCTGGAGTCATAAGACTCATTGTGGGGAAGTCAGCTAGACAACACTGTCATATCACTTCTTAAACTCAGGTAATGCATTCCATGGTCTTATCACCCTTCATGCAAAAAACATATTTCTTGCCTGCTTTTACTTACTGCTTCCTTTTGCAATTTCAAGAGATGGGCCCTTGTTCTACCATATGAAAAGTATCATTCCAGTAAAATCCTTTCAACAGCTTAAATATCTCAACTGTATTCTCTCTTCCCATCATTTGTCTTCTATTTACCAAACTCTGTAGTCTGCATGGCTTTAGTCTATCCTCATAATCAGTATTGTACTGATAATGAGGATATATTAAAGCCATGATATCATTTTTGTTATCAGTTTCTGCAGATTTTTAGACTGTAAATTTTCTATTATTTTCAAGGAAGTGGGTATGAAAGAGAACAGGGATTGTAAATTATCTTATTTTAACTTTTTCTTTTATTTCAGCACTACAGAAAATCTTGCAGTGTTTATCTGGAAGTCTCTGGAATCTCTTCTACCAAAAGGAATGCTTCATTCTATAAGGATACATGAAACGGATAAAAACGTCATTTGTTTTAAGGGGGAATTTCATTAATCATAATAATAAAATAATTGTCTTTCAGAGTTTTCTAAAAAAAGTTAAAATACATTCCACACACACATACACATACTGACAACTGAATTATAAACTTTTATTTTTAATACCGTGTTGGATCTCCTTTAGCCTGAATTGCAGCACATATGTGGTTTGGCATAAATTCTACAAGGTGTTAGATTGCATCTATGTCTACAGCATACCAGACATTCACTAGACAGTCCTTTAACCAACTCAGATTTGATGGAAGAGGACTTTGCTCCCAAATCTGTTTTTCTAACATCTAAGAACTCCATTGAGAATGTTCCATGCATTCTCAGTGGGGTTCAGATCCAGGCTTTGTGGTGGCCACAGAAGATGGTGGAAGTTGCTGTCATGCTTTCTAAATCACTGCTGATCAGTTCTTGTGCAGTGGACAGTAGCATTGTCTGTCATCCATAAAACAACCATCCCTGCTGGTTAAAAAGTCAACATTGCAGGATGGACTTGATTAGCAACAATGTTCAGATTTGCCTTGGAGGACACCTGACTGTCCAGCAACATCAGGGGACCCATTCCATACCAGCAGAACATGCCCCATACCATGACACCACCTCCAGAACCTTGAGTTGTGTTTACAAAGCAGGCTGGGTTCATTGCGTCATGGGGGGGCTCCTGCCAAACTCTCTGCTTACCATCAGTACAGAACAAGGTGTACCATGACTCATCGGACTATAAGACTTTTTTCTAGTCTTTCAGTGTCCAGTCACCACTGTAGATAGACTTTCTGGTTCTTTACAGAAATCAATGGTTTTTGTATAGGCATAAGAATGCCAGTTTTCTACCAATCTTTTACTGATCCTCTTCAATTCTCTCTCTGCATAGTTTGGTGAAATATGGGTCGGAAACAGCCTTCATTAAATACTTTGTTCAGTTGCTGCACAGAGGAAGTTCTGTTTGTCTGTATAAGCCTTCTCAGATGACAGTGATCTTGTTCCTGACAGACTATCTTAGGGCCATAATTACGCCTCTTAGACAAGCTCAGTGGGTTATTTTCCCACTGATTTAACATCCAGACATCTTGCTTTTGAGAAACCAATCAGCTCTGCTGTTTTCAAAATCATAGCTTCAGTCAGAATGGCACCCACAATAAGTCCTTTATCGAACTCCAAAAAATCTTGTTTTTCCCATTGTGATCTATACTATTGATGATTGCTGACTAGCAGCATTCTTAAATAGTTGCCTAGAACACATGATGATGCATGTGGCCAATTATTTTGCATGTACGCTGTGTGACATTTATGCACACTCCATAAAATATTTCTAATCCAGTGGCCAGTATGTGTACATAAAATTATAGTATTGAAACTGTACATTACTTTATTTATTATTTTTTTATTTTATTTTATTCTATTCGTTTACTCTCCAGTAAGTCACGCATGAATTATGGATGTTAACTTAAATTCAAGAAATATACTTTCTAACAGAAAAAAAAAAAAAACTTGCTACAATTTTCTCTCATCCATACACAAATAGTAAAATGCTATTTGTGTATGGAAAAATGCCATCTGCTATTGATTTAACTCTCAATACCTCAGGTCTAGTTCCCACTGATGAAAAACTTCAGTAAGTCAAAATCAGTTACAGTAGTGATCCTTCCCATAATGCATGCAGCATTCAAAAGGAAGTGCACTGCGTATTGTGGGATACTGAAGTACTTGTGTGATGTCTGCCTGTATATACAAGTAGTTTAGTTGAAGATATGTGCAAGCCACTTGAATAAAGGATAAAAATAATAATATAATTTCTTGTAAAGAATAATTTACTTAAAAAAGCATAACTTCATGGAATTTTCTCCCATTCTTTAGAATGGCTTAAAATGAGAGAAAAAAGTAGAATGTTTTCTTTTGCTTCAAGTGAAGAAAAACCAAGAGAGCAGTAGGATGTTTTTAAGTCTTTCCTAGAAAGAAAGAACAAAAAGCATAAAGTAATATAGAGATATTGGCCATTGCATATATTGTCTTCTGTATTGTCTGTATTGTCTTCTTAAATTTCAGAATACAAGTTCGACAGACATTTAATTTAAAAAATTTGCATTATTTGTTGTTTTTGTTTTGTTTGCATAAAATTGTTACATTCTGCCCTAATACTTCACAACACCTCACTGATGTTTGGGTTAGTATTGTTTCTGTTAATTACGTTACCTTTTTAGGGAAAAAAATAGATATAATTTCATTTTGTTTTCCACCAGAAATACATGTGTAAGAGTTTATTTTTTGCAATGGTAATTTCTGAATGGAAGAAAATTTCAATAGTGATAATTACATTCATTATTCCATCCATAAATATAATTTTGTGCACTGAAAACCAGTTACACTGAAAATCATTGAATTTGATTGATGGTGTCAAATTAATTTTGCCGTTATTGTAAATGGATTGTCACAATTTCTATTAGTTTCTCAAGCAAAAATTCTATGCATGTTTTAGGTGAGCTGAGAATTTTCACTGCAAAGGTTTGTTGTAAAATTTGCATCCAGCTTATGATTAATGAACTGTGTTATATATTTAGCATGTAGAGAAAATGAAACCTGAATAATTTGAAATTCATTCTTGCATTTATTATTAAAAACAAGAATTTAAAAATCCTAAATAAGAGGAATCTAGTTTCTCTCTTTGATATTTCTCAAGTTTACTTGCATAAATCTTACCACGAACATTTAGTAGGGAAATTCCTCTGTAATTTTCATATTTAGTTTTATTCCCTTTTTGTAGATGGGTACTATGAGAGATCTGCTCTAATCATCTGGAATTTAATCCTGTGACCAGGATTAAATTATTAATTATGCAGTGTAGCCACTGTAAAACTTTTATACTGCCATATTTCAGCATTTCTGGTTGAATATAATCTACTCCAGCTGCCTTTCTAGTGCTCAAAGGTCAAAGCTGATAACTGAGAGGAGATCACCCCATAACCTTTTCAGGAGTGCAGAGAACCAACCAGGACTTCTGACCTAATGTCCAATCCTCACCTTCTCATAGTGCAGCCTGTTAAGTATACTGAATGAACAAAAATCAGCTGGCAATTTAGAATTTAGCCAACCAAGTTGCTTTTCGTATTGACTTAAACCATAATGCAAAAGGATAGTATAATACGATGGTACTATATAATTAATTTACCTTATGACTAGCTTTCAAATTAATCTGTTATTTGTCAGGTATCCATATTGTCATTTCTTACAAATTTCATTAGTGAATTACATAAAATAATGTGGGAGGACTAAATTGCAATTTGTCTCATTCACTGAGGAGAGTATACATCTTTCTCTGTTAAAGCTGTAAAATCAAATAAACAGCAACATTAAACATTAAATAGAGGGAAGAAGAGAGTTCAAGGTCTAGAGGTGCATGGCAGGAAAATTCTCAAATGCTTGAAAAGGCTTATGTGTTCACAGTACATGTTATTTATTTTCACAGTATTGATGACAATGCACAACGATAAGAAAATAATATTTATTAACTTATTTGTTGATGTTTCGCTGATATTATATTCAGCATCTTCAGAGCACAAAAATAGTTTGTCACAGTATGTGAAACAACAACAATTTGGTATAACAGTGGATTTTTAGTTCCTTGTGTTGCCCATTAAATTTTTTTAAACTAGTCCCACTGTTATACCAAATTGTTGTTTCGTGTACCAGCAAAATATCAGCAAATAAGTTAATAAATATTATTTTCTTATCATTCTGTGTTGTCATCAATACCATGAAAATAAATAACACGGTAAGAAAAAGTTTTGAATACTGAGTACTCTGAAAAGCAAGAATAGTGATGGGAAGAGATGCCTTTAATAAAAAATTGAATTTATTCAGAAGTAAAATGGATAGAAATTTAATGAAAAGACTAATATAATATTATGTGTGGAGTGTTGTCTTATATGCAATTGAAACCTGGACATTGAGGAAAAAAGAAATTAAAATTTTGAAAAGCTTCGAGATATGGATTTGGAGAAGGTGGAAAAAATAAAATGGACAGATAAAATAAATAATGAAGAGGTCTTAAAAAGAGTAGAGGAAGAAAGGAATAAGTAAAGAAAAAAAGTAAAAAGGATAAAAAGAAGAAAGGGAAATTGTATTGGACATATCCTAAGAGGAAATGGAATAATCAGAGATGCCATTGAAGGTAAAATAGAAGGAAAAAGACCTAGAGGAAGAGTGAGGATAACAATGCTAGATGACATGCTGAATGGAGACAGATACACAACTTTGAAAGAGAAGGCTCAGAACAGAAGAAAGTAGAAGAAAAAGTTTTTGCTACTAAAAGAAGAACTTGCTCAATTGCATAATACCTAAGAAGAAAAAGGAAAAGTTTTGAATACTGAGTACTGTGAAGTCAATAGGGCAGTTTGAATTTTGTCTGTGGCTGTAGGGATTGTAGAGAAGTTGGTGAGAGATCATATACAGAATTGCACAGATGAGAGTAGTGTTGTCTGCAAGGGTGAGCATGGATTTATTTGAGGATGTTCTTGTTTCAGTAATTGTATTGCATTTTATGAAAAGTAACAAGAGCAGTTGATGAGAGAAAGTCATATACTGCCATGATTTTTGATTTAGCTTCTTATGAATCGAGATGACAGGCTAGTGAACTGAATTGTGGATTGGCTGTCTTATAGATATTGAGGAGCTGTGCATGGGAGGAGAAGGTTGCAGGTAGGGTTTACTGTAGGGCTTGGTACGGAGACCTCTGCTGTTTAATCTTAATGTCAGTGACATTATCATCAGGTTGCAGGGGAGATATTTAGTTGTTTGCAGATGATGCAAGGCTAAGAGAGGTTATTGGTGGTGCTGATGTTGTCCTTCAGGAGGATTTGAATTGGTTGGACAATTGGGCATGTCTCTAAATATGGAATTTGGGATCTATCAATTGAAAGTTTGTTGGTGGAATTATATTGGGAAGTGGAAGAGGAAAGGTATTTTGGGATGATCAATGGAAATTTAAAGTTTAGGGAACATATGAAGATGGTCATGGTAATGCAGAGGATTGCTGCCTTGCTGAGAAGGACATTTACTAGGAGATTTAAAAAGTGGTGATTCCATCATAAGGAGTACTGATCAGACCACTTGTGGATTATTGTGCTTAGATCTGGTCACAAGGATTTGAAGGGGATAAATTAACCTTGGAGAGAGTACAGAGATAGATAAAAATTATATCAAGACTCGAGGATAGGCTGAGCATATGTCAAATGCAGAGTTTGGTGGATAGAAGATGAACAGGTGGTATGATTGAGACATTTAAACTGTTGAGAGGTAGGTACTAGATTGAAACTTGGGTGATCTTTCATATGATAGGAATAGGTGGCCATTCCTGGAAGTCACAAAGGGGATGGGGTTATTAAAAGGGTCAGAAGTGGCAATGATGAGAATGTTTGTTGGGTGGGGGTTATGATAGAGCTGTGTTGTCTATCATAAGGTGGGTCTCCCACAATGAGTCTTGTGAGTTCATTGAGGTCCTGAATAATATAACAGTTTTAAAACTTTTGAAGATCAAAAATTCTAGATATTGACTGATACATGTACAGTCAGAAATTTTGTGATCATTAAATAGTCATAGATCTGACTGGCATGTGACCATTTAATGATCATACACCAGGTTAAAATGTACAGTTGTATCAATTATATTGTATAACTTTTACTTACATTTAAGTTTTAAGTTTTTTCTGTGTAAGAGGTATGTGTGTAGACTTACTGCATATATAATAAAGTATTTGGTATCAAGAAATCATTCATATTAATCAATTTGGATGACAACAGCTAAGTGTTCATTTACCTGGAAAGAGTAGTTTTCTTGAATGTAAATTAGTTGGAAGGAAAGTTAACTTACAGTTATTAATTTTTATGGGTATTTTGCCTATTTTAAATCCTACAATTATTAAATTCTATGGCTATTTTTTCCTATTTTTGTTTAGGAGTACCCCTTTTATGATGAAAACATCCAATTTTCAGAAAACATTCAATTACATATCAATATCAATGTCATAAAAGGAGTACTCCTTAACAAAAATAGCCATAAAAATTAATATTTATTTAACCTCTTTACCGGCCGAGGTGGATGAAATAATAGTGAGACCAACTTGCACTTCTTATCCATGTTATTCAATAGGTGTTACAGAATCATATCCAGATTTATCTGGACGTATATATACGTCCTGGCCGGGTGAGTTTAGCTAAATTCAAAATCCAATTTGATTAATATATATTTGAGTGTATATTAAATAAATATTTTTGATTGAAAAATTTATATTTATTAATTTATATTGAACAGCTAAGTTGCAAGCACATAGTATGAGCTGCACTCATACTATGTGCTTGCAAGTTTTAATTTTCAGTTGCACTAAAAATTAAAACTTTACTTTTTTTTTTGTGTCAAGAAGAAAATAACACTATTATTAAAACAACTCGTGTTCAGATGTGGACTTTATTTCTTTAATGATGATAATGACAATTTTGTGATAAATCAGTTTTTTATTCATCAAAGAGTTTCAGTAGCATTGTTTTAGTATATATTTTGAACAAGATATTTTACAAAAAAAAGTATGTTGTTTATATATATATATGATGTAATGAATGTAAAAGAATAATTATTAAAATTATCTTTTAATAATATGATTTTTATTTATATATATATATATATATACATATATATTCAACTCATTTATGATAATCTAATGTGTATGTAATGTATAGCAATTCTAAGCACTGAAATACCAATTTATTTTTATCAATATCAGTCCTTTTCATCACTTAAGTTAATAAAGAGAAATTTTAAAAAAAAACACATATGAGATGTGCATAGTTGTCAGTTTTATCAGGTAGAAAGACATATCCAAGCTAAGTTTTGGATTATGAATACTTCTTTTTTCTTACCAAGAAAGGAGAAAGATTTGGCCCTCTTTGTTTTTCTCTATTATCCTGTAGCTGAAGTATTCTGTTTTTATACCTTGTTGGTCTCTTATCTTAAAGTTTCACTTGGAAATTTCAAGTTAGCAATAATTCTGATCTGCCTGAACTATGTTGAATCTTATATGCAACTTTTTTTTGTTTCTTCATAATATGTATGCAGAATTTCTGGTAACCAGGGCAATTATAATATTAGTTCATAAAGGTTTCACTGTGCATTATTTTAGCAGTTCTTTCTTAACTACCTACTTGGAATAGCTACATAAAAATTCATATGAAATAATAAATTATGTATTACTCTCAACTTCTATTTACAACACATATTTGAAAAATATATTGAAATATTATATTAGGAAAGCATGCGATTCCAATGATTATTCATAAAGTTGAATTATTCGGTCCACCCAAGGTCTAAAATAAGCCATCTTGACATATACACCAGGAACATCTTGTGTGCCACAGCCAATACCCCAAGACACTAAACCTGCTACTTTCCAGACCCCTTGATGTTTGCATACAAGTGGGCTTCCTCCATCTCCCTAAAGTAAAAATTAAGTTGGGAAAAAAAAATTAATTAGCAAACACTTTATTTATTTATTTATTTATATATATAAAAAAGCTGATTTTATATTTATATATATATATATATTTATGTTGACCCCACATATGAAAGGTCACAAGATCTATAACACTACAGTGTCATGTGTGAACAAGTGATTAAAGAGAAAAATGTAGCCTGTTGATATGTTTTTTAAAGAGTGGGAGGTTGTTGTACTCAGTGGGAAAAATAGTATGAGGGAAATTGTTCTAAAGAATGAATGGAAAGAATGGAATGAAGGAAGCTGATGAGAAGTTAGTTTGGAACTGGACAATGTATGGGTGTTGGCCAGTTGCTGCTCTAGTTCTATGGTTAGAAGACAGTGGAGGAATGGTAACAGCCAATTCAAAGGAACAATGCCATGAACATACCTATAGAATGTACCTATAGAACACGCACAGCGTGTTCTATAGGTACGTTCTAATTAATGATATAAGGAATGATTCACAGACGTTACGAAGTTTGCGTCAATTTCAAACGAATTTAGAGTTTAAAAATAATTTATATGTCAAAGGGTTAAGGGGGACACTGAAGAAGGTAATAGCTGATAAAGGTGATGCAGATATCCTGCAGGATGATTTAAAGAAATTTGCATTATGGACATAGGATAATTGTCATCAATTCATTGTTACAAAACGGGAATTTATGCACTTTGAGATGAAAGAATTACATACTTTGTATGTAATAGTATGTAATTCTTTCATCCTGGCCAACACCTGATGGTACTGGATTGCACAAAATTGATGAGTTTAGGGATTTTGGGGGTGATTATTATTATTATTACCCCAAGACCTCATGGAGTCAAAGACTTATCTGGGAGGTCCTTTTATCACACACACACATCTCATCATACCATGTCTTAAACGCACTCAAACTCCTTGCAGACACCACACACACACACACACACACACTCAGGCAAGGCATTTCAATCAATAACAACTCTGCACGAAAAAAACCTGCCTCTCACCCCCCCTACTCACACCCTCTTTATACAGTTTCCAGGGATGACCTCTGGTTCTCCCCTGATCTTCCACTATTCTCTGTAGAACTTCTCCAGCATTGATCTTATAACAACCCCTTACCAACTTGTAGGTCTCTATCATATCTCCCCTCTTCCTCCTGTCCACCAGACTCTGCAAATTACATCTTCTCAATCTTTCCTCATACTCAACATTCCAGAGGTCAGAAACTAATCAAAGCCTTATACAACGGAACAAGAATCTCCCTACTTCTGCACGTCAGTGTCCTCCACATCATTCCCAGAAGCCTTTGTGTTGTCTTCACAATTTTGGCGATGTGTCCCCTAAATTTTAGATCCTTATCCACTATTACCCCCAGATCTCTTATTTCCTCTACCTCCAACAATATATTCTCACCAAGCATAAATTCTGCATCCCATCTTTGTTTTCCAAATTTTGAAACCTTACATTTTGCAACATTGAATTCACATCCCCATGTCCGTGCCCAATCACTCAATTTATTCAAGACTTTTTGCAAGGCCAACATCTTCACTACTCTTTATGGTTCGTCCCAACTTTGCATCATCTGCAAACAACTGAAGATATCCATCCAAATCCTCACCAATATCATTAATATACAAGTTAAACAGTAATGGCCCTAAAATAGACCCCTGAGGCATTCCACTAGTGACTTTTCTTTTCCTGGATATCGCACCCCTCATACACAACTTGTTGATACCTATCAGATAGTCAGTCTTCAATCCAATGCACTAATCTAATATCCAACCCCATCTGCTCTAGTGTTTGACTGTCAACTTATCATGAGGTACTCTATCAAAAGCTTTTGCGAAGTCCAAGTATATTACTGTGTATCCTTCTCCTCTGTCCAAGGAAGCAGTAATTTTATTGTAATAAGTAAGTAAATTACTAAAACATGACCTCCCTTTAGCAAATCCATGCAGTCCATCAAAGGTAATACCATTGTTGTCAACCCAACTCTGGATCCTAGTTCTCACAAGCTTCTCCAACAACTTAACCACAACACCTGACACACAGATAGGCCTATAGTTTGATGCTTGAGTTCGATCACCTCCTTTATGAAGCGGCACAATCTTGCCCTCCTTCCACTCCTTAGGAACTTGACCAAGTTCAAGACTAGTATTAAAAAAATATGTCACGGCAGGTGTCAACTCCCTGGCACATTCCTTCAGAATACGCGGTGATATATTATCAAGTCCCACATTCTTATTTACATCTAGTTTACTCAACTCCCCAAACATCTCTTGCTCACTTACAGTCAGTCTCTCCTCCCATCATCAACTGCTTTCGATCTCTCCATGAAGTCACATTCACAAGATTGAAAGATCTTTATGAACTGCTCATTAAGTATCTCCACCACACATTCTGCAACACCTGTCTTTATATTATTTTCTCCAATCAGTGTCATCCTTCTATAATCATTCTTTCTTTTGCTGGCTACATATTGAAAGAACTCCCTAGGATTCTTTTTGGCCTCATTAGCTAACTGCTGTTCATACCTCTCTTTAGCTACTCTCATCAACCAAGTCACCCTCCTTGCCTGGTCTTTATAGACCTCATGAAATTGTTTATTTCCACTTCTCTTATGCTGCCTCCACAATACCCTTTTTCCCTGTATTGCATGCTTAATCTCTTTCTTCATCCATCTCACACCTACCTTATTTAACCTTCTCACCCTTGGAATACATTTAGACATTGCATCTACTAGATAGTTTTTGAAAATCCCCCAAGCTGAATTGATCTCTTTTCCAGCTAACTCCTCATTCCACGCTACACACGCAAGCTGTCTCCTGAGCTCTTCATAATCATTCCCCCCCCTTGTAGTTCCACATATACCCTTTTCTTACGGGGGTCCTTGCACTGCTGGCAACCACCCAGGTATTCACCTCATGGTCACTCTTACCAATTGGTGGATGATTTGACACCTCATTTATAATTACATCCTCTGATGAGATGACCAAATCCAAGACCCTTAATCCTCATGTGCCCTCTGTTACATACTGTCTGAGGTAGTTATCCCTCAAAAACTCAAGAAACTCATTTTCTTTACTTCCAGTTGCTGCTACTTCATTCCAGTCTATGTTGCCATAATTAAAATCGCCCGTTTCTTATTTGCTGGCTAATTTGACTATACATTTCACTATCACCACCATCCACATTACCTGGTCTATAACAACATCCCACCAAGTATTTGATTCCATTCACCTCTACCTCACACCATACTGCCTTAAAACCACTGGCACTATTTCCCTCTTGCATCTCTACTTTGTATGGACATAACTCTTTCTCTATCATCAATAGCACTCCCCCTCCCTTTTTACCCCTTCTATCCTCACGAAACACATCATACCCTTCCATCTCTATTCCTGTCAGGATGTCATCCTCTTCCAACCATGTCTCACTTATTCCAACAATCTTTGGGTGAACAGACGCAATTAGTGCAACCATTTCATCTGCCTTGTTTCTTATACTTCTAGCATTGGTATACAAACACAACAGCTCATTTCTGGATCTACAGCTAGTTCCACTGATACCACTCACTCGATGTGATCTCTCCATGCTTGAATGGGGCCATTTCCCTTTCTGCTTCCTCATTTTAGAACCCTTTTCAATTCCAACTGTTTCCTCTTGATCCCTGGTCATCCCATTCCTTTCCTGCCTACACATGCTCTCACCTCCTCTTGGAGCATCCACCTTTCTCACGCTGTGTACCCCTGTCCACCCTGAGCCTCCCCGGATTAAGGGTCTTGCACACTCATTTTCTATACTCATACGACTCACTTCCCCATTCATATCCACTTCTTCAATCTCTCCTGTCTTACTCTCCTGCCCTTCCACATCATTCCCCTCTTGATCTGATTCAAATGCAGTTCATTGCTCCCATACAGCTCACTTCGTCCCTCAAACTCATTCCACACATTAACAAACTGTACTCCCATCTCCTCACACATTTCAGCCATTGAAAAGGGTATGAAGAATGCAAACAATTAAATACAGGGAGGTTATTATCCCTCTTTATAAGGCTATGATTTGGTCACATATTGACTACTGTGTACAGATTTGGTCGCCTAGGTTTTTTTATTATTATTATTAGCATCTGCCCTCCATGGAGTCGGAGACTCGTCATGGAAGGTACACACTATTGCACACAATGCTTATCCAACCGTGCTTTAAACTGATTCAATGTGTCTACACCCACAACACATTCAGGCAGTGCATTCCACTCACCAGCCACTCTTCATGCAAAGAATCTTCTCCTCACTCCTGTGCTCACACCCTCCTTATACAATTTCCAGCGATGATCTCTTGTTCTACCCCTCTTCTCCCATTCTATGAAAAATCTCTTCCATGTTGACCCGATAACAATCCCTGATTAGTTTATATGTCTCAATCATATCCCCTCCTATTCACGAGACTCTGCAACTTACATTCCCTCAATCTGTCCTCGTACTCCACATTCCAAAGACCACTGACCACCTTTGTGAATCTTCTCTGGACCCTTTCCAACATATCCTCATCACCATGAAAACACAGTGACCAAATCTGTGCACAGTAATCCATATGAGGCCTGATCAAGGCCTTATACAATGGCATCATAACCTCTCTATTTCTGCATGTCAGGATGCTCCGCATCATTGCCATTATACGGGGGTGATGTCTTCACAACTTGTACAGTGTGGCCCCTGAATTTCAGGTCCTTGTCCACCATCACCCCTAGATCTCCCATCTCCTCTGCTTCCGTTAAAGTTTCCCCACCAAGTGTATACTTTGCATCCCATCGTTGTTTACCAAATCTCAAAACTTTACAGTTTGCAACATTGAGCTGGTAGTTCCACTTACTTGCCCAATCATGCATTCAAGTCTTCTTGTAAGGCAATAACATCCACTTGACTCTGCATTGCTCTCCCCAATTTTGCATCGTCTGCAAACAGCTGGATATCACTAGTTAAACCCATCCCAATATCATTAACATACAAAATAAACAACAATGGGCCCCAAAACTGACCCCTGCAGCACACCACTAGCTACCTTTCTCTTTCGGGATACTGCACCCCATATTTAACTTTCTGATACATATCTGACAGCCAGTCATGATCCAACCTAGAAGTCTGTTATCCAATCCCATATGTTTCGATTTATTTAAGAGCTTGTTGTGTGGCAGTCTATCAAAAGCCTTTGCAAAATCTAAGTACACCACTGTATATGCATCTCCCCTGTCCAAGATATTTGTCACCTTGTTATAGTACATAAGAAAGTTAGTGAAACATGATCTTCCAGTAACAAACCCATGCTGATAACCACAGAGAATACTGCTGTCATTAACCCATTTCTGTATTCTACTTCTCACCAATCTCTCCAGTACCTTCACCACAACTCCAGATATGCAGACCAGCCTTATAATTTGAAGCTACAGTCTTGGGATCAGCAAGTCGTGGAGAAGGGGGGGGGGGGGAGAAGATTCAGTGACCAAGCTTGTGATAAGTCTGTGTAATGCTCAGTATGAGAGTTGCAGAGGTTTAGTTAACAGGTGGAGAAGAGGGGACATGATAGAAACTCATAAATTACTAAAGAGATTCTATAAGATTGATACAAAAGAAATTTTTCAATACATAGAGAACAAGAGGTCACCCCTGGGAGTTGTTTAAGAATGTGGTTAATAAGGATGTGCTGACTAGATTTTTGGCTTGGAGAAAGGCAAATGAGTGGAAGGGACTGCCAGTTGCAAATTTGTTTAAGGAGAGGCATTACAGGTATTGTACAAATAATAGTTATTATGGATCTCCACAATGAGCCTTTTGACTTCATGGAAATACCCGTATAATAATAATATAATAATAATAAACATTTTTTTTTATTGAGAACAGAAAAGCAATATCCAAGAAAAACTAAGGCAACCAGTAGCATCCCACATGCTTCTGTTCTTGAGTCATGACTGTTGCTATAGAGTTCACTCAAAATATTATAACTGCCATCATAATTTAAGCCCTTTTCCCCCTTTTGTGTTACTGTCAGAACTGCCACTACATGGCATTGAGGTCACCCCTGGGAGTTGTTTAAGAATGTGGTTAATAAGGATGTGCTGACTAGATTTTTGGCTTGTAGAAAGGCAAATGATATGTTGTCAGGATTGCTCCTTGTGGATCTGCAAGTTTGAGATGTAGGATTCAAATACCAGATCTTAAAAATCTCTCAATCCATGGAATTCAAATCAGACAAATTCAGCATCTGAAGTGACTGTCCTGTTCAGTGAGCCACTCTGAAATGATACTGACAACATGGTACAGTGCATTATCCTGTTGGATAACTGATTAGTCACAATGCTTTCATAGTATCATCAAGAATGTTTTTCTGAGAATTTCTTGGACGAATCTCCTGATACCTATAGATCAGTGGTCTCCAAAGTGTGGTATGCATACCCCAGGGGGGGTATGCGAGTCGATATGTGGGGATACGTCAAAAAAGTTTTATATTGATAGGAAAAAAATTAAGTAATTAATTAAAGATAAAGAATATTACTTTCTTTCATCAATTAAACATATATCTAATATAGACGACGTTATAAAGAGCCCGTAAACTTAAATTTGCGAGTAGCGCACATTGGACGACTTTGCACACATAATCGTCCATGGCAAAGCTGTCATGTTTTTTAAAACTAGGGAGTAAATCTCTTACTTCTTATCATTGCCATTGTTTGTAGAGCATCCTAGTGTTGACAAGCCCAACTAGAGAAGGAAGATTGCTTAGTTATCCTGCTATCTACAGATGACACCACAGTTGTATTAATTATTTGACTATTAGTAGTAAGTTTAATGATTTTTTAGTATATATTGTTTCTATGCAATTCCAACGCCTTTTTTTGCTTACTTTTACGTTTACAATAGAAATAGTGAATTAATATTATCAAAATTGCTTACATATTTTAAAAGTGTTTGATATTATCAATAATAAATGAATTATATTTAAATTTTACAAATTAATCCTCACAAAATGGATAAATGGTTAAAAAAGTTTCCTCCAAAGAAACCACGATTTGAAGATAATTATGATAGTACTTCTACATCAGACGAACAACAAAGAAAATATAGGATTGATTCTTCTATTCAAACAAGTTCGTTATCAGTCAAATTAAGTGATAAAACATTAATCTGAAACTTAATGAAACCTTGCCCAAGAAAGTTCGAAATTATCAAGAAGACTACTTGAAATGGGGATTTACATCGACGATAGTCAACAATGAACCTCATCCTACATGTGTGTTGTGTCATGCACTCCTACCGTTTGGTTCTACTTATTTATGTGAGGTATCATTTTCTGCAATGACAGGTATTAAAACCAAATATCGAAATAAATTAAACTGGGAACCAGACCTTCGTATCGCAGTATCAGAAGCCATCAAACCAGAATTTCAAGAAATTATGAAAGAAATGCAAGGCCATTGTTCACATTAAATATTGTAATAAATATGTTTGTAAGCTGTTAATAATAAAAAATAATGTGTAAAAATAGCTAGCGGTTTTAATTATTATATGATGATACAAGGCATATTTCCTCTTTATAATACTAATTGCAATCAATGTTTGCTCAATCAATTGGTGGTACGGGCTATGATTTCATCTGTCTTGGGAGTACGCAATCAAAAAAAGTTTGGAGACCACTGCTATAGATGATACTATGAATGCCTTATGACTGATCAGTTACACTCTTTCATGGTATAACTAATCTTCCTCTGGTCTTTCGCTAGCAAGAAAAAGGTCTAGAGGAAGACCAAATCTAATTGGATTTGATTTGAAGAAAGAAATAAAAGATCTGACAATACAGGAGTACTAATAAATGTCATACTGATTTGGAGGAAAAATTGTTGATATGGTAGTAATAATGTAAGCTTATTGTATAATACTTTCATAGTGTTCTGTACTCTCCTTAAGGTACATACAGGGTGTTCGGGATAAATTTGACAGTTTCGTAAGGAAAAAGAAAATCTTCTTTGTATCTATTAAATTTAATGAATTGACAAAAAAACATTACAGGCAGAGTTAATTACAATACTATCAACAAGATTTACTCAAAATAACCACCATTAGCATCGATCACAGCTTCAATTCTGCTTCGGAACCTCGAACAAGCTGATGCTACAGTCTCCCTGGGAAGGGCCGCAAAAACTGTTTTAATTTTATCCATTAACTGGGCTTTTGTATTACTGGAAGTGCGATTGGTGTCTTTTTCAACTGCGCCCCATACAAAATAATCCATGGGGTTAAGGTCTGGGGAGTTTGGAGGCCAAACATTTGGACTGGTGAAGTCGTAGAAATTTTCAGACAACCATTTTTGACTTTTCCCAGAGGTGTGGCAAGGGACCGAATCCTGCTGCCATACATACGGCCTACCATTGGCTACCCTTGTTATCCAGGGCTTGACTACAGTTAGCAACTCCACGAACAAAGCCCGAATTCCAATGCCAGGGTTCTTCAACACCTGTTCCTGCAGATTTGCGAGGAATTCTGCTGTAGGAACGCAATCAGATCGTCTGCTAGGGATCTTTCTTCTTGCTACATCCTCGTAGTCACCATTGCAAGTCTCTAGTTCATGCCTGATTGTTTTTACTGTATTCAGGGAGCATTGGGCAGCAGTCGTAATATCCTTATTTTGATGGCGGGCACGAATCATCATGATACAAGTTATTCTCTTCCATGATTCAGGTGGGTTCCAGCTATCCATCCTTTCTGACATCTTGTATATGAATGAAGAAGGGTCCAAACTTTTAAATGAAGAGAAGTGTGTGTTAATACATGTAACTTACGGAAAAATATAATTAATTATAAATATGTGAAATTTATCCCGAACACCCTGTATATAGAATTTGATTATGATTGTGAGCAAAGAGACAGTGGTTATTTTAATATGTAAAGCATGTAGTCTGGGATGAAAAGATTACATGTTGTATACTATATTAATGGAAATGGACTGTAGTACATTGATATACAACATAGTTTTAAGGTCTTCATATGGTTACACATCTGGAGTGCTATGCATAGGTTTGGTCATCTGGCTTTCCTGAGGATAAGAAAGTGGTAGAAAGGCTAGTGACAAAATAGAATACAGTGTTCTGTGAGTAGCTTGAAGGTTTGTGGATTACACTGTTCTTTGATCTTTGATAAGTGGAAAAGAGGAGATTGATTGAAATATATAAGTTACTAAATGAGTTTTATAGGGATTATTACTACTACTTGACACCTCCAGGGAGTCCAAAGACTCATCGAGGGAGGGCACCTACTCTACAGCTCTGTCTCCATCACTCAATCCACCAACGAACCACAACTATATCAACGCCATCTAACGCCTGCCAGCGATGCCACTGGTATTTTCACAGGCAATCACAAACTCCATGCCCATGGCGGGATTTGAACCCACAGCCTTTTGGCTGGAGAGCGGATATGCTAACCACTTTGCCAGCCAGGCTGGCAAATTCATTGCAGAAGAAAATTTTTTTTGATGTCAAGAAGGTAGAAAACAAGTAGTCAACTGGAAATTGTGTAAGAGTGTGTTTAGCAAAGGTGTGAGGACTTGATTTTTTGTTTGGAAAGTTATGAATAAATAGAATGGATTACCAGAAATGCAGTGAGTGCTTTGTCAGTAAATGAGTTCAAGAAGATTATGGTAGGTGTGTGAACAGTAGTTAATTTATGTCTCCTATGATGAGCTTTCAGGCTTCATGGAGATGTTTGAATAATAATAAGCTATGATCTTTCATTATTATTGGATTTATTACTATGTGAATATTAAAAGAAGGCTGTTGATCAGCATTAAGATCAGCATCCCAGAGATATTTCATGGAATTCAAATTGTACAAATTCAGCATATGAAGTGACTGTTCTGTTCAGTGAGCAACTCTGAAATGATACTGACGGCATGGCACAGTGCATTATCCTGCTGGATAATCAGTTATTCAGCATTAAGAAGTTTTTAAAAGTATTTTTTCTATTTGTATAAAAGCTCCTGTTGGCTGTGAGGTAATTTTTATTAAATAAACTATGTATGTAATAAGTAGTAGTCAGCCTTATTAAAAGAAAGAATAATAAATCCTCAGTATAATTCATAAAAATTATGAATTCTACTGAGGAACTTAAATAGTTGTCTTTTATTCATGCTTTCATTGTCCCGACAACTGTTTCACATTTTCAGGTCTCATGAGAAGCTCTACAAGGGCAAAAGCCCTTTTTTTTGAGTATCATTCAATCTCATGTTTGAAAGTTGTATTTTTCATATTGGTTGGTGCATAAAACATTAGTATAAAAGAAAAAGAGCCGAAAAGCTTTATTTGAGATCACAAAACTATTATACCAAAAAAAGTAATAGTTATCCATTATATTTTGCTAACCAAATGTAAAACATTTGTCTTTCTAAATTACCTAGTCTATAAAAAGGACAGACAGTTGTTTCAGTAGTGGAATATGCGAACTACTGGGGAGACTTCTTAATTAAGGTGTAATAATAAAAACTCTTGATCACTTTCAAAACTTCTTAGCTTTCAAAAAAAAAAAAAAAACATTATTTTGCAACTAGTCTATAAAACATAATGGATATTTATTAATCTTCCTTTTGATAGTTTTGATGTTTCAGGCCCTTCTATTAATTCTACTTTATGATTTACAGCATTTCCAAACTTTTATTACAGTAAACACCAAATAAAACTTACTGTACAAGAATCTTTGCCTTTTTCTCCTCCTGCACAAAGAAAGCTAGGATGAAGCTGAAAGCTTGATCCAAGTCTTGTATTTTGTAGCCTATTTTCACATTCCACAGTTGACAATATAAAAACATCCACTTCTTTTAGCACATTCTGATATTGTCCTTGTGGTCCTAGAGAGAAAATATGAGGAAATAATATATTAACAACAACAACAACAAAAAAAAGGATGTTTCTGTTCTAAATTGCCCTTGTGGTCCTAGAGAGAAAATATGAGGAAATAATATATTAGCAACAACAAAAAAAAAAGGATATTTCTTTTCTAAAGACAAAGCATATTATAGCCACAGTTTATGGGCTTGTATAATCTGAATTTACGAAAAATCTTGAATAGTGAAATGACTCATTCGTTGTTAAATTGTTTCCAAAAAAATCTATAAAATTAATACTATGATAGTTCAGTATTAATTTTAGCACGTTCATTGTCAATCACGCGATATCGCGTGGTGCGAGTTCTCACCGATCGGCCGATCATGCGTTATCGCATGGATGTCGCTATCAAGTAAAAAAAATTTGGCCACCACACGAAATTCCAATTTTCAGCTTGGCAATGAACATGTTAATGACAATTTAGAAACGACACTAACTCACCTTCCCTTGAATGTGTCAGGCTCAGTGTCCTGTTAAGGATATTTATTACAATATTACTTTACTGCATTTCGTCCATACTTGGAGAAAAAATTCAGCAAATAAGTTCACAATCCTTTTAACTTTTTTTCGTATAGTAAATTAAGTTTGATGTGCACATGCAGGCAGGATACTCAGAAGTTATATAAACTTCAATTCATCTCCTTTATTCTGGCTACTCCAAGCATTCGTATAAAGAAACATCAATGCATTGTCAGTGTTACTATACATATCCTTATTCCTTCCAGACTCCATTGGATTCTGCGGTGCACCATGAATTCCCCCTTCTCCTAGTTGACTATTCCCACAAGCGACTGCCATTCTCCCTACCATCCTGCATCAACACACTTGCATGGAAAATAACTCTCTCTAAAGATGCCCATGTCCTTCCTCATTCAAATACAAGCCATCTCTCACATACAGTTCTTTCTCTTCTATCCTCAGCACTTCAGGCATTCACATAAAGCCTCTCTTTTGACACAGATGCTTCTTTCCTCAGTTCTGCATTATCATATCTGGGTAACTCACTATCTTCCATCTCTCACTCTTCTGTCAGACAACCTCAAGCATTAATCTCACCTGATGCACACTGAATCTCAAGTCATTCATAGTCACCATGCCAATCATCTTATCCACTCTTTCACCTCCCTTATTTTTCATAGTCACATTATCATTCCTCCAGGCAAACACTCCTCTCAGTAAAATCTCCATACATCACACCTGTATCCCTCACTTTCTCTCTCTCTCTGATTCCTCTTACATGTTCTCTTCTTGCCTTTCCCGCTTACCTGCCTTCCTGTCATCTCTCCATCCCTAGCTCCTACACTGTCTTGCCTTCCTCTGATTCTCTTCTCCTGGTGCTCCTATTCTTTCCCCTTCTGTCATTCCCATAACACTCTCTCACTCCTACTCTTATTTACTTCACTTTTGTTATTTTCAATCTCCTAATCTCTTCTTTCACTCTTCTGAATTCATTCCTCATACATTCCACTTCATTTCTCATTGCATCTCTCTCTCTCTCTCCAAGCAGCCTGCTCTCACTTGACATTCACCCTCCCAATCAATGCCATCTTCCAAACCTACACTTCCTATTTTTATATCCTTATTCACATGATGCTCGTCTTCCTCACCCTCAATCATGCTACTTATCTCTCTCTCATTCAGCATTCATTCATTCATTTCTGATATAATGCTGCCAAAGTCTGTTGTACTCATTTCCATATTACCAAGCTTTTCCTATTTTCTATGTTTTAAGCAGACACATATGTCCCAGTCTCTTACCTACCACCTTTCTAACTACTGGGATATATACATGCTGAAAGCACCACATACCACAAAATCTTGCTGCAAGTTCCTTGTGACAGACTATGCAGCCTCCCATTGATGTTTCCCAAACTTTAAGACTTGACATTTAGCTGCATTAAACTGGTATCCCCCATTCATTTGTCCATCTGTCCAATTTATTCAAATTCTCTCTCAGGGATACCACATCTACATTATTGCTAATAACGTTTCCCAGCTTCATGTTATCTACAAACAACTGAATATCCACTTGCAATCCACTGACAATGTCAGTGATATATAACCAATACAGGTCCTAGTACTGACCCCCCCCTCCCCGTGCGACCCCACTTGTAACCTTCTGCCTCCTTGATATTGCCCCCCCATACACAACTTTGATACCTATCAGATAACCAAAAAATATAGTTTGTTTTTATTCCATATAATTTTTTCCCTTAGCTTTATAATCAGATCTCATATCATCTTTCATTAAAAATTGATTTCCATTATTTTCTTTGAACATATGAATATCATACTAATTGATAAAATATTTACTTTTCAAAAATAGTGTATAAATACTAACAATGCACTTGATATAATATACTTACCAAACATATCCTTACCCCATCCACTCACCCAACACCTTAAACCATCAAATGCTTCTTGTGGATATGGTAGGCAAGCTGTAGATATATGTGGAATAGTTGAATCAACAGGGGAATCCAACTGGAGAAGAGCAAGGTCATTCTTCAGGTTGTGTGGATTAAATTCTGGTTGAATGAATATCTCATTAACAAATTTTTCTATAAAAGGATAAATTTCGTCTGTTTTCTGCACATCCCAGTCTCCCAAGCGAATTTTTAAGTCATGTTCAACAAGTCTGAAATCAGATAAAATCATTATTATTATTATATATATATATATATCTATGGGGGGGGGGGGGCTGAAAAATTCTGATAAACACCTGGAACAAAAATACATCAATTTGTGCAACAAGGGAAAGACGTTTTTCTCAGAGGATTGCAAACGATGCAGCAGCATTGTAATAAGTGTATACACACTTCAGCAAAAGAAAAACCTGTATAAAAATTGTAATACTAAATTTATACAGACATCAAGGGATGAATATAAGTTACCTTTGACTTCTACAATTACACGAGGTGCTCAAAGTGGTTACCATTAGTGTCCAGACACTTATTATTACGGCGAACTACTGCTTGGGCATTGTTGGCCAAAGTGTCCAGTGGGATTTCTGTGCATGCTGTTTCAATTTCTTTCCAAAGAGCCACTGGTGCATCTGGTTTTCTATGATACACTACATCCTTTAGAATCCCCCAATAGGTAGAAGTGTAAGGGGGGAAACTGAACTGTACCTCTTCGTCCTATCCATTGTCGCTGCAAACTCTCATCGAGGTAAGCTCTCACATCTCGGTGGTGGTGCCCCATCTTGTTGGAAGAAAAATTGATCATTCTCATAAAGTGCATGAATAGCAGGTAAAATGGATGTGCCTAGCATGTCTTGGTACACTTGACCAGTAACAGTACCTTCAAAGAAGAATGGTCCTATTAAACCCCTAGATAACAATCCACACCAGACATTGAGCCCCAGTAAATTGACTGCCTTGTCTACATGAACGGATTTTCTTGAGCCCAGTAAACACAATTATGCTGATTCACTGTTCCATTAAGCTTAAATTGTGCTTCATCAGACCAAACCACTTCCTCACAAACTCCTCATCCTCATTTACCATGTGTTGAAACCACTTACAATACTGAATTCTTCGATCAGGATCATCTTCATTCATTGCATATAATAATCTTGGGATGTAAACTTTCCATTTAGCTACTTTAAGAATGAACCATATGCTTGCACTGCTAACTCATTTCTCATGCACATTGTGTGGTAGACTTCTGTGGCGAGTGTTTAAACTGTTTAGCCAAGGAAGCAGGACTTGTTGCTGTGCGAGGCCTCCTGGATATTACCTTGTGCACATCACACATGGTACCATGGGTCTCAAACTTATCATGAATGCGTGCAATTGTCAGGCATGTTGGAGGTTGTGTTGCAAACTCACTGCTCCATTGTCGTTGCACTTCAACAACATTCTCAAATTTGAAATACCACTTTAAAATGGTCTTGCATTCCTCGAACGACAATCAAGTCTCAGCCATTTTGTTTAACTGTCCTACCAGTCACATGTTGATGCTAGTATTCATGTGAGTGACGACATCTTTTGAGAGACCATCATGCTACCGTAATTCGATCCAGCTTCAAAAAAAAGTCCATAGATGACATCTGTTAAAATGTGTATACATTTTTTTGATGGACTCTATATCAACTGAAGAAATGATCTGAGACAATTGTTAAAGTTGCATTTTGTAGTAGTATTTTTGTATAGTGACATAATGCACTACAATTGAACCTTTGAGTGACTTTTGGCTTATGTATTGTAAAAAATTAATTTATTGTTACCTATAAGATATAATTTTTTTAGTCATTTTGCCACTGAAAATATTTATTTAAAAAGTTGATGATTTTATAGAGATCTATAAAATCGTCAACTTTTACTAAATTTGCCAAATTTTAGTAAATTTCATCCAGCCAGGTATGAAATTTTCTGTCATTTTGAAATATTTTACAGCTGTACATGATTAGATTTAACTTAAAAGGAAATATCACAAAGTCATTTGGTAAATATTCTACATATGAAATTTCATTAAATTCTGTTCAAATAAGTCACAGCTACTACTTGTATCATTTCAGAACATTTTGCCCCTGCTGTTTCCATTTAAATTAAAGTTGAGATATCACTAGACATTTTTGTAATGTAACTAATATACTGTTGATCAAATAGAGTGGCGCTAGCGTCGCAAGTGAAAGTAGCAGTAGATTTGAGCTGTTCAAAAGAAAGTGTTTTTAAATTGGTGTATAGTGTAGCTTTTTATCACAAATTGCGTTGAATTTTTTTGTTTGGATCAGTGGTGGCTCAATGCTATCAGCCCAAACTGCATGTAAATCACATGTTACCTACACTATGTTATCCCCACTAGGTAGCAGTTTGGTGCAGTCTGCATTGATTGCAGCTCCAGCATTCAGTATACTAGCCAGTACTGATACTAGCCCTAGCCTGCACAGCACATTGACTATTGCAAAATACAACTGTTGCTCATCAATGAATTATATAAAATACTATCGAGCAGTATTGTATTACAGACAAGAAAATAATGGTTTTTAGATAAATATATAAAAATTTAAGAACGGCAATAATAAAACAGGAACTTTCATTTTATACTGGAGGGGCTGCAGCCCTTATGAATGAGCCACCACTGGTTTGGATACAGGTGTCCTTCAGTAGTGTTGTTAGAATTTTTTGTTGTTTATACTGTGTTATGTTACTTGTATGTTCTTACTGCTTCTACTTCTAAAAATGGCATCCATAAAGAAATGAATATCGATAACACAGAAAGCTTTGGTATGAAGATCTATCTCCTTTTTGGATTTTTCACAGTGCATGCATTGTGAAAATTGCTATATGTATGCACTGAAAAATGTGAAAGATTTTTGGACTGTTTGGGTAAATAAGAAAAAGGAAAGCATTAGCATATGTGAAAAGTGTCTTGGTAGATTAGAGCGATTAGGAATGGGAGCAAGAGTCGGGACCATAGTAAAAGAGCTTAAACAAGAGTTACTGAAAATGAAACGCAAAATGAAACATCTGGAAGAGGATATTGAGCATCTGAAGAAGAGGTATGCTAATGAGGAGGAGGAAGTTAATAGTATGAAGAAAGAATCAAGGATAGTTATATATTATTGTATGGGGACTTGATCATTAGAGGTGTGATGACTAATAAAGTGCACAAAACATGCTTTCCTGGTGGAACAACTAAGCAAATAACTGATGTGTTACAGAAAAGGAAAGACTGGGTGTCAAAATTAGTGGTAGTCATGAGCACAAATGACTTAGCTGGGGGAAAAAATAATGTAAATAGAGACTTGAGAAAGTTATTGTGGCTGATAAAGAATAATAGTGTTAATGGAAAATTCATAGACTTGTTGCCCAGATATAACAATAGTCATTTGAGAAGGAGAACAGAGATAATGAATAGTAAGATGGCTGAGTAGTGTGAGGCAAAGGTGGTTCAATTTGTAAATCTGTGGAGTGAATTTGAAGGAAAGTTGGAATGGTTTAAAGTTGATGGATTGCATTTGAATGAGTTTGGTGTTGGACGTTTAAAAATACTGTTGTTTTCTGAGAAGGCACAGGGTCTAGAAATTAATGTAATAAATGATCAGAGTCTACTTGTGAAGCAGGATAGCACAAATAAACAGATTGTATAACAGGAGGAAGATGGATATGAGGTTAAAGATGTGGTTCCAGCAGCAACATGATGAGACAGGTAGGAATGGAAAGAGTCAGGATCGGGGAAACAGGAATGGTCAGACCAAAGAGAGGGTTATAGTATAGCAGCTAGCATAAAGAATGTTGGTGCTGGTAGAATGGCCTCAAATACTCAGGGATTGTTATGTTTGTACACAAATGTAAGTAGTATTCGAAACAAGAGTTTGTTGCATTAATTGAGTCAGTGTGACCAGAGATAATTGGAATAAGTGAAACTTGGTTGTTTGAGGAGGATGTGATGCCTGGGATAGAAATGAAGGGATATATAATTTTCCGGAAGGATAGAAATGTGAAAAGAAGGGGGGGGGTGCTGTTAATGATTGCAGAGGAATAGTGTCTGCAAAGCATGGAAGTTGATAGTGTATGCACAGAATCTGTGTAGTGTGAAGTTGAAATTAACAGGCTAGTATATCTGATAGGATGCTGTTGTAGGCCAGGGAATGCAGAGAATACTGATTATAAAATGTTTAGGCAAATTGGTTGGGCATGTAAAAAGAAGATGATCCTGATGGGAGACTTTAATTACAGGAATATAGAATGGAAGGAGGAGATGGTGTATAGGAATAAGGATAATTAGTTTGTTGAATTTCTGAGAGATAAATATCTTAAGCAGCATGTGACTTAAGCAACTAGAGGTTTTAATATTTTGGATTTGGTGATAACTTCACAAGATGTAGTTGTTAATGAGATGTTGACACTGCCACCAGTTAGTGAGAGTGATTGAGGTACTTGTTTGGGAAGTGGTGAAATAAGAAAAGGTCACTGCCAAAAATGGATACATGTGGAAATATAAAGGAGGTGATTATAGGAAGCTCAGTGGTTATATAGCATCAGTACGTTGGGTAGATGAGCTGAGCAGAAAGGATGTTGACAATGTATGGAAATTCACATGGCTGTATCTGACATAAGAAATGTATAACTGCATACCAAGGGTTAAAGCAAGTAAATAGAGTAGGAGTGAAATGGATGAACAGTGAAATCAAGCAAGCTGTGCTTGAAAAGAAAAGGCTATGGAGGAGGTACAAGACAGTTGGTAGTGATTGGATCTGTGAAGAGTTTAAAGTGCAGGCTAGAAAGGTGACAAGGATGGTAAAGAAAAGGTGAAGTATGAGAGGAGATTAGCTGGCAAGGCCAAGGGTAAGAGAATTTTTCTGCTGTATGACAAGCAAGTGAAAGAATAATTATGGTAGGTTGACACTGGTGAAGAGTCATAGTTGAATGAGCACTTTATCAGCATATATCATACTGGTGTAAATGATGTGGTGCAATATATTAGGAGGCAAGTATTAGGAGAATTGGAAGTGAAAGAATCAGAGGTGTATCAAGTGTTGATTGGGTTAGATGGCTATGGGAATGGATGACATATCACCATAGCCAAACACTTTGCAAAAGTTTTTGGCTATGCCCTTGACCTGGTTATTTAATGAAAGTCTTGCAGTGTGTAGGATAACTAAGCAGTGGAAAGAAGGCAAAATAGTACCACTCTGCATGCACGGTCTTAGGATAGAAGTTTCTAATTATAGACCAGTCTGTATAACTGCAGTTGTGGTCAAGATGATGAGATTCGTTAGCAAGAGAATACAGGACTGGTAAGATAGACATAGTATTCTTTATTATGGTCAGCATAGATTTGTAAAGGGTAGGTCCTGTTTTAGCAATTTACTTACATTTTATGATAGGGTAATGAGTGTGTTAGATAAGGGAGAATCATATACAGTGATATTCTTGGACTTTGCAAAAATGTTTGATAGATTACCACATGATAAGTTGGTGTACAAGCTGCAGAGGATGGAAGATAGTATATTGGTTAGATGGATCGGAGAACGGTTCTCTGAACGATACCAGCAGGTTGTGTATGATGGAACAGTGTCTCAAAAAAGGAGGGTAACCAGTGGCATACTCCAGAGTTTTGTTATTGTGCTCCTGCTGTTTAACTTGTTTGTAAATGATATATCATGTGGACTGACTAGGGATCTTCAGTTGTTTGCTGATGATGCAAAGTTTCAAAGAATTATAAGTAGCACTGCTGATGTTAATTCCCTTCAAGAAGATTTGAATAGACTTTTGACTTGAACAAAGGAGTGGGGTTGTAGTTTTAATATTAACACGTTCAAGATGTTGTATTTTGGAGTACAGAAATATAAGGCTGTGTATATCAATTGTGCCATACTGTAGGAGGTGCATGAGATTCGAGATTAGGGAGTGATGGTTGACAGTAGACCGAAGTTTAGAGGGCATATTGCTAGTGTTGCAGAGGCTGCACATCATGAAGTACTCTTAAGAAGTACTCTGACATGTAGGGATAAAGAAGTGGTTGTGCCACTTTATAATGCACTGGTCAGACTAGGTGACCAGATTTAAGCACAAATCTGGTCACCTGGTTTTCAGTGTGATATGGAAACATTGGAGAGGGTCCAGAGATGAGTGACTAAGACAATATCAGGACTTTGGATGCTGGCTATGCAGAGAGAGATTGACAAAATGTGGATAGGAGGAAAAGGGGTGATATGATAGAGACATTTAAGTTTGTGAGAGGATTTTATCGGATTAATCCAGATGAGATTATAAAGAGAGTAGAAGGCAAGAGGGGAAAACCAGAGGTCATTCCTGGAAGTTATGTAAGAGCGTGGTGAGGAGTAGATATTTTACATGGAGAATTGTCAGTGAATGGAATGCATTACTAGAATGTGTTGTTAATGCAAGTCATATTAAGGATTTTAAAAGTTAGTATGATAAACATGTTGTCAGTTGAATAAACCTCCTGCAATGAGTCTATCAACTCTGTGGAGGGTGAAATAATAATAATTATTATAATAAAATCCATCCAGAGTCAGAATGGTTTTTTGATTGTGTACAGATATAGAGGAATGGACAGACAAAACAACTCTAATAGACTTTTGTGATTCATTTTGAGTAGATTTGCTTGATTAATAATAATCAGATGTATTTTCTGTATATATATATACATACATTAGTTGTTAGTTATATAGACAATGAAATGCATATATATATATATATATATGTTACCAGCAAAAAAGTGTGAAAAGCAGGCATTGTATAGAATGCGTGATGTTTTTAGGCAAAGTATGAAATGTCTATTTTATTTTAATATTTTACATACTTTCCCTAGGCATTGTATAGAATACCTAGGCATTATATAGAATGACAAATACTATTTCAGCAAAGTATGAAAAAGGCTTTTATTGAAAAGATGCATGTGAAAATGTAAGATACTGGATTTTTCTACAAAAAGAGAAAAGACTAGTGCTGAACTACTTGTTGCTACAAGGTAGACTGGAATGGCATTTTGAATTGCACTTAATTGCCTTTTTCATACAAAAGCAGAGGTGTATCAATATTTCGGTCTTGCAAGTACATCTCATGAACCCTTGGCCGCTACCCGTGAACTGTATGGAAGCGGCTGACCGGAGAGCTATTTCGTGGTCAGGAACATCTCCAACTCCCAGTAAGTCCTTGGAACATAAAGCGAATTGTGAATTAGTTTAAAATTCCTTCAGCAGTTCCAAGTCAGTAAAAACCATCGTCTGTCACACTCATAACCACCAACAGATTGCGTGAGTCACTCCGTCTCTTCTCGACAATAGGAACTCGCACAGTGTCCCCCAAAGGTGCAGGAGGAAATTTTTTCTCGGAATCCATTTTCATTTTTTTGGTCTGTATTTCCAGATTTAATTTCTTTTCCAGATCGAATTTTACCTTCGACAGCATTCTCAATATTGAAGCAAAGATTACACAAAATATTAACATCATAACCTTCTATTTCCTCACTTCCATCGTCTTTACTCTCATATCCACAGGCAGCATGAACGTTTTGGTGACTTGCACCTGATTTCTCAGAATGATCAAAAATCCCCTGAGATAACAGCACATGTTTTCTCTTTTGGTCAGCATTCAAACCTTTGGGAATACTTTGCTGAGAGTATCTGCATGTCCAGATTTTGGTGGATAATGACACAACTCATTCCCTGGATGTCTCCAGAGTCGTTGTGATGTTTTGGGCTGGCATTTGTTCATCAAGGATCATGGCATGCACTGCATCGAAGTTTTCAGGTGTGATTGCTGTGGAAGATCTCCCTGACCTGGGAGCATCTGTGTTTCAGGATGCCCAGCTTTCGATTGTTGGTTATACTGGAAGATACTGTCCCCCTAAATTCTCACACAATGTTTGGTGAATCTCAGGTGCAGACTTTTCTTGCAGCACGAAAAACTTGATGGCCCGTACCTCTGTGTCTTCGAATTTCTTCAAAACCAGTAACGTGTTTTCTTACATATCCTAAATGAAAAACAATAATTATTATTACTAGATCAAGAAACATAGGTGTTAAAGGGTTTTAAGATATGTTCTTACTTGTGGTTTATATCAGATGCTTTAACATAATTTTCTTTATAGGTGTTTCAGCCCCTCCCCTTGTACAGCTTGTTACTTTCAACTGGTTCTTTCACCACACCACTAGTGACTTCCTCTTCTTCCCCACCAAAAAATCGCTTTCCAAACGAAGTAGGATAAATAGTAGTTTACCATATATAAGTGACCTGAAAGATATATCCCTCTCAAAATAATCCAAAACAAAAATAAAAAAAAATTGCACACACATCTTTGCCCGACACACCTTATAATTCATTTTTCGGTGAACTGTATTTTCGATGAATTGTTGTTTTTCGATCAATTGCGTTTCAATGAATTGTGTTTTTGATTAACTGCTCATTGGTGAATTGCCTTTCGATTAATTGTTGTTCGATAAACTGATTTTCGATGAATTGTCTTTTGGTAAACTGTTTTTCAGTGAACTCTCCGGATACCCGTCTGGGCACCACTGGTTACCTTCAAACAGCTGCAGCAAGTAGAAGAACTGGAAGCCTCTTCGGTAGATATGTATTCATCACCACTTTCGTTTCTTCCATCGTGGACTACCTCCATGTTTTGTGCAATAGACTCTTTCTCTTGGATAGGGTGATCTGTTTCTTCTTGCATTGTTTGAACGTTTTCCATCATTTTTTCCAGTTGCTCCTCAGTCTGTATGTCTTGTAAAACATCTTGGGGTAAGGAAGACATTGTGAGACCCACTTTAGCTTTGCAGGCCAAAGAGAGCTTCATGTAGTGTTCTCTTAATCCCAAAATGAAAATGCCTTGTTCTTCATCAGTTGCACGAAACATAGTCCCTCACTCCATCAGTTAGTTTTTTCATCTTGCATCCACGTACACAGCATATTTTCAATGTCCTGATTAGCTCTTTCAACGCTTCTTTGGCTTTGTGAGTGGCGAGGCTTGCCATGGACGATCTTTGAAGTCGGCCAGTACTCCTTTGGGCTTCTCACCACATTATTAGCAAATTCTCTGCCATTGTCAGATTGTAGAATCCATGGTGCTCCAAGCAATGTAAATATGTCCACGAGATTATATGCCACTTCTTCCACTGTCTTTGATGTCAGAGCCTTGAGAACCACAAACTTAGCAAGATGATCTTGGTATACCATTATAAACTTGTATTCCCTGTCAGGATGTGACTGAAAATCGATGAGATTGATCTGACAATGGGAATTGAACTCGGAAAAAATCATAAGCTTCACTACAACACCCTTTTCAACACCTTTTTGTTTTTTCTGACACGGCTCACAAAGGTGAATGTACAGTTTAATGTCATGCCGAGTAATGTTCTTGTATTTGTGTAAGATTTCTTTCAACATTCTGTCGTCCTCCATGGCCAATGGCCAAATGAAGTACATTAAATAACTCAGAATCTATGACGTAAAACTGGATTTCACTGACGCCTTCTTTAACAGGATAAATCAACTTACTTTTGTTTTCTACGACCATTACATCATAGCGATTCAGCAGCCAAAAGTCATGTGGTATTTTCTTAGAAGCCATCTTAGGATTTTTCACATCGTTCACACAACTTTTTGGTAGGCAGTTTCTGTTAAAAAACGCAGTTTTTAGCAGCATTGGCTCGAACTTTAGATAGTCGTTGCATGTCAATATGCCTTGATTCCTGCCAGACAATGTAGCTTGCTTATCCTTTTTTTGTGCAGCAGGGCCAAATTGAAATCGCATGTTTCTTACTGCCGAACAAAGCAGTGCAAATGGTGGAAGTGCTCTGGCTCTATATTTGAGGCGAGCGTGGAAAGTCTTGTGACTCACCTTGCGACATTAAACATCACTGTCGGGAGTATTTTATACTTTGCCAATTTGCATTTTGGCATTCTATAGAATGCCTTGGAAATGTGTGAAAATCTAAGCATTTCATACTTTGACATCCCACTTTCAGCATTCTATACAATGTATATAAATTTTATGTATATATAAATTCAATGTATATATAAATGTATATTATATATGTGTATAACATATATATATATATATATATATATATATTATTATTATTATTTTTTATTTGTCAGCTCCAGGGAGTCCAAAGACTCATCGAGGGAGGGCATCTACTCTACAACTCTGCTTCCACCACTCACAATCCACCAACTGACCGTAACTACACCAACGCCATATACTGTCGACCACCACTAGTATTTCCACAGACAATCACAAACATCCATGCCCACAGCAGGATTTGAACCCACAGCCCTTTGACTGGAGAGCAGACATGCTAACCACTCGGCCAGCCAGGCTGGCCAGACAATGAAATGCATATGTATATACATTTCATTGTCTATATAACTAACAGCATCATTGGAAGTTTACTTGACATCGATAAAAAAAAATAGCAAAAAAATTAAACATTTTCCACTAGCAGTTAATATCTATAGTTCAAAAGACTGGAATGATAGTCTAATCATGAGTATCATTAGCCATGTTATGTGCAGTCGCTCGATTGTTGTATATGTGATTGCTGGTGTAGGACAGGTCTTTAATTTTACATGTTAATTAATGACTTCCTGATGTTATGAAAGATAATTCCTTGATTTCTATTTAACCTGTCTTTTGAATGAAAAACTCAAGTCTACCTTTTTTATTCCGATTTGTTTTCAACATGTTCTTTGTTGCAGATTTTGAAACTTCTCCCGGTCTGATTACGTATATCATTCCAGAAGAGCACGGAATCTTGTATACACCCGGATGTTTATAAAATGGAACTTTGTCTTTAGGGTAGCATAGAAAGCTTTGTAAGGTTTGAAAGCCATTTTGATGTTGACTCCCTTTAATATTTTTTCTATTTTTCTTGATGCATTGCTAATGAATGGAACAGATATTGTGCCTTTGCAATTAATTTGTGTTATCATAGAGTAGCTCATCAAAAATAAAAGTTTCTTTAGTACCTTTTTTGAGTATCCATTTTGGAGGAACTGATGAAATAGGATTTGATGTTCTTGTTTTTATTTGATGGCATCATTTTTTGTTTGTTTAAAGCTCTGATTTTCAAGATTTTGATTATACCTAATTTTTGTTGAGAGTGATGGAATGAGCTTACTTGTAGGTACTTGCCTGTGTGAATTTCTTTCCTATATACTACTAATGATAATTCTCCAGCAATGTTTTTGTTGACAGGAATGTCTAGGAATAGTAATTTTCCATTCTTTTCTACTTCTAATGTGAATTTTATTTTTGAATGTCAATTATTCAGAAAGTATAAAAGATTTCCAGGTCCTTCAGTCTGTGTGTATTTCCATTCACATATCTCCACCATGCATATGGTTTTAAGGTTGCCTGTTCTATAGCTGATTCTTCAAATTTTTCAATGTATAAGTTGATGATGGAAGGCGATAGAGGTGAATCCATTGTAAGACCATATATTTGATGGTAAAATTTCCTTTCCAAGTGAAGAATGAAGATTTTAAGCGATGGTGGAAGAGACATGCAATGTCTGGAGAAAATAGGTTTTCAGATATATCTATTGATTCTTTAATTTATAGTATAACTAAGTGAAAAAAACTGACTACTTGTATATGGGAAATATATGACTTCTGCATTACTTCACCTTGGTATCTCTTCTGGGTCTGGAGTTTGGCTCCCACTGATGTGCTTTTGTGTTGAAGCAGTTGCTTTCCCTGAGATGTGGTAGCTCTGCTCAGTGGGGGGGGGGGGGGAGCCTGCCACTGATGAGGGTTCTTCTTGGTGATGGGGTGAGCTTGTCATTGAGTGGAACTACGACTGAGTTAAATGATCCTTTCAATCACTCATTGTTGGGTGGTCTGAGGGATCGCACAAGTTTTTGGAGAGGTATCCCTGCACTTAAACATACTTCAATAAAAGTCAAAACCAGTCTTGTAGTAGCCCTTCCCACAATGCATAACATTATATACATTCAAGGTGTGTATTTTGCATTATGGGATACTAAAACAATTGATGTTAAGTCATTAGCCTCTATATACAAGTAGCCCAGTCATGAAGTTACTTCCATGCAAACTTTGTTTGCAAACACTTGGATAAAGGATGAAATCAAGAATATAATTTCTTGGCATCTTTAATTTATAGTATAGCTAAGTGAAAAAGCTTTCAACAGTCCTTGGACCCCTTGGAGGTGTCACATAATAATAATAATTGCTTGGCATGCTCTCATTGTACTAATCTGCTGATGCACGACATTACCATCTTCCTGTGCATCCTCTGCTGCTATAGACCAGGGATCCACAGGAAGATGTAGATGGATGATTCTGTATACCTATTTCATTTTACTATTGGGAAGTTAAAATATTTTTATCTGACCTGAAGGTTTGCTTCTTTGGGACTAACCTTATAATAAATTTAGTTTAATCCTTTATCCAAGTGTAAGCAAACAAAGTTTGCGCCTGAAGTATCTTCAGGACTGAGGCAACTCATAGTAAAGATGGACCAAGCTCTCATCACTCCTTGTCTCAGTATCTCCTATAATGCAAAGCACATCTCCTTGCGGACATGTATAATGCTATGCATTAAGGGAAGGGCCACTACCCAGTCCATTGTGCGGTTGATATAAAGTTTTAACATAATACTTTTAACATAATGCTGTTTTAACATAATACTTTAACATACCCTCCTCCCCGCACAATTTAACAACTAAGGACTCATGTAAGTTTGTTTTTTTTTCCTCACCTCATTCATAGAATTTTTGTCCAAGTGTTATGGGCATTATTATAAAATTCAAATTAGCTTGCAATTAAAATTACATTAAGTAAAGAAATTTTCATGTAAGCCCTCCATTATTTTGTTATGTCCTTACATTCCTGTTCTTTGAAATATGATTTTTCCATGTACATTTGAATTGTTGGGTCTGATTTATCAGAAAGAGCAATTCTTTTATAGAACAGTCAGCAAATACTTTATATATAGAATTATGCTATATGCAAAATCATGAAAACTTGATTTCTGAAATAAAACTCTTAATGACAGACATTTTATTGATTAACATTGTTTTTCAAAGTTCTGACTTAAGTCTAAACGATAAACATAAGCATTAAATAAATAAATAAATAAAAACCTACAACTGCATACAGTGAGCAGCAGTAGCAACCCACTGTGGAGCAATTAGCACTCCTCCGCATACGTAAAGGTCACCATCTGCATTGTTCAGTATCTTCAAAATTAAAGCCTTAAAATGGAAAGAAAAAAATGGTATAAGAATATAAATTATATATCCGTGTAGATTTATTATGAACAGCAGAAACATAACTGCATGAATATATGTGTAATTATCATTATATGGGAGGGAGTCCAAAGTCCTGCAGAGTCCAAGAACCTCATGTCATATACCACCTGCCATTACCTTTCACTGACAACTCATATCACTCCAAAATATTAGTGTTTAACAACCATCAAAGGTTTTAAGATGACCAACGATACTGAGAAGTTGTTCTTATAGTTCTCTTGCAGCGTGGAAGATGGGGAGTGATATTGAATAAACAAAGCATACCCTCTCATAAACGATTATTCAATTTCATTTATAGTCTCTTTAATTTAAATATCTTGAGTGCTTGTTTTGTTTATCAATTCCCCATCTTCCCAACTACTAAAAGGGAAATGAAGAAGAACCCAACTATCTGTATCTTTTTTTAATATGAATGGTGTTTTATATACGTAACCTTAGAATGGTATTTTATATACGTTTAACACTTGTACACCCCTTTTTAAATTTTAGTGATATTGGTGTAACCCATCCTTCCCCTAAGGCAATTTGTGAGAAGTTATACTAATATTTCATTCAAGCATGAATAATTGTAAAGGCACTTATTTTTTTTAACTTTTGCACATTATAATAAATACATAACTGTAGTTTTTAAGGAACTTACAACATAGACTAATATTAACTAATATAAATTTAATTAATATTCCAGTATTTTGGCAAAGTCAAATTGCCATCAAATTTGAAATACTGGGATATTAATTAAATTTATTTTCATTAATATTAGTCTACGTTGTAATTTCCCAGTTACTCACTTCCCCAGTTGCTGTTTAAAATCATTAATAGTTCTGGCTATCTCTGATTGGCTAAAGGTGGTGATTGATTTCCCCTCAATCTCCTAAAGTTTCAGTAGTGCTAAAGTTGCCTTGCCTCTACTCCCTTTGGAGAATAAAAGGCATTAGGGAATTTATACAAATAAAAAAAAAATGATGAAATAAAAAAAAATTAATGAGATGAATGTGAAATTGTTTCTGTTGGAATGAAGTAAGTTTGGTGAAATCCTCTTCTATATTTCTTATTTCTAGCCATCAAACTATTTGGATTAAATTTTGAATGCAAATAGTTTGAATCTCACAGTTGGAATGCAGTCATGCTGTCACCCAGACACAACCCTAACAAAAGTCATTGATACATGCCAAGAACACATTTTGTTTAAAACTTCCTGTAGATTTTTTAATTATAGAAAAAATTATAGAATTGACCTGCACTTATCTGCAGCAATAATATAAAAGTAAAAAAAAAAAAGTTCTTAATCCCTCCCCTTTTTTTTAATTTGATTTTTTCACTTAATTTCAACTTATACCTGGAATCTCACCAGTTAGCAATCACCAGTATGGATTCTTCCATTCTTACTCCACAGTAAATCCCCTAGCCACTCTTGCCCTCTTTGGAACACAAGAAATGGAAAGGTTTGGAGAAACTTGTGTTGTCTTAACATTTCCAGGTCATTTGATCACATCTAGCACTGAAGGCCCATGTTATGGTTTGCTTCTGCCTCTAGTAAAGGTCACCAGTTTCTTTTTGGTTGTTCACTATGTTGGTACAGTATTTTCTTTCTTCACTTCCCCTACTAATGCCAGATGATTCCATGGCTAATACTTTAGTCCACACACTCTTCTGATATATTAATGACCTCTTCTCACTAAAGTCAAATTGTATCCATGGTTATCTGAAGACAATATGTGCTCTAAATCCTTATCAACCATCACCCCCAGAATCTCTTATTTCCTTCACCTCCAACAATATTATTACGTGTGTTTACTAAATAACTTAAGAAAATTACAACGTACAATAGAATATACATTAAATTAAACTTTAATGTATTTCCAATATTTCGGCACCGTCATGTTGCCATCGTCAAAGGAACTTACAATAAAGACGTGCACGCAGGCACTAAACACAGTAAATGAGAAACGAAGTGAGGAAGCTATGGTTTTCCTAAAAGTCCTGATGGTGCCCCCCCCCCCCCCCTTGTGGGCTATGTAGGTATTCTTGGCCGTTGGGCTGAAGGTCTCCTGATGTAAGCCTCCCAAATTTGGGGCAGTCTCATGCAACCAAATTTGTTGAGGTATGGTATGTTTCTTAGGGATGAGGCTGATTCCATGAATAGTCTTTCAAATTTGAACTTGCTCCGGTGTATTATTGTGGCTTTCTTCCACCGTATTGTATGGCATGTATCCAGAGCATGGTCTTCAAGACCAGAGTGGCTGTACTGGTGAAACCAGATATAGTCCTTGTGTTCTGAAATTCTGATATTCGCTGTCCTGCCTGTTTGACCAAAGTAGGACAACTTACAGCTGCAAGGGACCTGGTATACACCAGGTAGGTCTGGGGGAGGAGAGTGGTTGCGGTTGTATATAGCCTGCTAGGGGGGGGGGGGGCACCATCAAGACTTTTAGGAAAACCATAGCTTCCTTGCTTCGTTTCTCATTTACTGTGTTTAGTGCCTGCGTGCACGTGTCTTTATTGTAAGTTCCTTTGAAGATGGCAACATGACGTTGCCAAAATATTGGAAATATATTAAAATTTAATGTATATTCTGTTGTATGTAGTAATTTCCTTAAGTTATTTAGTAAGCTTGTATAACCAACGTTTAAGCCTTTCTACGAGAATTATTATTATGTGTCACCTCCACGGAGTTCAAAGACTCATCGAGGCAGGGCACCTGCTCTACAGCTCACTGTCTCCAACTACACCAATACCATCTACCGCCCACCACGACTAGCATTTCCACAGACAATCGCAAACATCCATCCCACTGCAGGATTTAAACCTGCATCCTTTTGGCTGGAGAGCGGATAAGCTAACCACTCGGCCAACCAGGCTGGCATATATCCCCATGAAGGGTAAATCTACATTCCACGTTTGCTTGCCAAATTTTAAAACCTTACATTTTGCAACATTGAACTGACATACCCACTCCTGTGCACATTCACTCAGTCTATTCAAGTCTTCTTGTAAAGCCACAACATCTGCTCTACTTCACATAGTTCATTCCAACTTTGCATCATCTGCAAACAACTGAATATCCCCATCCAAACCTTTTCCAATATCATTAACATACAGGTTAAACACAACTTGTTGATATCTATCAGATAGCCAGTCTCCAATCCAGTACACTAGTCTAACCCAGTTCTGGATCCTGATTCTCACCAGTCCAACACTGACCACAACACCTGATACACAGATTGGTCTAATTTTGATGCTTGACTTTTGTCACCTCCTTTATAAAGTGGTACAATCTTGCCTTCCTTCCAATCCTTTGGAACTTGACCCAAAGTAAGACTCATATTAAACAAATATGTCGAGGCAGATGTCAACTTCCTTCAAAATACACAGAGATATATCAAGTCCCACAGATATATCAAGTTCCAATTCATTAATGTATAGATTGAATTTTTCTTTTCCTTCTTTTCTTTTTGACCATTTTAATGACAAGAATTAGGCAGGGGGGAAAAAGTCTGTAATGCATATGTCAAAAAAATGGTTCATAGTTCAATTATTATTATTATTATTACCTAAGACCCCATGGAGTCAAAGACTCATCTAGGATGTCCTTTTATCAAACACAGCTCATCACACTCAAATTCTCTGCAGACACCATACTCTCAGGCAAGGCATTCCAGTCATTCACAAGTCTGCATGAAAAAAAAACCTGCTTCTCACTCCCCTACTCACACCTTCCTTATACAGCTTCCAGGGATGACCTCTGGTTCTCCCCTGATCTCCCACTATTTTTTGTAGAACCTCTCCAGCATTGATCCTATAACAACTCCTTAATAACTTGTAGGTCTCTATCATATCTCCCCTCCTCCTCCTATTGTCCACCAGACTGCAAGTTGCATCTTCTCAATCTTTCCTCATACTCGACATTCCAAAGGTTAGAAACCCTTAGTCAGTTGCCTCTGGACCCTCTCCAACATCTCTTCATCCTTCTGAAAACCATGTGTGGCCTAATCAAAGCCTTATACAATGAAACAAGAATCTCCCTACTTCTACAAGTCAGTGTCCTTTGCATCATTCCCAGAAGCCTTTGTGTTGTCTTCACAGTTTTGGCGATGTGTCACTTAAATTTCAGATCCTTATCCACTATCATCCCCAGATCCCCTATTTCCTCCACCTCCGACAATATATCCTCACCAAGCATAAATTCTGCATCCCATTTTTGTTTTCCAAATTTTAAAACCTTACAATTTGCAACATTGAACTCGCATCCCCATTTCCGTGCCCAATCACTCAATTTATTCAAGTCTTCTTGTAAGGCCACAACATCTTCTTTACTCTTCATAGTTTATCCCAACTTTGCATCATCTGCAAACAACTGAATATCTCCATCAAAATTTTCACCAATATCATTAATATACAAATTAAACAGCAATGGCCCTAAAACAGACACCTGAGGCACACCACTAGTAACTTTCCTTTTCTTGGATATTGCTCCCCCATACACAACTTGTTGATACCTATCAGATAGCCAGTCTCCAATCAATACAGTAATCTAATATCCAACCCCATCCACTCCATTTGGACTATCAACTTATCATGCGGTAATCTATCAAAAGCCTTTGCAAAATCTAAGTATATTACTCTGTATCCTTCTCCTCTGTCCATGGAAGCTGTCACCTTATTGTAATAAGTAAGCAGATTACTAAAACATGATCTCGCTTTACCAAATCCATGCAGTCCATCAAAGATAATACCATTGTTCTCAACCGAATTCTGGATCCTAGTTCTCACAAACTTCTCCAACAACTTAACTACAACACCTGACACAGAGATGTCCTATAGTTTGATGCTTGAGTTCTATCACCTCCTTTATGAAGTGACACAATCTTGTCCTCCTTCCACTCCTTAGGAACTTGACCAACTGCAAGACTCGTATGAAAAAAAATATGTCAAGGCCAATGTCTACTCCCTGGCACATTCCTTCAGAATACGTGGTGATATATTATCAAGTCCCACAGCCTTATTTACATCTAGTTTGCTCAACTCCTCATACACCTCTTTCTCACTTACACAGTCTCTCTTCCCTATCATCAACTGCTCTCAATCTCTCCATGAAGTCACATTCACAAGATTGAAAGACTTATGAACTGCTCATTAAGTATCTACACCACACCTTCTGCGACAGCTGTCTCTATACCATTTTCTCCAATCAATGTCATCCTTCCATAATCATTCTTTCTTTTGCTGGCTACATATCAAAAAACTCCTTAGGATTCTTTTTGGCTTCATTAGCTAACTGCTGTTCATACCTCTCTTTAGCTACCCTCACCAACCAAGTCACCCACCATAATGCCCTTTTTCTCTGTATCGCATGCTTAATCACTTTATTCATCAATTTCACACCTACCTTATTTAACCTTCTCACCCTTGGAATACATTTAGACATTGTATCTACTATAGTTTTTGAAAATCCCCCAAGTTGCATTGATCTCTTTTCCAGCTAACTCCTCATTCCATGCTTCACCTGCAAGCTATCTCTTCCTGAGGAGACAGCTTGCAGGTGACAGCTTCATAAAGGAGGTGCCACCTCTCATTCCTTTCCTGTCTACACATGCTCTCACATCCCCTGTCCACCCTGAGCCTCCCTGTTTTCCTTTTCATCTTGCACACCCATTCTCTCATTTTCCATACTCATGCCACTTACTTCCTCATTCATAACCACCTCTTCAATCTCTCTTGTTGTACTCTCCTACTCTTCCACATCACTTCCCACTTGATTTGATTCATTCTCTATACTCACTTCTCTACCTTCCAGCAACAGTCTCTCGAAGCGAGTCACACCTTAACCACTCAATTCAGTCCATCGTTCCCATACAGTTCACTTCGTCCTTCAAACTCATTCCACACATTAACAAATTTTACTCCTCTCTCCTCACACATATCATTCATAATCATTCAGCCAGCATAACATAAAATAAAAGAGAATAGTGTGACCTTCCTGTCACACAATTCTCTTTTATCCGTCTAAGCAACCTCCTGATATCCATGGTGACGTGCTCTTTGTCCTCTGTCAAGTCATTTGTACCTATTAAAATCATCAACTCCGCTCCCTCCTCATATCCAATGCCTCAATCACTACTCATTTTACTGCTTGGAAAACATACCTTGTGCATCCTCTCATCCAGCACACCTTTAATAATGGAGTCGCCATACAATGCCACTTGCATGTCTTTTGTTAACTCTTTCGTACCTACTTGATTTGTTTTAATCATTTTCACCCGAAATTTCTTAATTTCACTCCGCATCCAATTGTTGGGATAATGAATAGTATCATTATACAAGAATGCTATTGCCACAATCAAAATATTATTGCTAACAATCACAAAAAAGGTACATTTGCACTTTTTGTTTTGTGACTATTTTATTTTACTTATTTTGTATTGTCTTTTGTGGAAGATTTGTTCTAATGCACATTACTGTATTAGAACCACTTTATCTGACAACTCAAAGCACAGGAACAGGGCATTGTTCCTGAGTTTAAAGTGGTTGGCTGGATAGAGGCATGATTTATTGATCAGGATTATCTCTATACCAAAGCAATTGAATAACGAGAGCTACCTCAAATATTGGATGTCATATTTCTTTATACAAAGAGAAACATGCTGTATCCCCATATTATTACAGCACTCTTGATTAGAGATAGTTGCAACAAGTGTTTCCACTTTGGAAAGGAAGGTAAATTAGACTTAGCAAAAAATTATATATTTTTTCAACCTTATTATATCTAAGCGTGAGCAAACAAAAGCTTTCAAGAGCAGTTGATTTCATATCAAGTTGTCTTTATGATAATGCACAGACATACTGTAGAACTGCATATTAACATACAGACATATGTTAATATGCATTATGGAGTACAGGAGCAACTCTGTACGAAATCAACTGCTCTGTATGTAGAGAGTATAGTTTGTAAAGATGTTTTATGTGCAAACTTTTTTTAAAATATAACCCAATACACAAATCAAAACCTATAACTAATATTGTCATGAACAAGTGATTACAGAGAAAGAAGGATTAATAAATGTGTTTCTTAAAGAGAGCTGGAGATTATATTTATTGAAGAAAATGCTGGAAATGGTGGAGAGTGATTTTGAAAGACTTTTAAAGTGATTTTTAAAGAAATCAATTTTTGTGGTGGTAAGATTGGTTTATGTTGTTTTCTTCTCCCTTTATGGTTTGTAAGGAAGGAAGACAGGAAAAAACAGGAGTATAATTTTTTGTCAAGTATGCATTTACTTTCCTTTCAAGTGAGAGAAAAAAAAAATTTAAATGCTACAGACTAATGTTTCTCCATTAATTTCTCAGAGACATTGCAAACAATTAGAACTGGTTTCCAAATGGGTCTCATGAATGGCTTGAAATTATAAGAGGCAAAAAATTAGAATTATTTATATTGTTTTTATAAAAGATGATCAAATTTCCCACACTTCTACTGAACTGTGGATATAAGTTGTACCATACTAGAAGGTTTGGCTCAGAATCCAGTTAATCAACTATAGCTTTCACAGTCATTATTATATTGAATTCCAAATGCATTTCAGCTTTTTTTTACCTTCAGTTAGCTATGATATTAAACTATTGTTCAATGCAACTATTCCTTATTTACTATCTTTTATTAACAGAAAAATGCTATTTTACCTGCCATGGATATTTTGCAAAATCTGCATGATTTGAGCTATGCGTAATCTTGTCCCTGTTATCTATATCACTGGCCTTCCTTATGCCACAAATTCCATATGGTTGTTTTGCAGGAAACATTGGATAACTTCTAGGTGAAGGAAAAGTGGATGGTGGAAGAGGAATAGCAGAAGTTGGATATCTTTGTGGAAACCTAGAGTAGTCTGATATGCCAGATAAAGGAGTCTTAGATGATCCATCTAATGGAATCCAGGAATCAAATGTGGGTGAAATATGGCAGCATGTTTGAAACATCCCACAATTGTCAGAGTTATATCTGTTTCCAAATTTTGGCATGAAATTTGCTGAATGAACTGGGATTTCTTCCTGTTTAAAAAAATTAATAATAATAATAATTTGAAATTACTATACATGAAATATCAGAACATTTAAGTAAATATCAAAATTCCAATTGCAATATGAGTCTAAACTGGAATTATGTACTGGAACTTAAAAAAAAAATTAATTAGATAAATCGACTTTGATTAAATGAAAATAAATGTAATGCTTAAATTCTCTGAAGGGAAGGTAGGCAGAGCTCTTATGGACCTAAATTTTTGGAGACAGAAGGGCAGCCAGTCTCCATCCTTCAAGCCTTCTGTGATAATGAGCGCAAGTATCAATGAACGAAGAATTTTTCAGCAAACCTATTAGTAGCAGCCTGCAACTAGTTTCTAGAAGTGTCTGCCACCCTTTGTTCAGTGCAGCAAGTTAAGGACATTGCTAGCCAGAATGATTGAAAAAGAAAGCAAGAAAAGGTGATATAGGCATAGTGTCCTTTTCTTTCTAAGACACTACCTCTCACTTGTGCATTTTCTGACACTATATAAATCTCAGATTTTTTTCAAACTTAGAATACCATTCTTACAGTTGGAGTAGTGCACAAAAAAAAACTCCTAAAATTCTTGATGTTATCCAGAGCCTGGTTGGCCGAGTGGTTAGTGGTTGTGGGTTCAAATCCTGCTGTGGGTATGGATGTTTGTCTGTGAAAGTAGTGGTGGTAGATGATATTGGTGTAGATGATGAAGGTAGTTACGGTTGGTAGAGTGGTGGAGACGAAGAGTTGTGGAGTAGGTACCCTTCCTCGATGAGTCTTTGGACTCCCTGGAGGTGTTATGTAATAATAATAATAATAATAAAGGTGGCATGCTTAATTGATGATATCTTTGTCTCTCACTGATTCACTCCATTCACTTTCCTCATAGACACTGTGATTCTGCTTTATGCATTTTCTATAGATAGTAATATGAATGCTGTTCTAGTGAACTACCTATCATCAATGCATGTTCCTTTAAGCTTGTAAAAATGTAAGCATCTGTTGGTCAGCATTTATACTTTTGTTCTTTAGAACAGTCTTACACTTGTTTTCCCCAAGCACTAAAACTTCTGATCATTCAAAGAATATAGCAACAAGCTCCTTCTTTCTTTCACCATTTGCACACATGTGACACTTTTGTCATACGTTTTGGTTTCTCTCATGCATAAGGTTTATTATATTAAAAAAAAATGTATATCATCATCATCATCATCAAATTCCTGCCATGTACAGGATAGTACAGGGAGTGCACAGGATATGATAGTACTACATGAAAAAAATTACATCATTACTAACTTCCTATCTACAATTTTCCTCCAAATCAGTCTGTTACTTGTCAAGGCTTCAACATTATCAGATCTTATATTTCTATCATCTAAGGCACTTTTTACAGTATCAATCCACCTATATCTTGGTCTTCCTCTGGGTCATTTTCCTGCCAACCTGCAGAGAACACTTGTTTTGCTAATCTTTCTTCGCCCATTCTGTTTAAGTGACCATACCACCTGAGATTAGCTCTGTTAACGCATTCTTGGATGTTGACAATGTCAAGTTCTTTCCTAATATCCTCGTTTTTAATATGATATTGCCATTGATGCCATCTGTTCATGCCTCTAATCTTTCTCAGGACTCTCATATCTGCGGTCTCTAGTCTTTGGTCAAGTGTTTTACTTCTCACCCCGCTCTCGGATCCATAAGTTAAAACTGGTTTGAACAATGTCTTGTATACAGCTAATTTAGTGTTCCGACTAATTTCTCTCTTATTCCATATGAATTTATTCAGAAGGGTCAAAGCTGTATAACTGAGAGGAGACCTCCACATAGCCTTTAAAGGAATGCGGAGAACCGACCAGGGCTTCTGACCTAAGGTCCAATCCTCACCTTCTCATGGTGCACCCTGTTGGGTATCTACTTGGATACTGAACGGACGAGGATGGGCTGGCAATTTGGGATTTAGCCAACCAAATTGTATTCTTATTGGTTAAACCAAAATATAGAATGATGGTACAACATGACAAAATTTCATGCCGGCTGGGGCGTCGCCCGGTTAAACAAGGCCCCCGTTGTTTTCGCCAGGGAACCAGGGCGAACAGCGAAAAGTCAGCTACTGGAACAAATCTGAAAATAAACCCCAACTCAACATCACCAGAGTTAAAGATCGGTACTATCAACGTAAGAAGCCTGAATGGCAAAGAAATGGAGCTAGCTGAGGAATTAGATAAGTACCAGATCGACATAATAGGGGTGACTGAAACAAAAAAGACCAAAACTGGTGAGCTCTTTCTGAGCAATAAATACAAAATGTTATATTCAGGCAATGACAATCAAGGAAAAGAAGGAGTAGCCATAGTATTCAACACAAAATACGAGGCTAATCTTCTTGAATGGCAGGCAGTCTCAAGTAGAGTAATGTGGGCAAATATGAGAATGGGGAACTGGACAATGAGACTTATATGTGCCTATGGTCCCACAGAAGGTTCTACTAAGGTAGAAGTGGAGGAATTTTTTGAGGCTTTAGAAAAAGCAACTGACACAATGAAAAATGAAAAGTTGGTCCTTGTTGGGGATCTAAATAGTAGAGTAGGAAATGATTGTGAGACACAAAAATATTTTGGGAAAATTTGGAGAAAAGAGCAAAGCTAATAATAATGGCAAATATCTGTTGGATTTCTGCTCAGGACATGGACTGGTCATTGCTAACACCATGTTCCAACATAAAAATGTGCACAAATTCACATGGAGAGAAGAGGCTAGGAATAAGAAAAGTCTCATTGACTATGTTATTGTTGATAGTGATGTTTTCTCCCTGGTGCAGGACACCAGAGTGTACAGAGGATTTGAAATTGCAAGTGATCACTATTTAGTCTTGAGCAGGATAAAATTGAAATTCATATTGAAAAGAATAACATGTAAGAAAGTTTTAAAGCGAATAAAAGTTGAGCAGCTCTCAGATGTGAACTGTAGACTGAAATACACAAAGATTATTGAAGAAAAAATGAAAGAGTTTGAGAACAGGAATCAAACCTTGGAGATTCAGTGGCAAACTCTGAAGAAAACATTGATTGATTCTGCCAGAGAGGCATGTGGTGAGGTTGTTTGTAAGGATAAAAAAATCAGAACTCCCTGGTGGACACAGGAAGTTAAAGAGGCAGTGAAGGAAAAGAAGAAAGCATACCAAAAGTTCCTGGCAAATAAGTCAGCTTGTGCTCTTAGAGAATATAGACACAAATGCAAGAATGCTAAACACTGTGTAAAACTAGCTAAACAAAAGTCATGGGAGGACTTTGGCAAGAATATAGAAAATAAATATCAAGAAGGTGGCAAAATATTCTGGAGGTTGTTGAAGAAACTTAAGAATGGAGGAAAGAGTGCTGTAAAAGGAATTAGAGATGATAAAGGTGACATGAAAACGGGAGAAAAAGATATCCTTGCAGTATGGAGTAATTACTTTGAAAAACTGCTAAATGAAACAAGCAGTGATGACAGCACAGTGGTAAAAAACACTGACCAGGCATGCAGTCAGGAATACATATCCATACTTGAAGTAGAAAAAGCCATCAAAGGCTTGAAATGTGGAAAGGCAGCAGGAGTAGATGATATTCGACCAGAAATGCTGAATTATGGTGGTATAAGAGTATTACAGTGGCTGCACTGCATAGTTCAGAAAGCCTGGACAGAGGGACGAATTCCCGATGATTTGAGTAGAGTTCTCATAGTACCCATATATAAAAAGGGAAATAAAACTGCATGTGAGAATTACAGAGGTATTTCCCTACTGAGTGTTCCTGGCAAGATCTATGCAAGTATACTTGAGAAACGGTTGAGAAGAATTGTGGAAGAAAAGCTTGGTGAAGAACAAGCTGGATTCAGGCCAAATAGAGGCTGTCAGGATCAGATCTTCACTTTACGACAAATAGTTGAGAAAGCATGGGAATATAACAAGATCTGTATTTAAGTTTTGTCGATCTGGAAAAGGCATATGACAGATGAGTCTTTGACTCCATGAAGTCTTGTTTAATAATAATAATAAAGGTGCCAAGAGAGAAGCTATTCAATACACTGCAGTTATATGGTGTGAATGGGGCATTATACCAAGCAATACTTAGTCTTTATTTGAGTTGTAAGTCAGCAGTCAGAATTGAAGGAAGTACAGGAAGATGGTTTAATGTTAAATCTGGTGTGAGACAAGGATGTACATTATCCCCTCTGTTATTCATTATCTATATGGATCACATTATGAAGGAAAGTGGTATTAAACATGATATCAAAATTGGAGATGTTAATGTCAGCTCTTTGCTTTATGCGGATGATGTTATACTCCTAAATAAATCTGCTACAAGTCTGCAAGATTCTCTGACTAAATTGAATAGCTGTTGTAATAGATATGGTATGAAGGTCAGCAATAAAAAGACAAAGACAATGAAAATAGGCAGAATCATTGAAAATGTCAACTGTGTTGTGAATGGAGAACCTGTGGAACAAGTTAAACATTTCAGCTATTTAGGCACGATTTTTACTGAAGATGGTAAATTAAATATAGAAATAGACAACAGAATCAGTAAAGCTGGTATGGTTGGAAGTCAATTGAATAAATTCATATGGAATAAGAGAGAAATTAGTCGGAACACTAAATTAGCTGTATACAAGACAGTGTTCAAACCAGTTTTAACTTATGGATCTGAGAGCTGGGTTAGAAGTAAAACACTTGACCAAAGACTAGAGACCACAGATATGAGAGTCCTGAGAAAGATTATAGGCGTGAACAGATGGCATCAATGGCAATATCATATTAAAAACGAGGATATTAGGAAAGAACTTGACATTGTCAGCATCCAGGAATGCGTTAGCAGAGCTAATCTCAGGTGGTATGGTCACTTAAACAGAATGGGCGAAGAAAGATTAGCAAAACAAGTGTTCTCTGCCAGGGTGGCAGCAAAACGACCCAGAGGAAGGCCAAGATATAGGTGGATTGATACGATACAAAGTGCTTTAGACAATAGAAATATAAGATCTGATAATGTTGGAGTCTTGACAAGTAACAGACTGATTTGGAGGAAAATTGTAGATAGGAAATTAATAATGATGTAATTTTTTTCATGTAGTACTATCATATCCTGTACACCCCTTGAGGGTACATGGCAGGAATTTGATGATGATGATGACGATGATGACTTCCTACCATACCAGCTTTGCTGATTCTGTTGTCTATTTCTATATTTAATTTACCATCTGGTTTACCATCTTGATTTACCATGGTTTAAATGATTTAAATTTACCATCTTGATTTACCATGGTTTAAATGATAAAAATAATGAGGAATTATTTGTAGGAAATGAGATTGCTAGGTCGCGCGCAGTGATACAAAATGCGCAGCGGCAATTAGAGCACCTGCAAAACTCTTTCCAGAGTGATTCGGCTGACGTAAATAAACAGAGTAAGAATGGGAGAGTTTCTGAAATGAAGGAAAGAGTTATTAATGAAGGAAACTCGTTATTAAGAGGGGTGATAGATAGCAGTGTAACTAAATCGTTCTTACCGGGTGCGAAATTTAAGGATGTAAGTGAGAGTATTAAAGTGCAAAAATAGAGGGTGAAAGAATTAATAATTGTGGCGGGTACGAATGAATTGAAAGGTGATAAATTTTTTATAAGAGAGGACTTGAAAGTATTGTTAAATACCTTTAACAAAGAAAAGCGAAAGAAAAGAGTGACAGAGTTAAAATGGTTAGTCTGTTGCTGCGGTATGACAGAGAGGAGTTTAGAAGGAGGGCCATAATCGCAAATGACATTATGCACAGGTTATGCAGACGGTGTGGTGTGGAATGAGTTTGAAGGGCGAAAGGACTTATACAAGATGGATAGCCTGCATTTAAATGGACTTGGTGTGCAGAGACTGGAAAGAGTGTTGCTGAATGAAGTGAAAATGGATGTACAAAACCAGGGAAACTAGAACTACCAAGGAGGGCGGGGAATGGATATGCAGACATCAGTGAGACAGATGAGTGTAAGAATGTATATAATGTACCTGAGCCAGCACTAAGGACAAAAAATGGGAATGGGTCATTTAGAATAACGCATCTATATGGGGGTGGGACAAAGGGATCACTGCATTTCATGTATACTAATGCCAGGAGTAAGGAACAAGAAGGTAGAATTTTTGGCCTTGATTGGCTCTTCCTGGCCACAGGTTATTGGCATTAGTGAAACATGGCTGACGGAAGATGATATAGTTAGTGGGATAGAATGTGTAGGTTATAGTGTGTTTAGGAGGGACAGAGAGAATAAAATGGGGGGAGGGGTATTATTCATGATAGCTGATGAACTGCAGCCAAAGAGAATTGGAGTTGTATCGCAGGATAGTGAAAGGAGCTCATTTGAGGCTATTTGGTGTGAGATTGAGACTGGCAGAATAAAATATACAGTTCAGTGCTGCTCTAGACCAGGTGATGGAATAGATGGTGGAGATAGTATGCATAGGGAAATGGATGAAATGAGTGGAAGGAGGGTAATTATTATGGGGGATTTCAACTATGGTAACATTGATTGGAAGGAGGAGAGGACACATGTGAGGATGGAAAAGGATTTTATTCAATTATTAAGGGATAACTATCTGAGACAGCATGTAATTGAAAATACTAGGGGTGTGAGAGTGCTTGACCTGGTAATAGCATCTGAGAATTTGACTGTAATGAATATGACCATGTTGCCACCTATTGGTGAGAGTGATCATAAGGTCTTGACCTGGGAGGTGGCTAAAGGTGTGGAATTTTCGATTAAGACAGGGTATATGTGGAATTACCGTGCTGGCAAGTATGACAAGCTTAGGAGATTGCTTGGATCGGTGCCATGGCATGTACAACTGCAAGGGCTGGATGTCGATAAAGCATGGGAAGTGGTCAAGGAGCATTTACAGGAGGTTATGGCTGATTGTATACCTGGGGTCCGAATAGTAAAACAAGTAGGGGTTAAATGGATGAATAACACCATTAAGCTTGAGCTGCAAAAAAAGAAACAACTGTGGAGGGAATTTAAAGAAAGGGGTGACCTGCAGGCACACGAACGGTATAAAGTGCAGGCCAGAAAAGTAACGAGTGTGGTAAAAAAAGCAAAAGCGGATTATGAAAGGAAACTAGCTATGCAAGCAAAAGAGAATCCCAAACAGTTCTTTCAATATGCTGCAAGCAAGGAAAAAACTGTACACGGCAAAATGATTTTAAGGAATGACAATGGTAAGGAGGTCACTGAATCAGTCGATATAGTGGAGTTACTGAGTGCCCACTTTGCAAAAGCATATCATCCAGGAGGTGACATTGAAAAAATGAAGGAACCATTAGTTTATACGGGAATAATGATGAATGAAGTGGAGGTGGCTAGTCTATTACAGAACCTTAATGTGAACACATCTGTGGGATTGGATGGTATACCGGCATGGGTCTTGCGTGAAGCGGCTAAGGAATTATCAGTGCCCTTGACCATGTTGTTTAATCTGAGTCTCAGGTCTGGTTTAGTCCCGAAGGTGTGGAAAGAAGGGAAAATAGTTTCACTGCATAAAGGATGGTCAAAGCATGCAACGGCCTCCCATGCAGGGAAAACTATAGTCTCGACCTTAAGCTTCTTCTCACGACCAGAGGGGACGGCCTTCTCTACATTAATAGAAAGGCCTCAAATGGAGAAGTGAACTGCCCGGTCAAGGAGTTCCTGCAAGGCTATCTTAGTAGAGGCTACAAGAATAAGATCGTCTGCAAAGGCCATAGCATTAAAGGAAGAAGTGCCTAGAGAGTAGCTTATATGGCTAGGAAGAGAGTGAAGAAACTCATCTATGATGCAGTTAAAGAAAAGGGGAGATAGAGGATCACCCTGGCGAACACCTCGCATTGCGGGAATAGAAGTTGCATGGGACCCTGTAGCGATAGCGATGGAGCTACCCAAGTATAGCTCCATAACATAGGAAAGAAAGGGTTCTGGACATCCAGCAATAGACAGCGCTCGAAGGAGAGCAGGAAGGGAGACGCTATCAAAGGCCTTTTGGAGGTCCAGCGACGCCTTAAACCTTGCAGACTTACATCCCTCATATACCACTTTTTGATATCTGTCAGTTAGCCATCCTATTATTATTATTATTACTTAACACCTCCAGGGAGTCCAGTCCAAAGACTCATCGAGGGAGGGCACCTACTCCACAACTCTCCATATCCACCAACTGCAACTACCTTAATCATCTACACCAGCGCCATCTACCGCTGACCACCATCCCTAGTATTTTCACAGAAATCACAAAACATCCATGCCCACGGCAGAATTCGAACCCGCAGCCTTTTGGCTGGAGAACAGATACACTAACCACTCAGCCAAACAGGCCAGAAAAAATCTGCTTGCTAGTGCCAGAGATCCACTAACTCGGGAATCGGTCGAATAAAGGTGTAGAAAAAGTTCCTCCAGTCGGTGAATAGACTTGAACTTATGTCTAACTTCGAACGACTATGCGCCACTACCACTGAGCTACAGAGGCCTATGAATGTTAATATTCTATAACTCAAACTCACATTCTCCAATTTATGCAACAGTCTACCATGCTGTATTCTGCCAAAAGCCTTAGCAAAATTCAAAAGTATCATAGGGTATTCATTCCCCTTGTCTAGTTCAGTGGTAACATTGTTATAGAATGTGAGCAAGTTGCTAAAACATGACCTTCCCTTAGTAAGCCCACATTGCTGTTGCTCATTGCAAAGTAGAGATTCATTGTCAACCCATTTCTCAATGTGAGCCCTAACCAATTTTTCCAAAATCTTCACCACCACCACCCCTAAGATACTAATTGGTCGATAGTTGGATACATCGATCTTTGGACCACCTTTGTGCAATGGAATTACCATACGTTCTTTCCATTCCTGCAGAATCTTTCCTGTTTTGAGACATATTAAACAGCCTGGTCAAAGGAATAGCCAGTTCAGCTGAACACTCTTTAAGCACACATGCTGATATCCCATCAATCCCTATTGCTGAATTCTTATTCAGATTGTACAACAGCTGTTATACCTCGTCCTCATACACTTGAGTTTCTTCATCCAGATAAGAGGTAGAAGTGAGCTCAATGTTGTGTAACCCAGGTTGATTGTTTTACAAAATGGGCAGTCATTAGTTGAACAACCTCTTCTTTGTCTGTAACTCTCATGCCATCTGCATTTAGAAGAGTTATTCTTTCATGTTCATTCTTTCTTTTACTTGCAGCATATCGATAGAATTCTTGTAGGTTGTCTTTAGCATGTAGAGCCAGTTTCTTTTCATACTCAGACTTTGCTTTTTGTACAAGAGTTGTGACACTTCTAGCCTGCTAATTTTAACTTTCATAACGGACACCATCCTTATGCACACAGTATTCCTTCCATATCATCCTTTTCATATGAATCTCTTGCTTTACACAATTACACATCCATTTGGCTCATGCCCTATTTATTCTTCGAACTCTTGGGATGCATTCTGATATTGCACCATTTAAGTATTGTTTAAATGCTTCCTATGAACTGTCGATATTCTTCCCATCCAGCAACCGATCCCATTCCACTGAACTCAGTATACTCCTCAGTTTGTCATAATTTCCTGCTTTGTAGTTCAGCATGTAACCTTTTCTGAATGGAACATTCATAAACTTCCCAAGTGAGGACCACATGATCACTGTCACCAACTAGAGGCAGAATAGTTACGTCTTTAACTGAAACACCCTCTGACACTATAAACAAATCTAACATTCTTCAACCTCAAGTTACTTCTGTCACATGCTGCTTGAGGAAGTTGTCCTGCAACACCTCAATAAATGCATTTTCATTCTCATGAGATTCTACTGCTACCCAATCAATATTTGGATAATGTAATTGATCGTGTTGGATTCCACCTCACACCAGATGGCTTCAAACTCATTGCGACATGAAATAATGTTAGTAGATTGTTAATTATATATATGGCCATGAATGGATTGCAGAAGATGTTGCAAGTAGTTTATCCTTGGAAAGGATGGAGGCGAGTATAGGCAAATCTAGTGCATAGCTACACAAGCTCATTCAGAGCAGGCTCTTACAAACATCCATGCCTTACACAAGATTTGAAGTCATTGCAGAGACTATTCAGCAGCCATTGCAATAAGCAAGCAGTGGCTTTTACCAACTGCATTATCAAGATAAACTCTACCTCAGTATTAATTGAGGAATTTTGCAAAGTGAATTACCCTGTGCTAAATGACTAGAAGAGTTACAAAAATGAGAGAAGTGTGTATGTGTGGAGGCAATCACAGAAATGTGACACAAACAGAGGAGATATTATGTACAAGATATATTGTCATTATGATATCAACTATTAAGTAGACACTACACCACACCCTTTTTTGTACAACATTGTTAGACTTGCCCAAACAACTTTTTCCCTTCACCTCCACTAAGGATCACATCCATTTATACATATCCCCCCCCCCCAGTCATGAGCTAGTATATGTCTTAGAAAGAGCATAGAGTAATGTTAAGAAAATATGTGAATTTTTCAGATCAGAAACAAATATCTTGACATAAAAAATTAATATAAATTAAAAAGCTAGATAAGGTTAAAAGGCCTCGTCTCCTCCCTATAAAGGGAAAAAAAAAAGATGTTAGCTGATTTCATTTTGAATTTTAAATGTTATTATTGAAAAATTGGAAAAATTTATATTAATGAAATAAGAATGTTTCAAAAATCTAGTAAGTCAGTCTCTCTCATATCCAAGATCTCATTTACCTTATTCCACCTCCTCGAAAATGTCTGGATATGCCACTATTGCACTTTTACAAACTAGAGAAAAATATAGTAATATTTTGAATTTTCATTAAAAGAACAAAAACGTTCACATGGGTTTTTTATTATAGCAAATTGTTGAAATAAGTGTTCTTTCTAGTAAAAAATTAGTCAGTTATATTAATAATTGGTATGCAGAGATACAATTATCAGTGAAATTTTGAAAGAGGTGGAAGAGATGCAAATCTGGGAGTGGTGTTGGACAGAGAATTGAATTTTAAGGATCACATTCCTAAAATTGTAAGAACATCACAATAGATTATAGCAATGATAAGGATCTTGGCATGCAGAAACAGAGAGGTTATGGTTTCCTTCTATGAGGTCTTGATAAAGCTGCATGTGAACAACTCTGTGCAGAATTGCCTGGTTTTCAGTGAGATTACAATATCTTGGAGAGGCGAAAGATGGTTCACTAAGTTTGTGTCAGCTGTACAGAATGTAGGATATGAGGACAGATTGAGGGAATGCAGTTTGCAGAACTTTGTGAATAGAATCAGAGATTTGATTGAGATGTACAAGTTGGTGAGGGATTGTTACTAGACTTATATGAAGGTGATCTTTCATAGAGTAGAGGGAGCCCATGGTAGAACAAAAGACCATCTCTGGAAGTTGTATAAGGAGAGCAATGGAGTGAGAAGCAAGTTCTTTACATGGAGAGTGGCTGGTGAGTGGAATGCATTGCCTGAAAGTGTGGTGAGTGACTTTTAAATTTTCATTAAAAGGATTGAAGGTATGAATGGGTTTAATGCATGGTTGATTATATTTTTGCATAGTGTGTGGACCTCTAAAAAACAAGATTTCTTATTTTAGCCATATGCCCCACCCCAAGGATGCATATCAGGAATTTGCTGATGACAATGGTGATTTAAAAAAAAAAAAAAAACTGCTTTCCATTTGTTTCATATCTCAGCATCGACAATGCTGTTTGTTCTGAAAAGGGTTTTGACTCCCAGCTGAGATGCAAAGTTGAAAGTGAATTAGACAATCTCATAAGCAGATGGAAGATTTTCCTCCTAGAACCTTTGATTTTTCTTCCCCAAAACAGGCAGACTTACGAGAAGAACACAAACATATGCAATTGATATATATAATAAAATTACAGTCTCTTAGCTTTAATTCCAAACAGCTCCTACACATTTGTTTTCCCAAATGTGTTTAAATCACCCTCAAAATCTAAAGTCCAAATCTGCCAGTCAGAGAGATATTACTTGAGTGTGTGATCTTCACACACTCAACTAAGGGGACACATTGCAGAATGTTAAGGGTTACCCATAAAATTGCTGCTGTAATATGAGGAACCATGTCAAGTACAGATAAGAAGGTGATAGTTCCACTGTATAAGGCACTACTTTGATGATATATGGATTTGTATATATATTCCATTGTTTCAGTAAGGAAACAATGGAAAGAGTAATTCCAGAGTAATGAGATATTTATTTACAGAAATAAATAATTCTCATTGCTCTGGAATTTTAGTATGAGGACAGATTGAATAATTTGTCCTTCTATGGATTTGTTATAGCTCTAGTGACATGGCTATATTGCCAGTAAGGAAACAATCATGAGGGTACAGAGGTAAATAACTGTCTCGTTACTCTGGAATTTTTAGTATAAGAACAGAGTGAATGTCTGCAGAGCTTGGTAGATAGGAAGATAAGAGATGATATGATTGAAATATACGAAGGTGGTCTGAAAAGTTCTAGATCTAACAATAAAAAAAACGAATTTATAATTTCAAAATTATTTTTATTTTTCAATATAATCTCTCTCTTAAGACTAATACATTTATTCCAGCGATACTCCAGTGCCAATATCTCGTCCCTGTAGTGGTTCTCAGTAAGATCTGCAAAATCCCCCTCTACAGCTGTGATCGCCTCTTGATTCGAAGAGAAACGCTAACCAGAGAGGAAGAGTTTTAGTTTTGGGAAGAGATAGAAGTCAGAGGGAACCAAATCTGAGGAATAGGGTGGATGTTCCAACAATTCATAGTGCAGATCCCTTAATTTTTCCATTGCCAAAACACTTTTGTGGACAGGTGCATTGTCCTGATGAAAGATGATTTTTTTCTTCTGCAAACCGGGACTTTTCTCATGAATTTTTTCATCTAGTCTGGTTAAAAGATCGGAATAATATTCCCCGATTATTGTTTTATCCTTTTCAAGATAATTAATAAACAAAATGCCTTTACCGATGTTATGAAAGTTCCATCATCTGGAAAGGGTATGACCTTTCCAGATGATGGAACCGACTTTATCTTCTTTGGCACTGAACAACCGGCTTCTGTCCACTGTTTTGACTGCTGTACAGATTCCAGGAATCCAAGTCTCATCTATAGTAATAAATCGATGCACAAAATCAGTTTTATTCTTGTTAAAATGCTTCAAGCATTGTTCAGAGATTTTCGTGCCAGTGCGTTTTTGATCTGCTGTGAGCAAGCGCAGCATCCATCTTGCACAAAGCTTTTTGATTTGCAATTCTTCATGTAAAATATATCTTACACATTCTTTTGAAATGCCTGTGGTCTCAGCAATTTCACACACTTTGACTCGCTAGTCATCCAATACCATATTGTGTACTTGATCAATGATTTCTGGTGGTGTTACAATTTTTGGACGTTCTTCACGTGGATCATCTTCAAGGCTGGTACAGCCGCGTTTAAACTCGGCAGCCCATTTCTCAATTGTCAAAAATGAAGGAGAAGAGTGCCCATACTTTTATGAACTTCGAAAGAATTTCTTTTCGCTTTAAACCTTCTTTTACAAAAAAATTTATAACTGCATGATTCTCAGTTTTATGCATTTCAAGGGATACAAACAACACTTTTGCTTCAGATAAAATATACATTTTATCTGAAGAGATAAAATGTATATTTTATCTTATATACATTCTTTATACATTCTATCAAGTAGTTTGTATAAAACAAACTACTTGATAGGATGAGTTGCAATTCCACATGAATGCTTATGACAGATGTACCGACTTGGAAAAATAAAACCTTGACCATAGTGTTGCCAGCTATGGTCAAGGCCAAGAACTTTTCAGACCACCCTTGTATAAGCTGGTGAGAGAAACCTATCGGACAGATACAGGGGGAATTATTGCACAAGATAATGGAAATTAGAATGAGAGATATCCTTCAAAGCTACAAAAGTCATGTAAGAAAGTGTAAAGGAGATTTTTTTGCATGGTGAATGAGTAGACATGATCATACTTGCATTTTTCCTGAGGCAGATGTAGCCTGCAACAATAGCTTTCCAGGGTCCCTCCCAAATGATTCTTTCATTACCTTTTTTCATAGCAACATCATTTCGTTTTTGCTTTCTTCAATCTTCTAGATATTATGATTATGATTCAGGCTTCCATGGAGTCAAAAGTCTCATCCTCAGAGCCCTTTCTAGAAAACACAGTCCATCATACCACTCTATCAGCCTAATGTATCCCATATTTCAACCACCATTCATGCAAAGAAACCACTCTTCACCCTCTTGCTCACAGCTTCCATTGTGGCCCCTTGTACTACACTCTTATTCCTGTCACCAGACAAAAGAACTCCCCAGTGTCAATCCTGCAACTACTGCTCAACAGTTTAAGTCTCAATCATATCACCTCTCCTTCTATCTACCAAACTCTGTAGTCCACATTTCTATCCTCATAACTAACATTGTACAGTCCTGAAATCATCTTTGTTATCCACCTCTATATCCTTTCCACAGTTAATTTATCTCCTTCAAATCGTGGGGATAAGATTTGAGCACAATAGTCCAAGTGTGGTCTGATGAGGGCTTTATACAATGGAATGACAACTCTTTTATCTCTGCAGGTCAGTGTCGTTCTCAGTATTGTAGAAATACTGATGTTTACCAGGTGTTTACCTACCTAGGTCCCTTGCAGCTGTAAGATGTCCTATTTTGGCTAAACAGGCAGGACAGCGAATATCAGAATTTCAGAACAAGGACTACATCAGGTTTCACCAATACAGCCACTTTGGGCTTGCAGACCATGCTCTGGATACTCGCCACAGAATACTTGGAAGAAGGCCGCAGTAATACACTGCAGCAAGTTTAAATTTGAAAGACTATTCATAGAATCAGCCTCAGTCCTAAAAAATGTGCCAAACCTCAACAAATTTGGATGCATGAGACTGCCCCAAATTTGGGAGACGTACATCATGATAACATCAGCCCAACGGCCAAGAATACACCTCACATAGCTGCTGGGGGGGGCACCATCAGAACTTTAGAAAAAACAGTAGTTTTCTCTCTTTGACCTCATTTGCTGTTTTAGTGCCTGCGTGCACATGGTTTAATCTTAAGCTCCCATGAAGATGGCTAAGTGATGTTACCAAAATATAGGAAGTATATATTAAAGTTTATTTTAATTTATATTCCAGTTTACATTGTGAATTCCTTAAGTAATTTAATAATCACCTCAGTATTACAATAATTTCCCAGTTACCTTCACCACATTTACAATATGTTCCCTGAATTATCACCCCATATCTCTTGCCTCCCCTACTTCCTCCAGTACAGCTCCTGCAATAGAGTATGCTACCTCCCATCAATGTATCCCAAATGTCAAGACTTTACATTTTGCTGCATTAAATTGACACCCCAATTAATTTCACCATCTGTCCACTTTATATGTATCTTGCATGGCTGCCACATCTGCACTATTACTAATAACCCTTCCTAGCTACACATTTGCAAAGAACTGAATCCCCCCCCCCCTGCAATCCACTGACAATGTCATTGATATAAATGGTATTGTTTAACATTTTTAATATTTTGCCTCCTTGATATTGCCCCACCATAAACAACTCTCTGATACCTATCAGATAATCAATCCTGAATCCAGTTTACTAACCTGACATATACACCCTCGTGCTGCAACTTAAATATCAGCTTATCATGCAGTACCCTACCAAATGCTTTTGTAAAATCCAAAAAAATGGCATAATATGCCTTTCCCTCATCTACTGCTCTTGTAACTTTATTATAAAAGGCTAGCATATTACTAAAGTAAGAGCACCCATTAACAAATACATGTTGACTCTCACAAATAACATTACCTTCATCTGCCAATGCTGTATATGGTTGCTCACTAATTTCTCCAAGAGCTTAACAACTACTGATGAAATGCAAACTGGTCTATAATTCGACATTTCCAGTCTGTTACCACCCTCATGTAATTGCACTATCTTATCCTCCTTCCACTGCTTGCATAAATTTCCCATGGCCAGACTTTCATTGAAAAGCCCGGTCAATGGAGCTGCCAGTTCTTTAGCGTATTCTCTCAAAACCCATGGTGAAATTCAATCCAGTCCCACTGCTTTATTACATCCAGACTACTCAGTATTTGAAACACTTTCCTCTAAACCTCGAACCTGTCCTATTCCTCTGGTATTAAAACCCACTTCTCTAGAATGAAATACTCCAATAAAGCGTTCATTGAATAACTCCACTGAGGCCTTTGCACCAGTCACTGTATTCCCATTTTTATCCCACAGTGTCATTCTTCCACAATCATTTTTCCTCCTACTGCCCACATAGCTATAAAATTCCCTAAAATTTTCTTTGAATCTTAGGGCCAATCTCTTCTCATATTCCACTTTTGCCTTTATTTCATACTATTCACTCTCCTGGCCTGAGTCTTATAATTTTCACACATCTGCTTTCCACCTCTCTCCTTATATCTCTTCCATAACCTCTTTTTTACCTGCAGTTCTGTTTGATAGTGTTTTCATCTACTTTACACTAAATTGTGTCCTCTTCTTCACTCATGGAATACAGCTTACTATTGCTGCTAACAAATATTCCTTCACAATTTTCTAAGCACCAATGATATCTCATCCATCCAATTCTTCCCTCCATGGAACTACCTCAAGTCGATATCTAAGACTATTATAATCACCTGCCTTATAATTCCACATACATTCCTTTCTCTTTGATACTCCTGCATAGCTATTCATCTTCCAAGTCAAACTCACATGGTCACTCTCTCCTACTGGGGACAAAGATGTCATCTCAGTTATCATCAGCTCTTCTGATGCTCTGACCACATCCAAAATTAATGAACGAACTACGTGTCTTAGGCAACATGTAGTTTCTTCTACATGTTGCCTGAGACATAATATTTACTCAAGAATTCTAGATATTTCATTCCCTTATTACTACATGCAGTTTCCTCTTCCCAATTTATACTGCTGTAGTTAAAATCTCCAATAACAATCTTTCTTCTTGCACTTGCCAAGCTCAATTGCCTAAACATCTCCTGCTCTGCACAAACTGTATACTCCTTGGTTGCAGCAACACCCCTGCCCCCTAAATATCCTGTCTTGTCAACCTCTACCTCACACCATATGCTTTCACAACCATTTGTGTCATTGCCCTCCAAATTCTGCACTCTGAAAAGACATAAGTCATCACTTATAAGCAGTACTCCACCACTGCATTTTCCCTTCCTATCCTGTTGAAAAATGATATACCCTGCTACTTCTGTTCTTGTCATTATATCATCTTTCGTCAACCACATCTCAGAAATCCCAGTAATCTTCAGATATACTGATGCTCTCATGCCACCAATTTATCTCCTTTATTCCAGATTCTCCTGGCATTAGTATAAAGATTTAAAATGTCAGTTTCTATTCCTATCATTAATCCCTCCAGGCTCCACTGGACTCAGCACTACCTGATGTATATCCCTTTCTCCAAAGCATTTATTCGCTACCATCCACACTGATAATACTAGTTTCCCTGCATGGACACACTGACTCGTTCAGAGAGAACAGCAATCTCTCCAGGTGCCTACATCCTTCTTCATTGAAATGCAAGCGGTCTCTCGCATATGATTTCTTTCTTCCTCAAATGCCCTCCAAGCATCTATGAATTCCAAGCTTCTCTTTTGACACATTCTGGCCATGATGCTATTCATTATTAATGCTCTTCTACTCAGCTCATCATTATCATACCTGGATAACATACTCACTATATTCCCTCTTTGAGATTCTTGCTACCCGATTCATGCTGCATCTCAAGTGATTCGTGCCTCCATGACAATCATGTCATCATCCCTTTCATTGCACTTAATTCCCATAGACACACTTTCTATCGTTCCTTTAGACAAACACTCCTCAGGCATCCTATCGTGTACACTACGGATCATCAAATTTCCATACGTCTCATCCGCATCATCTTCACCAACTGAGCTTTCAAATCATCCGTAATTTTTTCACTATCATTATCGCTATTTTATTGCTGCTCATTCGCCGTCAAATCCGCTCGCCACCTGACTGTTAATCACATCTTTTTTCAACATCATCATCGCTCGCTTTATGGTTAATTACACTGTGTTTTTCAACGTCATTGTTTCCCAATTATTAATGGAACTATTTTCCTCGCTATCACTTCTACACACTTTCTGAACATTCGCACAATCTTCTTCTCTTCTTCAACTGCCGTTTTAGTTAAGGTGCCATGTTTCCTACTCATATTTGAACTTATTATTATTATTACCCCAAGACCTCATGGAGTCAAAGACTCATCTGGGATCATCATCTTACATCTGGACTCATCTTATTTAAACACGTTTCGTGGTCCATCAGAATATCGCACTTCCTACATACCCACACTCAGTCTTTTTTTTCTCTTATTCAGCCTCTACATAAATATCTACGATATTTTCCCATACGTACATACCACATTCACGGCAGTACACTATTTTCGAAAAATTCACGCCATTTACTTGACTTGTCTTTCGCGTTGACGTACGCAACTATTTCCTTTTTCAGGCCGCATTTACCATAAGGCACAACTGGGACCTCACTCTCTATGGGGACTACATTTTAAAACCTTGTTCCTCAATATATAAAAAAAAACCCAGCCTACTTATAGTTGCAAAATAAAATATTTATTTTTAAATATTAAGTTTTCATAATAAAAAACTAGAGGCCGCTGAAAAATTTGTGAGGCCTCCCGCCTCCATTTGAAATACGTTGTCCTTTCCTTAGAATATAAAACCAACAGGAACTGCTGTATTGCATAAAATTCATGTACGTGAGTGTACCATTTCTTTGCTGGACGTATATACACGTCCAGCAAAACCTGGATAAGATTCAGCCCACCTGTTGAAAGAACATGAATAAGTGCAATTTGATCATTATATGCCTTAGAAGGTGGGATAATCCTTCATGCTAAAAAGAACACTTAACTAGATTACATTACCTGGCGTATGTAGCTATGTTCAGTTGCCTATAGCAAGAACCGCAGTTGCTTGTCGTTTGCTCAGTAACCGGAATCTAAGTTATATCAGACTAAATATCTCCGAGTTATATATATATTCATTTTTGCTACTTGTTTTATTGTATAATGGTAGTTTTTAATGCCGGTGCAAAATCCTTTCATACTTTCTTCTTCATATTGTACGACTTTGGGAGATCAATGCTGCTGTCAATTTTTTTGTAATTATTTTAATCGTCAATACATTTTATTCTCCCAGAACTTGATTCAAGATAATTATTTTTGTCAAACAATTATTTTATAAATTCATGACAATCCTAATTTTAAAATAAATACAGCCTTTATCTGTCGAAATTCTTTTCTTTATTTTTTTTTATTCATAATCTTAGTTCGAAAGGTCGTTCACAGATTGCGCGAAGGTTCGCACTTATACGATTTTGCTTTTATTATTATTATTATTATTATTATTATTATTATTATTATTATTATTATTATTATTATTATTATTATTCCTGATACCTCCAAGGTGTCCGAAGACTCATCGCGGGAGGACACCTACAACTGTCTCAACCACTACACCAAACCTCTACTACGAATCATCTCCATCAACGCCATCTACCGCCCACCTCCACCACAACTAGTATTTTTTGTCTGTAAATTTCGTGTGTTCTTAAGGGCCGATTTGTCTGTATGCGGGATGAAAAACCCGAATTTCTGGGAGAAAAAACCTGCTACCTCTGTATGAGATCGAATAACTCACCTTCGATTGAAATCGTCCAGATAAAGATTCCTCCCTTCGCGACGAGAATCGAACTTAGGCCTATTCCAATCTTTTGAGAATCATACATAAATCTTGAATCATATCACGTTATGCATAATTTTTAGAATGTAATCTGTAGATGTTTGCTCTTCAACTTTCTTGGTTTTCCCTAATCACTTACTATAAATCGAAATAAATGACGATTATGAAGTCAGCTGTTATGTACATATTTTCGGCTGATTTCGATATTATGTGGCAGTTTTGAAGTAGCGATATTTTCCCTACAGGTTATCATTCGAAACATGTATAGGTGCATGCGTCAAAATGAAATTTTATTTCCAAAATTTTCATAATAAAATTAACATTATATTTCACCTTTGATGGTTAACTCCCCTCCCAAAATTATCAACCCCCCCACACACAAAGACACAAATACTGCTAGGTAACATATGTGCACTTTCTTTTTGTTTGAATTGGCTATTTTTCCAAAGTAATTGTACCAGACAACTTTTAATATTCCGATACTGAAATTAAATTGTGATTATTATCAATTAGCAAATTTTTGTATATTTTCTCATTTATATTATTTCCTGATAATTACAAATCATTAAATTATATGAGATTGGAGAAATGAATGTTTAAAAAACAGTTTCATCCTTCAAAAGCAATATCAGAATAAAATGTTTCGAACATCTGTAAATCAATTAGAAACGTGTGAAAAATAAAATAAATTTCTGTGTGTATCCGGCTATTGTTAGGCACTTTTTAGTGTGTCTACTGGTCTTGTTCTTTCCTCACTTTCTCAATAATTTTTGTTAGCTTACAGACTGTTACTCGAGCAGAAAGGAATAGGATGTAAATAATAATAAAAAAAAAAATCAGCTAACGCCTTTTTATTCCCGTATACGGGGAGTAGGCGAGGCCATTTAGCCCTATCTAACTCTTGGAGACTGAGTGGGCAGTTCAATCTCCACTGGTACCAATCAGAGACAGATGGCCGAAGGCTATCACTAATTAAGCGGTACTCAGTGAAGAGAGACGGCTCAAATGTGCCGCCATCTCGTGGTCCCTAACCCTAACACAATATATTTAATGTCTGAAATAATGTGGGTTCTACGGTCGATTTTCTTGAGTTTACAGGACGAAAAACCCGAGTTTCCGGGAGGAAAAACCTGCTTGCCCGTGCCAGAGATCGACTAACTCGAGAACCGGTCGAAAAAAGGATTAGAAAAATTTCCTCTAGTCGCCGACTAGACTCGAAACCAAGTCTTCCTTCGTGCGGCCAAGCGCGTGGGTTGGCAAACGCCACATCCACTGAGCTACACAGGCTCGTGTAGCTCAGTGGATGTGGATGATAGCTCAGTGGATGATAAAAACGAGCTCAGTGGATGATATCATCCACTGAGCTCGTGTAGCTCAGTGGATGATAAAAAAAAATAAAATTTTATTTTATTTTTTTTTATCAGTTTTTTTTTTTTTTACAATTTTACAAAGTTTTTTTTTACTTGCACTACACTCAAATAATGATAAAACTTTTTATTTTTATTTTTTATTTTTTTATCAGTTTTTTTTTACAATTTTACAAAGTTTTTTTTACTTGCACTACACTCAAATAATGAAAACACGAAAAATCACACTAAGAAGTTATTTTTGAAACAAACACCTCACTATTACACGATTCAATAACAAATGAAGTTAAGGAGCAACCAGGTGAAACTTCCTATCTCGGCAATGCAATCAGTTTTCGTGACCTCGAAGCTGTCAACAGCGCCTTGCGCCGACATCGGTAATGCGGTTTAATTTAAAGTGTTGATATCGCGCGCGCTGTTCAAAATACAAAATACAAAGCTTGTCAACTAGCGCCGACATTGGTATTGCGGCATTAGCGTAGATGGTGCGCGCTGTTCAAAAAACGTATTAAAACGTAATAATTGTTTTGAAAAAAAAAATTCAATTAAAATAATCAAGATTTTTATGATGTTTACTGAAAACATTAATCTATTTTAAAACACCATATAAAAATGTCTTGGCTTGGGGAACCCCCAATGCTTTAGGCCCCCTAGGCACTACATCATTGCCTTAATGGATAATCCGCCACTGGTTCGCAGATATACTCAACAACAACAAAAAAGAACCTCCCTTCCCTCGTACTAACTACATCATTGCTTCACAGCATTTTTTTTTTCAGTTATGAACACTCATTAGTTAATTAACAGGTGACATCTCTCCATGTGGTACGGATATTAGAGAATATCATGCATCCAAAAATTTGGGCTTTTCTACTTTAGACCACTTAGCCTAAATAACTGGCTGCCTAAAAATTTTACTTCCTTCTAAATTATGGAATAATATATTTGAAGAAATATTACCAGCATAATAATAAAAGAGCAAAATTCATAATGCTTCAGAATAACTTGATAATTTTGCTAATACCAAAAAATGAGACACATCTGTAGAAATTTATTATTAAAAAAAAATCAGCTAACGCCTTTTTATTCCCGTATACGGGAGTAGGCGAGGCCATTTAGCCCTATCTAACTTTTGGAGACTGAGTGGGCAGTTCAATCTCCACTGGTACCCAATCAGAGACAGATGGCCCAAAGCTATCACTAATTAAGCGGTACTCAGTGAAGAGAGACGGCTCAAATGTGCCGCCATCTCGTGGTCCCTAACCCTAACACAATATATTTAATGTCTGAAATAATGTGGGTTCTACGGTCGATTTTCTGGAATTTACAGGACGAAAAACCCGAGTTTCCGGGAGGAAAAACCTGCTTGCCCGTGCCAGAGATCGACTAACTCGGGAACCGGTCGAAAAAAGGCTTAGAAAAATTTCCTCTAGTCGCCGACTAGACTCGAAATGAAGTCTTCCTTCGTGCGGCCAAGTGCGGTGGTGTGCAAACGCCACATCCACTGAGCTACATAGGCTCAGAAATTTATTATTGTTGTTATTATTATTCGAGTCCTTTTAATTATGAACTCTATGTAAAATTATACTTAATAAATTGGTTGAATTTTTGTGTTTTAACTTAAACTAGTTTCATTTTGCCACAGATGGTTCTGGACTACCTGGACTTTTTAGGCTATTGTTCTTATCAATATTACTAAATTCCAGTCTCCTTCTCTGGAAATTTTCTCTTAGTAAATGTTTAACTTCTGTTGACCAACCACTGAGTGACTTAGCAATTTAATCCAGAGATTGAATACATGGTCAGTTTAATCCATAACGTTCTTAAGAATATTTCACCCTGTGATTTCCCAGAATCCTGTTAGGAAAGAACTGATTGCTGATTTATTGAACTTGCGATCATTTTGAGACACATTCCTGAGACAACAGCAGCAGCATTTTGTGTGTGTGTGTGTGTGTGTGTGTGTGTGTGTGTGTGTGTGTGTGTGTGTGTGTGTGTGTGTGTGTGTGTGTGTGTGTGTGTGTGTGTGTGTGTGTGTGTGTGTGTGTGTGTGTGTGTGTGTGTGTGTGTGTGTGCTGCTATTTGTATTAATTACGTGGGTAAGACTAGTTTCAATATCACATAAATAGGGCACGTGATTTCCCAATTTATTATTATTATTTATAAATTAGAATTATTTTTCGCTTCATTTTTTGTGCATCAAGATTGTAGCTATCTTTAGGGTAAATGTAGAGTAAAAAAGTGGATGTTAGTAAGTTATCGTTACTATTTATTGTATCTGGTTTTTAATTAAATCTGGTATTGTTAAGCATATTATTGCAAATTAAAAAAAATCAAAGCTGGAGATGAATAATTCTTAATAATTGTGCGATAAAGTTGAATTGAATTAATTCTACACACACACACACACACACACACATATATATATATATATATCAAATAAAAAAATCAGTTAACGCCTTTTTTATTCCCGTATATAGGGAGTAGGCGAGGCCGTTTAGCCCTATCTAACTTTTGGAGACTGAGTGGGCAGTTCAAGCTCCACTGGTACCCAATCAGAGATAACTGGCCCAAGGCTATCATTAATTATGCAGTACGCAGTGAAGAGAGATGGCTCAACAAGTGTCACCATTTCCTGGTCCCTAACACTCGTATTTAATGTCTGAAATAATGTGGGTTCTACGGTCGATTTTCTTGAGTTTCAGGGAGAAAAAATTCGCTTGCCCGTGCCAGAGATCGACTACCGGTCGATAAAAGACTTGGAAAAATTTCTTCTAGTCGGCGACTAGATTCGAAACCAAGAAGTCTTCCTTCATGCGGTCAAGCGCAACGGTGTGCAAACGCCACATCCACTGAGCTACATTTGCAGTCTCTTTTTTGTTCTTCTTTATGTGAATCCAGGTGGTTAAGTGTCGTTTGTACGCACGCGTAACAACTGATAGTTCAGTTACCGTTATTTGGCTAGTATTTGTAATGCAGTATATAAGTGTATATACCTAATTATATGATTAAAGTAGGTGTCGCAGTCGGTAAGAATACATTTTTCTATGAATTTATTATTCTTATTTTACTGTTACTCATTTATTTTAACAAAACCAAATACAACTGTTTATATTTTTGTATTTTTTAGCTTTCAACGTAATTATTTATTTTATTTATTTATATGTTTATTTTGGATTTAATAAATATTTATTTCGCTTTTGATAGATTAATACACATAATGATGCCAAGAAAGTTTGAATCCGGAGCTAGTAAAAGAAAACGACTCAGAGAAAAGGAAAAACAGCTAAATAGTCAAAAGGGGAAAGATTTGTCTTTCTTGCGTTCTTCTGAAAATGAAGGAAGTGAAGAATTCATAGAAATGAAGTTGTACCTCAAACTTCTCAGAATGAAACCAAAACATTAGTATCAGTATCAAGAGGAGACGAAAGTGTAAAGGAAGAACATCAAAATAATGCGGAAAACATACAAGGAGAGAAAGAAGTAAATGAAACAAGTCAAGATGGGTTTGAAGAAAATTTCAATCGGAGTCTGCATTTACTAGCAAGTAAGCTATCTCTTATCCTACAGATATGCTATATCGGTAGGAATATGGCCAGTTAGTATTAATGAACAATTTATCGAGCATATTTAATAAATATGCCTCAAAGTCGGTAAAATCGAAATTTGTTTTAAAAGAAGAATACACGGAACACAATACAATGAATGTCAATGAATCACATTTTTACTGTAAAAAGGCGAATGGAACAAAGGAGAAACGAGAGTGGCTAATTTTTTCAGAAACCAGCCAATGGCATGCCTATGAAAAATAGTCGCAGTGGTTGACTCAATTCGTGGCAGAAATATTGCTGAAACTTGCTTAAAGTTACAACATGTTGATAGGTAGTATCATTTTCTACTTTCACCATTTGCCCTTTTAGTATTATCCTATATTATTACGAAAGCTCTCTGACTATTTGCAGAAAAATATAACAAAAATCCTCTGATGCGTTTAATTTCCCAGTGGGAGTACGAAAGGCTGGGGAAAACTTGCCTTACTCTCCTTAACCTTAACTGTACATATTGCTATCGTACATAGTGTGAGTTTTAGATCGAATTTTTCACATTTCTGGGACGAGTTAGTCGATCTCTGGCACAGGCAAGCGAGTTTGTTTCTCCCAGAAACTCGGTTTTTCGTCCCGTAAACTCAAGAAAATCGACCGTAGAACCCGCATTATTTCAGACATTAAATATATTGTGTTAGGGTCAGGGACCAAGAGATGGCGGCACTTGTTGAGCCGTCTTTCTTCACTGCGTGCTGCTTAATTAGTGATAGCCTTGGGCCAGCTATCTCGGACTGAGTAACAGTGGAGGTTGAACTACCCATTCAGTCTCCAAAAGTTAGATAGGGCTAAAACAGCATCACCTACTCCCTATACGGGAATAAAAAGGCATTAGCTGATTTTTTTTGATGGGATTAAAAGAATGAGTTTCGTTTGAAAAAGGGTGTCTAGTCGGCGATCCGAACTGAACCTATAACAATTTCTTCTGGAAGTTCAGCATTATAGATTAGAAATCGTTACAGTAAACCATAGGCCTCGAAACATGAAGTTAAAAACTTTTGAACAGCTTTTACAGGAAAATCTTGTAGCTTAGAAAAGGGTGTTGGAAACTAGCTACTGTCATTACGGGATACTAAACCAATCCATAACTTTTTCCCAATCTTCCTTTGGCATTGTCAGTGGTTTGGAACAACTGCAAGTATGAGGCCTTTTTTTTTATTAGAAAATTTTTAAAACGAACCAGCCTCAGAGAATAGGAAAGTTAGAAATGAATCGAGATGGAACTAGAAACATATGTAACTTCCAGAGACCTGTGTAGCTCAGTGGAAGTGGTACGTGCATCCTCTGCGCTTTGCCGCTCGAAGTTAGACCTAGAGTTCAAGTCTACTCGCCGACTGGAGGAACTTTTTCTAAGCCTATCTTCGAAGGGTTCCCGAGATAGTCGATCTCTGGCACAGGCAAGTGTTTTTTTCTCCTGGAAACTCGGTTTATTATTATTATTATTATTATTATTATTATGTGACACCTCCAGTGAGTCCAAAGACTCATCGAGGGAGAGTGTGTGCCAACAGCAGCGAATGATTAAACCTCTTCCAACTACTAATTGCGCTCAAATTTGTTTAACTTTTTGCGTAAGCCATTAGTAGAGAGGTTCTACCAATCGACTAACCTTTCATCCCATAAACTCAGGAAAATCGACCATAGTACTCACATTGTTTCAGACAAGAACATATCCTGTTAGGGTTAGGCACCGAGAAATGGCAGCACTTGTTTGCTGGTTTCTTTATTAGCAGTCGTCTATAATTAGTGATAGACATGGGCCAAATATCTCTGATTGGCTTCCAGTGGAGATAACTGCCCACTCAGTCTCAAAAAGGTAGATACACTACAAAGACCTCACCTACTCCCTGTTAGCGAATAAAAGGCGTTAACTGACTTATATGTATTTTATATGTAACGTCCAGAGAAAATTAGCAAAATAAGTCGTTTTTGATCAGTGAAAAGGCATGAACAAATTGAAGACTTTTTAATGCCTAAATAAAAGTGCGGTTCTCATCTACCACTCTGCTAGTGGTACCTGTTTTATATAGGCATATAGCGACGTCGACAGGACTACAGTTTACTATTTCTTAATAAGCTCTGGCAGGTGTGAGACAAATTGTTTCACATTAGATATCAGCTAGTATGAATAAAAACAATGTTTTCATATTTAATTTATTATATTTGTTGGCACTTCATGGCAGTAGCACGCTCAGGATTTAATCATGGGAAAGCCCAAGTTGAATAAACGATTTGAGAATACACACTACGCATCGCATACCACCTATGACTGAGCATCTGCAATGATCGCTAATTCATAACTGGTATAGAAATAGAAAACACGACACAATATAAATAAAGAAAAATGAATTTTAATTAGGAAAAAATTTTGGAAAATTTTCTAGTGTTTTTTCCTTTTTTCTTTTGGGGAGCCAAGGCCCCTTGGCCCCCTATGGGTGTGCCACTGCTTCATGGAATTTTTTGTATATGGGTCGATTGTAAATAATAAAAAAAAATTTTATTGTCCAGTAATGCATTAACCTCAATACCTCTTTCCTAAACGTAAGAACAAGTGATATTTGCTACTTACCGGAATGAAGCTGGCACTTCTGACATCGATGTCATGCTCACGATATCCATTATATTCCTTAAATACGCCATTTGTACACATATAATTAGGGACACATTTGCATTTAGTAAAGGCATCAGTTCTTTTAATTGAGCTGCTCGTTTGGGACTTGATCACTCTCGTGTTTGTTCCTATGTTGGCATTTTGCTCATCTAGACGTTCGTATGTGACATAAGTGTTTGAATTTCTTCCATTAATAGTTTGCAGTGAAAATTTATTGTCCTCCTTCTTTACGCCCAAATTCCGTCTTTTGGAACTGCGTCGTAAAGTGTAATTAGTTGGCTGTATTGAAGAAGTTATGGTGACTGATTTTTCATTTGTTGTAGTCGTCACCAAGTCATAATTGTTTGTAGTCAGCTGTTCTTTAGTGATTTGGTCTTCCTCTTGAGTATTAGTTGAAAAAGTTACATATTCATCTGTTGAATTATTGTTTCCTAAAAAAATACAAAGGAACAATAGTCCTCTTTGTTTCTTACACGAAATATAAAACAAATATGTCAGGATTTTAATATATATATATATATATATATATATATTCACTTGATGATTAAATAGCATATATTCGATTTTAGCAAGAAAAAATACACTTAGGAGTTAAAAACAGAATTTTGTAACTTCAATATATAAGTAAAACACTGAGCAATAAAACTTTTTTCCTACCATAGGGTTTTCAGTTCGATAAATTATGTTATCTAAGGCAACTTGAATATAGTTTAGAGGTATGTATCAAAATAGCGTGGCATTTTTGATACATATCACAAAAACCAAATCAGTGTTTGTTTTTTAAAAACAGTCGAACATTTGCAGAGGAGAAAATATTTTGAAATCATATATATATGCATAAAATCCCTATTGAAATGGCGTGTATTTACATCCATGGCACTAGGCCGCCTAAAGAAATAGAATTCTGGTTGGTGATTGGAGAAACTTGTGTAAGCCTTTTTTTGACCAGTTCCCAAGTTAATCTAACTTTGGAAAGGGCACAAAGGTGCCCTTTGTGCCCTTTCCAAAGTTAGATTAACTTGGGAACTCCAAAGGGATGAAATCCAAAGTTTCATCCCATAAACTCAAGAAAATCAACTGCATAACTCAATACTATTTCAGACAATAATATAAAAAGCTAAGTACCATGAGATGTTGGCATTTGTCTGCCGTACTCTCCTCGCCGGGTGCCAATTAATATCATTGACAGGCACCGACTAGCTATTCTGTGATTGGCTAAGAGTAGAAGCTAGCTGCCACTATTCTTCAAAAAGCCATTTAGAGAAAATGACTCCGCTTACTCCCTTTAGGAAATAAAGGTAATTATAGCGAAATTTTTAAGCTATAGCTTCGTAATAGGTTGACAATCAATGTGTGCATCTTGAATTAATATTTTGAATATACTGTAAATAAATCTGTTAATGACTTATTCGCCTATAGGAAGCAGGCCAGAAGATTGAGGAGGCATTCAATAGTATTTAGAATGTAAACTTAGATATACTTTTTTGGTTCGATTTTTTTTCAAAATGACAATGAAGAGAACATTAAAATTCTCTGTTAGTTTGGTCATTAATAGCTCTGTTAAATGTTCCTATCATTTCTGTTTACTTTGATTTCAGTGAAAGCAGAAATTAAGAGGGGTACTTTAAATTCATTCCCTTAAAAGATCCCACTATGAAAGTAGTATTCCAACAGTGGTAAAAAAATTAGAAGATATGCTCATTAGTGAAACGACTGAAGAAGAATGATTAAATGTGTAACATATTAAAACAGGCAGAATTTGAAATCTTAGACAAAACGAAGAGACAGCATCGTAAAATAGGTGTTAGTGGGATGAGGATATTTTAGGATTATTATTATTATTATTCAAAAATCAGCTAATGCCTTTTATTCCCTTGATAGTAGACGAGGAGACGTTTTAGCCCTATAACTTTTTGGAGACTGAGTGGGCAGTTCAATCTCCACCGGTAGCGAATCAGTGATAGTTGGCCCAAGGCTATCACCAGTTTAAACGGCCCACAGTGAAGAGACGGCTCAACTAGTAGCTTCATGTGGTCTCTAACCCTAACACAATATTTTTAATGTATGAAGTGGTGTAGGTTCTACTGTCGATTTTCATGAGTGAACAGGACGAAAAACCCGAGTTTCAGGGAAAAACACCCACATGCTCTTTCCAGAGACCTACTAACTCGGAAACAATTCAAAAAATGGCTTAGAAAAAGTTCCTCTAGTTGGCAACTAGAATCGAATTAATGACACTCTTTCTTCGGTGGTTTAGTGCTGAGAAACACCCCTTCCACTGAACTACACAGGCCACTTTATTACTATTTTTTTTACTGCATCTCCTTGGAGTCCAGAGACTCATTGTAGGTGACCCAAATCAACCATCATACACACAAATCCTATCATTCACCATCAAGGAACTTCTCAATTCTGGCAATTCATTCCACTTTCTCACCACTCTGTTATGTAAAAGTGTGGTTAGTATGGGGTGTGTGGACCAGATTTAATATCCCCTTAATTTAAGTAATGTTTTCATTGCCGAAATGAAGCTTATTAGCTCTTTATACTCAAGTAACTTTATGGTTGCACCTGTCGGAAAACTCGTTCGCAGAGTACATAAGTTCTTTTCGCTATACACTTTGGTATTAGGTCTAGCTACTCACTGATGAAGCCTCAAAAAAGGCTGAAACCGGTCTGGGTAGTGACCTCCCTCCATAATGTAATAACAGCATACATTTCCTAGGAGATGTGTTTTTACATTATGGAAAATACCTAAGAATAGCGATCTGAACTTCCCCACCTTTGCAACGAGTTGCCCCGGTATTGTACTACGTACTAGGATCACTTGCATTGGCTAACGCTAGTGTCGCCGATACTTTATAGTTTACTATATTCGGCAAGAAACTCTCTGATTCCAATCTTTCAGTTTCTTATTCGGTTTTAAAACTATGTGGGATTTAATATCCCCTTAATTTAAGTACTCTTTGTTTACTTTCGCGTCTTTGGCTAATTCTCTCTCATAGTCTGATTTGGCCTTCCTTGCCATACTGGTCACCCTTCTAGTTTGCAAGTGTACCACTCATGAGTATGCTGGTTACTTTTTTCTTTATATTTCCTACACAACGTTTTCTTTTTATGCAGCTCTTGCTTTATATCCCTACTCATCCAATTAATTCCAATTTGGTTTATTCTCCTAACCTTGTGTATGTAGTCTGATACTGCTACCCTCCAGCAACCTCTGACCACTTGCCTGCACTACTGACATCTTTCCTTGTAGTTACTCAAGCCATGACACTGTTCCAAGATGACTCCTAAATCTCCTAATCATCAGCCTTATAATTCAACATAAACTCCTTCTTGACAGAGAACTCCATATGTTTGCAACTTTCCCGAACAAGACTTCATGGTCACTCTTAATTCCACTTACATCATGATATCGGCCAACATCGATTTCTTGGTCGGAATTTTGGTCATTCGTATCAGTGCCATAACGAAAAATGCTTGTAAAAATATAATAATAATAATAATAATCAACTAACGCCTTTTATTCCCTTATAGGGAGAAGACACAGACTTTTAACCCTATCTAGCTTTTGGAGACTGAGTGGGCAGTTTAATCTCCACAGCTTGCCTATTATTTATTATAGGCGGCAATCGATTAACTATAAGCAACTAATATAGGCGGAAATCGATGAAGAGACTGACAAAGAGGTGCTACCGCTCTCTTGATACCTAATCCTAAGAGGATGTGTTACTGCATGAAATAATGTGGTTTCTACGGTCAATTTTCTTGCGTTTATGGGAAGAAAAACCCGAGTTCTGGGGGAAAAAATTCCTATTGAACATCTATGGGATGAACTGTAGCATCAAGTGAGTCAATGACGTCCGCCCCACAATAGTCCAGGAACTTAATAGTCCAAAATTCCCAATGATCGTTATCGTACGCTTGTGAAAAGTATGCTCTATAGGATTTCTGCAGTCATCTCAGCAAAAGGAGGTCCTACAGAACATCTTATTATTATTACATAACACCTCCAAGGAGTCCAAATGTTCATCGCGGGAGGGCACCGACTTTACAATTCTTTGTCTCCACCATTCAATCCACCAGCTACAGCATAGCACATCATCTACACTAACGCCATCTACTGCCCACCACCACCATCACTAGTATTTTCACAGATATCAATGCCCACGGCGGGGTTCAAACCAACAGCCTTTTGGCTGAAGAGCGGATACGCTAACCACTCGGTACAGGCCGGCATTCTTATTAAGGTGGCGCCATGGTTGTTTGTTTCTTCACATTATGGAGTGTTGACTTCTTTTCAAGCAGTGTGTGTGTGTTTACACACACACACACACGCACACATAGAGAGAGAGAGATTGAGTTTAAATAATTTCGATGGCTGAAATAAAATCGTTTTACTGCTAAAATGATTAAAATAATGTTGGTATTCACTGGTCCTATACATAGATATACTTCTGTGAATTAAAGCTTTCATTAGAGTTTATTAAAATTGTATTAGTTTATTAAAATCTTATGCATCAGAATGAAAAAAAATAAAGTGATTAAACAATAAATGTTTACTAGCATAGGAAAGAGCAAGAAATAATTCAAAAAATCCTGTGGTCATATTTAATAATAAGTTTGAGAACTGTAATATAAAAACTTACCAGTTACATTAGGAGACTGGGCATATACGGACACAAGAGTAAATATAATAATTAAAAGCCAGCGCATTGCGTTTTTGAACCAACTAAAAAGGAAAAAAAATTCTAATTAAAAATTCTAACTGCCTTTAATTAGTTAAATAATAGTAAAATAGTTGAAATGAACACAGATTTGAAATATTTTCGCTGTAATTACTTCCCAGGGAGTGTGGAAGCAATTCAGGTAGGGAAGCCACGTTTGGCTTCTACGGCATGTTGTGAATTGGTAAGTTCTTGACATTTCACTTGATATTTTTGGCCGTTCTTTCGCGCAGCTGTAATAATGTTCTTTTTAAAGTACAGAGTAGTGTTCTGTAACTGCGCTCAATAATTGTGATGCTTAGACCATAGTCATGCCTTCAGTTTGACGCCTGAAATAAAATCCGCACCCTATTATATCTTTGTTGGCTAATGGATTGAGAACTAATTAAGCCTTTAATTCTCTCACCGTAATGAAATAGTATCTTAATTGGTTTTAAAAGTTAGGTTAGGTTAGTTTTCTGAGGACCATCGGCCTGAGTTGTATTCCTTTTATGCTCGGATACTACTTCTTATCGACGTAAGAGCATTCATACCCGGAAAGTTGAATTATTCAAAAATTATTCAACACGACTGATTTTTATGACTTCAGATGTGCTTATGTTGCCAATAAATAAATCAAAATCAAAATAAAATATTAAAAAATAATAAATAAATACAAATAAATAAATCTGTGGTCTATTCCACATTATCCGTCAATGGCAAGCTGGTTCAAATTTGCAATCACGACTATTGTAATTATTTAATTGGGACAGTAATGTGGTTAAAAGCCTTCGCACCTCAGTTAGTATCGACGATTTCCTTTCTGGAATCGTTGGAAAGACCCGAGTTCGAACCTATTTAGGCCGCGAAGAACTTTTGTAAGGGATTTTCAAATGAAAGTGAGTCTGCCTCATACGGGATGTGAGGGTTTTTTTTTTAATCTCTGAAAAGCGGTTTTTCCTTCTCAAAAGAGGTAAAACGTCAAAATAATACGCAATTTACGGACAAAATATGTTCAGTGTGCATTCTGCTAACTGCTTTATCCTAATAAAAATTAAGTTAGGAAACCATGACTTTTGGCAGGGTTGTGGACCTGTAAAGGCCTGCCAAATGATGATGATGAGTATAATTATATTTAAAATAAATTGTCTATTCCTCTTCCTAGACTATTCAGAATTTGGCACATTTGATTTTATAATAAAGTATCTCATTTGTCAGAAGAACGGACGGATAATTTTCCGGTGTTTCTTTTATAAAATCACAATTAATTCTTTTTAACTTAATCCTTTTTAATATTTATGACTCAACAAAATATTTTTCCCGATTATTGTGATGGTAACTGTAAATAATGCTAACATAGTTCTGACTTGCCTGATATATTTCACTGCTTTGGTGGATTTCAGTTCATTTCAGTGGATTTTAGTCTCATCGTAATTTGAAGGACATGGTCCTTATTCCTGTTCCCAATGAATAGGAATAGTTCATTCAAAAGGGAATGGGGGGGAAGGATTTTATTTTATTTTATTTATTTTTATTATGTATTTATTTATTTTTTGTGCTGGACTTTAGTTTTTCTCCCATCAAATCAAGCAAAGTGGCCCGTAAATGCATATTCATTACCTCCCGCTACTGAACTAGGGGAAACAGGCGCTAGTACACTGGGATTTGGCTTCGAATATCACACTGCATGATGCGCCAACTACGATGACCTGGTGCGCTATTGGTGTGCTGTGGTAATGTAGTATAGAAAGAGATGGAAAATGGAGAAGAAAAATAAGTAGATTGTCTCCCAAGGGCTCTTGTTAGCTATCAATGTTCATACTATATAAAAAAATAATATACATTGTTTCCATAATGTTTATGAACAAGAGGGAAGAGGGGGGGTTCTGGATAAAAAAAAAATATTTCTGTTAGTTGGATATCAAATACAACAGGTATTCGACCAAAGCACCGTATAAGGTTAAATACAATTGATTTTTACAAAACAATAAGGGAGGAAATGTAAACGAAACAACGCAGCTGCTTCACGTGAGTAGTAGACTGGGCAATAAGAACAAGATCAAGATCAAGATAAGATAAGGAATCGTGACGTCCTCGTGTGATAAGATGATGACGTCATTGTGGGGGAGGCGTGGTTTGACGTCATGGGTTTGGAATGTTTGGAATTTCCCATGACAACTATCCGTCATTGTCGTCAAGTGGTGTTAGGTTCTCTATAGGTGGCAGCACGACTTTTCCAATAAGTGTGATATTTCTTTTCTGTTAACGACTATGGGAATTTGGTTTAGAGTGAAGAGCTGGTGGCAGCCTTGAGACATTTCTGAATAATTAATTACACACACACACACACACGTTTTTTTGTCAATAAATTAGTATGGGTATTTTTTAGTTTAGACTCAAGAAATGGCACTCGCAATTCTATATGTCATGTTTAAGATTTGAAAACTTCATTACTTTTCTAATTAATGTTACTTTTATCACAATTCTAACCAGAATAAGTGTGCAAAATAAAAAAAAAATAATAATAAATAAATTTGTGTGTGTGTGTGTGTGTGTGTGTGTGTGTGTGTGTGTGTGTGTGTGTGTGTGTGTGTGTGTGTGTGTGTGTGTGTGTGTGTGTGTGTGTGTGTGTGTGTGTGTGTGTGTGTGTGTGTGTTTGAAACAGTGGTTTCAAAATATATATGTGGTCTTATTTAAATATGCATAAATATTGTTATAAGGATATTCACAATGAAAATAAAACATAATTACCTAGAAATATTTCACGGGATTTGTCCCTCATACTATTTCCTGAAGAACGAAAATTCCAAATGGTTTTGGGTTCTTTTTTTTTTTTTACTTTAGGAGTACACAAAACAATACAGCACATCACACCACAGTACATTTCTGTCCGATTTCTTTTATCATTCGCAATGTGATTCCTTGTTCTGTTTTTCCCACGCTTATTGAGATTCTCTACTTAGTTACATCATGTTAAGAAAAATGTAAACTGAAAATGAAAAATGTAAGTTCAAAGGATATGTATGATTTTCCACTAAGTGGATGCTTTCCCACAGTAGGATGTAGTCATCATGTGGTTTGTACCTTGTCACACTCATCTGCGAAAGTGTTTTCATTGTGATTGGGAATTTGTTACTGTAGCAAACTTAACCTCCCAACCGACTGGTGTGGATGAAATAGTCAGCTCTCCCTAGCTTGTTTCATGGATCAAAACTTCATCAGCATTCTGCCTTTTATCATGCCATTATCTTCCTCCGCCGTTAACCTCGTTACGGCTATTCTATAGCCATTAGTGGATTAACTGTTGCTGAGTGACCTTTGTGTCCCCCCTGTCTTTACATCTATGTGCTGCTTAAAATTTCATTTACTGTCCTAAGTTATTTTTTGCCTCTAAAAGGATTTATTGTGTCTCTTCCCAAATATTGAAACGAATTTCACATATGCGAAAATAATCAATCCGGAAATGACCACCGATTAGCCTTTGCAATGAATTTACTATTTAGTGATAGTAAATTTGGTGTATTTTATTCTACAAATCAGTACACTGGAAGAGTTGTACTGATTGTTCTTTCACTTTACTTATAATATAGAAACAATTTTTTTCGAATTTAAGAATTTTCAAATGTTTGCTTTGAAAACATTATGTCAAATATTTATATTTTTAAATAATATCTATTGAAATAAATGTCCTTTTGCTTTCGTTTCTAGCCAAATAGCATTATAAGAATCATCACATTTCAGTTTGAGAAACGATTTTTTATTATTCATAAAGACAAAATAAAAAAAAATGTTAAAATGCTAAATTGCATTACTCGGTTTCCGATTGTGAGTCTTTCTGGTATCAAAAATTTATATCCAATGATATTTTAGCAGTGATTCTTCGCCTTCGTCTTTTATTTATTTATTTATTTGTATTATGCATATTACGATAATATCCAGTGCATATCCTCGTAGATATGTTGAAAATATAATATGAAAAATATCATATACGGAATGATTCAAAATTTTTGCTCATTTTGAAGATTTTCTAATGCTTCCCCCCCCCCCCCCTTATCCTCTCCTGGAACTCAATTGCATAACTACTCTAAATTTCTACAGGTTTGAAAGCTTTTCCAGACAGTATTCAAAATCTATTACTTCATTTTACCATTTTGACAAAAGATATACAGCAATCAGATTGTACCGTGAAGCTTCTAATTCTGTACTATTTATTTGCAATCTAAAACTAGCTGTTCTACTGTCTGCTGAAATTATGTGAAATTTTAGAAATAATATGCTATATTTTCACCATGCAAAATTGTTTATATGCATACCACACAAAAGAAAGTTCAGTAGTATTATTTTTGTTTGTTTTTCTTTTTAAAAAAATCTAAATATTACTTCTTCTGTTGCTGGAAGCTATTTCTGAAATAACTACGTCTTATAACTAAGATGAAAAGCCAAAAGGCTATTTTTTTCTGGCGAGGTTGTTATAAGTTAAGGGGATAAAAATCCCTTCTTGTTTTTCAGCCAGTAAGCGAAACTAAGATCGAACACTACGATCTGTAACGTTTCATGCCGACGAACTGTCAGCGTATCCAAGCGTAAGTGACCACTTGGTAGTGCCACACCACGGCAACTCGTTGCAAAGGTGAAGCAAGCTTCCTCACTGTTCTTGATATTTTCTCATAATGTAAAATTTTCTCATAATGTAAAACACAGCTCTTAAGAGATGTAGTACTGTTTTTCATTATGAGGAGAGGTCACTACCCAGACCGGTTTCAACCTTTTTTGAGGTCTCATCAGTGAGTAGCTAGACCTAGTTAATATCAGAGTTTAAGTGAAGAAAACTTACATACTTTTGCTATACGATTGACCGAAAGGTGTGTCACTATATTTCATTATAACATAGTATAACTAAGATGAAAAGCCAAAAGGCTATTTTTTTCTGGCGAGGTTGTTATAAGTTAAGGGGATAAACATGCTTCACCTTTGCAACGAGTTGCCGTGGTGTGGCACTACCAAGTGGTCACTTACGCTTGGATACGCTGACAGTTCGTCGGCATGAAACGTTACAGATCGTAGTGTTCGATCTTAGTTTCGCTTACTGGCTGAAAAACAAGAAGGGATTTTTATCCCCTTAACTTATAACAACCTCGCCAGAAAAAAATAGCCTTTTGGCTTTTCATCTTAGTTATACTATGTTATAATGAAATATAGTGACACACCTTTCGGTCAATCGTATAGCAAAAGTATGTAAGTTTTCTTCACTTAAACTCTGATATTAACTAGGTCTAGCTACTCACTGATGAGACCTCAAAAAAAGTTGAAACCGGTCTGGGTAGTGACCTCTCCTCATAATAATGAAAAACAGTACTACATCTCTTAAGAGCTGTGTTTTACATTATGAGAAAATATCAAGAACAGTGAGGAAGCTTGCTTCACCTTTGCAACGAGTTGCCGTGGTGTGGCACTACCAAGTGGTCACTTACGCTTGGATACGCTGACAGTTCGTCGGCATGAAACGTTATTACAGATCGTAGTGTTCGATCTTAGTTTCGCTTACTGGCTGAAAAACAAGAAGGGATTTTTATCCCCTTAACTTATAACTACGTCTTATTATAAATATAAATACTTGGTATATGGTATATATATATATATATATATATATATATATATATATATATATATATATATATATATATATATATATATATATATATATGGTATATATATGAAAAATAAGAAGGGATTTTTATCCCCTTAACTTATAACTACGTCTTATTATAAATATAAATATATTATAAATATAAATATATATATATATATATATATATATATATATATATATTTATATTTATAATATATATATAATATATATATATATATATATATATATATATATTTATATATATATATATTTATATTTATAATAAGACAAAGCCCATATAAGGATTCCCTTCGTTACGACGAGAATCGAATCCAAGTCAAAAGTTAATTTTAAGTTAATCATAAGCATAAGCAATTTCAGTTAATCATAAGCAATCATAACCATTTTAAGTTAATCATAAATTTAAAACTAACTAATCAGAATAAATAAATAAAGAATTCTCAGAAAAAAGACTGAAATCTCGAAAAGTGGTACAGGGGAATTACATTATAAATTATATATTTACTTTAATCCTTTATTCAGTGTAAGCAAACAGAGTTTGCGCCTGAAGTATCTTCAGGACCGGGGCAACTCATGGCAAAGGTGGACTGGCTTCACATCACTTGCCTTAGTATCTCATAATGCAAAACACATCTCCTTGCGGATATGTATAATGCTATATATTATGGAAAGGGTCACCACCCAGACCGGTTTCGACCTTTATTGAGGTCTCTTCAATGGGAGCCAGACCTACAGGTGACACCAAGGACGACAACAACAACGTTGCTGGGTGAAGCATAAAATGCTTTTTGTTTTCCCCTTTGTCTGTGTCGAGAAGCTTGATGGGGGTGGGGGGTTGTGAGCCTTATGCTTGCACTTTGTGAACTATGGAGTTAGCTCTATTCTGCTGAGAGCAGGATTGCCTTGGGTCTTTTATGTTTGTGATAGTCATGTTCACTATAACCGGAAGCTTGTCTGATTAGTGGATTGGGATGAGAGTGTGCCTTGCTGAAGAACTTTTCCGCATGGTCATGAAGGAGAGAATGATGGATGTCTGGGGTTCCGGTTTCTCTGTGGATCTGCGTGTTTCAGACGAACCATGGGGCGCCCAAGATCATCCGCAGGCATTTGTTTTGTATCCTCTGTAGTTTCAGGATGTCAGATTTGGATGTGTGACTCCATGCTGGGGATGCATATGTGATTACTGGTCGTATTACCATCTGATATAGTAGCAGCTTGTTGCGTGTATCCAATTTGCTGTTGTGGTTGATCAGGGGATAGAGTTGGGCTATGGTTCTCGATATCTTTGTGCCTATGAGCTTGATGTGGCTGTTGAAATTTAGCTTTTTGTCTAGCTGTACTCCATGGTATCTTTTTTCTGAGGAGTTGGATGTCATCTTGGATGAAGGTTTTGCGTCTGGTGAATAGTATAGCTGAGCTTTTGATGGGGTTTACTTGTATCCTTCAGTCCGAAAACCATTTCTCTAGCTTTGTAATGGTGTCCTGGAAACGATTGATCGCCAGGTTTGGGCAGAGAGAGATCTAGTCATTATAGCTGTGTCATCAGCATATAGGGCTGTGATGGTAGTCCTCAGGTTCTGTGGAATGTCAGCCACGTAGATTGTGAAAAGTAAAAGAGACAACAGGGATCTTTGTGGTACTCCTGCCAGGATTTGGCGCCTAGTTGAGATGGTGCCATTTATTTTTATCTGCATGGATCTGTTAGTGAGGTATGATTTTATTAGATGGGTAAGGTTTGTTGGAATGTTGGCCTGAATGAGTTTGTAGAGTAATCCTTGGGATTACTCTACAAACTGCATTTGTGTGAAGGTTTCAGTTGTATCCTTGGGTGATATGCTCCACTAGTCGGTGTATTTGTTGCACTGTGCTGTGTACACGGCGGAAGCCAAATTGTTCGTTTGGAATTATTCCTAATTGATCTAATTTTTCTTGTAGTCTTGAGAGGATGATTTTTTCAGCAATCATTCCTATGTTTGAAAGCAGGCCATTGGACAGTTTTGCGGGAGTTGTGGATTGTTTCCTGGCTTTTTTATTGGTATGATGTCGGCTGTTTTCCATGCAGCGGGGAAGTGTCGTTCCTCAGTATTGCATTGGTTATGTTAACCAGGTGCACAATAGCCTTTCGAGGAAGTAGTTTGATGATTCTGTTTGTATTTCCATCTGGACCTGGAGCTTTTTTGTTGTTTAGATGTTTTATGATGTTGATTATTTCCATTGGAGTAGTGGGGGTGATGCTGTCTGGTTTGTCTGAGGTCTGTCTTAAGGTATGCTTGACCTGCTGGTGGACTTTATATATGTGGGTGATGTTTATGTTGTCATACGATGGGCTGCATTGTTTTTCTAGGTTTTCTGCTATTGCTTCTGCTTTTTCTTTATCAGTGTGTGCCGTTCCATGTGCAGTTTGCATGGGGGGAGGGTAGAGGGTTGTGTTTGGTGCGCAGGATCTTCAGAAATTTCCATATTGTGTGATCTTTTGAGTTGAGTGATGACAGTTTATTGTCCCAATCCTGATTCCTTTTGAAGTACTTTTCTGACTTGGTTGTTCAAGCTGTTCAGTGGTTTCTTGTTCTGTGGGGCTCTTGTGTTGTGGTATTGAGGTTCAGGATGTTTTCTGGGAGCCGTCTGGTTGTGGTTTTGGTGACTGCTTCTAGTGAATTTTTGATTTGGTTTGTTAGATTTCTTACTGCTTCATCTATTTCTTCTTTTTTGTGGATGATGGGTACAGAGCCAATGTATTCTGGTAGGATTTTGGCTAGCCTATCCCATGATATGAAGGTGTGCTGGGGGTACCAGTTGGTCTAGCATGCCAAATTTGATCAGGATTGGGTTGTGGTCAGATGATAGTTCATTGATCGTCTCTAGTTGGTATTGATAACTGATGTTTCTAAGGATAGCTATGTCAAGTACATCTGATCTGCCATGAGGGCTGTAATGAGTGTGCTCAGTAGGTCCTGCTACCAAAACTGAGTTAAGTGTTGAGTAGTTGTGTAGTATGCGTCCACTTCTGTTGTTGGTGGTGCTGAACCATGCTGTGTGTTTGGCGTTCAAGTCTCCTGCTATGATGGTGTGGGTCTGTGGTGCCAAGGATGGCATCCAGGTCTGCTGTCAGTAGAGGGTTGCTTGGTGAGTTGTAGGCGGCATATATCTTGAGGCTTCCAGCATTGTTTGTGTGGACTTGTATTCCTGTAGTCTCCAGGTTGGTAGTCTGCGGGTTGGGTATGGCATTGTGGTGGAGGTACGGTTTGATGTAGATTGCAGTGCCTCCCCCTCTGGTGCTGAGTCTATCCGTTCGGTAAGTCGTGTATCCTCTCACTTTTGGGTTGTTGGCAGGTCTTAGATAAGTCTCGTTGATCAGCATTATGTCCGGGTTGTGTCTTTGTGCGAATTCCTGTAGTTCTAGTGTCTTGTTGGGGAGGCCGTTGGCATTCCAGGCTGCAATTAGAAGCGAGTTGGGTTTAAATTTTGTTTTATTCATTGTTGAGTGCTGTCAGTATGGAATGGATTCCCTGCAGGAATCTCTTTGTGGAGGATGGAGTTGGATTTGTTCTGCTGAATTCCTGCAGCATAGTGGCTAGCGAGACAGTCAGTATTGCTATGATGTTGGAGTATATTTGATTGCTCTGCATTGTGTCCTTTGGGCAGGCTGCTTCTGCATAGGTCTTGGTGGGAGGTTGAGCCCTTTCCTGACTTTTGTGGATAGGGTTTTGTTGGTTTGATGACTGTGCAGCTGAGATGCTTTGAGTGGTCCAGATTGGGGGAGGTTGGACGGGTCTTATATTTTAGTGATTTCTGGGGGTGGTGGTTGCATCCTTTGTAGTTTGTTGGGTGGGGCCTCCACAGTTGGCTGGTATGGATCTTGATTTTGAGCATGTAATGGTTTGATGTTTCTCATCACACTTCAGGCATCTGAACTCGGCTTTACATAGTCTTTGGGCATGGCCAAACTTTTGGCAACGATGGCATTGCCCTGCTGATACCCTTTTTCTAAGTGGTTCTGTTGTTATCTTAAGTCCACAGACCGCAGTTATGTCGTAAATTCGTCTTTGCATGTTCTGGATCTCAACTAATACTAATGGCATCGGTCATTTATCGGATCTAAGCATCCGGCTGACTTTGATAGGTGTTAGGCCCTGCTGGGTGAGGTCTGCCACGATTTCCTCGGAGGTAACGCCTTCAGTGACACCTCGGAGTACAAGTTTGAGATTTCTTTCGCTGCTTAGTGCGAAGGTGTGGTACTGTAGTTTGTTGTTATCCATCATTTTTGTTATCCCTCTGTAGTCTGTGACTGTTGTTGGTTGAATTTTTACTCCTTCGTCGATGTTTCTGGCCCAGGAGTAGTCAATTTTATGTTCTCTCAGGTTTCTTGCAACTATAGTCCGTTTTTCTTTTTCACGAAGAATGACTGGTGGGACCTTTTCCTTTTTTTCTGGCACTGTTTGTGAGGGTGTTTCGTTTTCCATATGATCATCCTCGGTTCTGCGTCTTTTATTCGTGTGTTCTTCTGTGAAGTCTGTCTGACTGTGGTTCTCAGGTAGGGAGATGGACGTGTTGTTGATCTCTTCAACTTCGGCCTCGATATCTTCGGGTTCATCTGGTTGAGTGTACAGGTTTAGGAAACCTGGCCATTCCGTATCGAATTTTTTAAGTAATGATTTAAATAGTTTTAGTGCCTGATCTTTGTTTAGATGCTCTAGATCATCAAAGTTATCCATATCTGTTCTCTTCGTTGTTAAATCTAGTAGGTGGTGATTGGGGAATTGCGTATGAGCGCAAGTAGAAATCACGCAGGTCTTGAGACCTGCCAGCAGAAATTCTGAGAAATATTTATAATGGCAAAGAGAACGGTCTAGGGCCAGAAAATTGCATCAAAAGTCAAAGTCTTACCTTGTATTCCGCTATCAAAGAAGATTCACAAAATCTAAAACTCACTAATCACCACTGAAATCAAAAACTTCTTCGCAACAACAACCATCATGCCGGTATTCATCTTCCGCCATCTTGAAAAAAACCCGTGATACCAAAGTTGAAGCAACGCAGGAGTCATATTTCCATATTCCAGTTGCCAAAAGGTGTCACACTTTATTATTAAATTACTCTTGATTAGAGAAAGATGTTGGAAGTTTTTTCACTTGGTTAGACCATAAATTATATATTTAGTTTAATCCTTTATCCAAGTGTAAGCAAACAAACTTTGCGCCTGAAGTATCTTCAGGACTGGGGAAACTCGTGGCAAAGGTGGACTGACTTCAATTACATTATACTGCATTGAAAGTAGGCTTAATAAAATATTCTTTAGACAAATAGATGTATTATTATGGTTCCTGATTAACTGATATATTTCATCATACTAGCATGTGTTCAGACCTGCCTTTTCTCTATAACAAAATATTACTGAAATCTTTTCTGTTAAATATCAGTGTTAATGACCTTTTCGCTTTAATCAGTAAAGGATAAAACTTGCATATTCATGTACTGCAGCCCATTGGCAACGCTCACTGGTTTTTAGTGTTGAGAAAATATAGGGTGTAACTTGTCAAGCAGATGAAACGTATTTCATCAAAAGCAAACAAAGGAGTGTGAAAAAAGCATGCTCTCAAAAGATGATTTGATAGGCTCTGTAGATGGTGATATCACGGATGAGAACAGATGAAAAGCGATACTGCATTTAAAATAGATTACTTTTACAACTAGTACCGCAATGAAATGATATAAGGTTTCACTTTCAGCGCATGACAGATAACAATGACATTTCGTATAACTCCTGACAGTAAGTGTTACGCCATCTGGGTTTTTCGCAAACGGAGCACGGAATATAAAATAATGTTCGAAACCGCTAAATTAAAAAGAATATTAATAACTTTGGTAATACAAAGAAAGAACTAACCAAATAAAGCTGTGATTTCTTTAATATCATATAATACCTTATGAAGCTTTAAAAGTGCCATTTTTACCAAAAAAAAAAAATCTTTTGTTAGTAGATGATACATTGGTATTAAGAAAGATTTTAATATTGAAAAATAGAAATTTTGAAACGCGTTGCGATAAAATAATTTATTGCGCTTTATTAAAAAATATAATTTTAGTGCATTTTTATTTATTTATACGAATAGCCAAACTGCACTACTCAAACATTTAGATATTGAATTATTCTGTAATTTTTTTCCGAGGGATTTTATATATAAATTATATAAATGAGGGATTTATAATGTATACATGAATTATATTATGCCGTCGCCAGATTACATCGCGCCCTGACAAACAATTAAATATCACCCCTGATGGATTATAAGACAAAAATACAAGAAAATCTCGAATTGCTATTTTGTTTTTATTACAAGACAAGCATTAATGCAAAACAATTACATAATCATATTAATTCAATGTTTGCTCTACGGGGATATCGCACAAAAAAACTGTTTATAAGCTCTCCTAAATTTAAATTATAAGCTATGTCCGCCTCTATCGATATAGTTGCTAGACCAACCAATCTCTCTTGGGTCATTGCTCTTCGCAAATAATTTTTAATCAGTTTAAGCTTGGAAAAACTTCTTTTCGCACTTGCTAACAGGAAGTTAGCGTAGACGGTGTCTCCCCCAATATGCTGAAAACGAGCGAGCGCCCTTATTAAGCTGCGCCGTGAGGCAGGCTGCCTCTATGCTACATCCTGTCGACGGTACTAATTATGTCAAAGCAACATTTCCGAAAAATATATGATGACCAATCCATAAATTATTTATTTGATTTTTTTAACATTGTTATTTTATATTTTGAATTTTTGCTGATCGTAAATCAATGCATTTTTCAGCTTTTAAATATTTAAAGATTTGCTCTAATATACTAAACATATTTCCTGAATGTTTTGTATTTAATAATAATAATAATAATAATAATAATAATAATAATAATAATAATAATAATAATAATAATAATAATATTATTATTATTATTATTATTATTATTATTATTACAGACACTTCGATGGAGTCAGGGATGTCTACACTAACCATTATTCATACAATACAGTACTAATTGTAACTGTCCTTAAATTTTCACTGTCAGAGCACATAGAAACCTCTGGAAATCCATTCCAGTCATTCATCACTCTCCAAGCAAAAAATCCTTAATACATCCTTTATTTTGTGTAATTTTATAGAACCTCTTTCGTAACTTATAAGGTTCTATCATGTACTCTCTTTTCCGTCTGTTAACTAAACTTTGCACACACACACACACACACACACACACACACACACACACACACACACACACACACACACACACACACACACACACACACACACACACACACACACACACACACACACACCTTCAATTTATCCGCATAGAAAGCATTTCGCAGACCTCCACCCCTTTTGGTCACTCGTCCTCGAATCCTCTCCGCTGCCTCATCTCCATTTTGGGAATGAGGCCCTCTCCATCTTAATCCTCCCCATCTTGGTGGAGAGGATCCGCACCTCAAACCCAGCTGCGCATATCAGTACACAGTAGTCAAGATGCTGCCGAATCATAGACTTAAAAAGCGAGCTAATATTCTCCCCATCTTTACTTTGCAATCTCATCTGCTACCATCAACATTACTCTTCCTCCCTTTCTTCCCTGTCGGTTTTCATGAAAAATATCATATCCGCCCATCTTTATTCCTTTCGGGATGTAATGTGATGATTATAATTTCCTATATATATGCTCTAAATATATAAATGATTATAATACTATAAATTTAATTATAATATATAACTCGTTGGCTGATTATTATTATCATCATATAACTCGTTAAATAAATAATTTTCCTTTGAGTTATTAGATATGCAACAGTTTGCAAAACAGACTTCCTGGTGACACTTGTTTCACACAACTTCACAATGCAAATGACTACAAGGAATTTCAAAATATCTCTATATCCTGTAATATACACATATACAACTGAACTCATTCCTCTCGAAATTACAATAATTAGATGATATTTTAAAATGTTGCAGCTCAATTTGGTTGTATAGTGGTTAGTGGCCCTACAACGAAGGTTTATTATTATTATTATTATTATTATTATTATTATTATTATTATTATTATTTATTACACACGGCATTTGTTTGCTATAGACTCTTCTGCCTCTCATGATATATATATTAGGGTTACTAAGTAATTTTATAAACTTGGTTATTTTACTCCTAATCCTAAGTAAGCAAACAGTTAAGTTTGTGCTTGAACGTAGTTCAAGTCTAAAGGTGGTGCAACACCAGGTCAACTCATTGTAACGGTGGATAAAGCTCTGATCACTATTCTTAGTATTTTCCATAATATAAAGCACATCTCACTAAGAGATGTATACTGCAATACATTATGTTTGCTTACTTGGGATTAGGAGTAAAATAACCAAGTTTATAAAATCACTTGGTAACCCTAATATACATTACCAAAGTTAAAAAAACTTATTTACATCTATATCTCCTCCAGAGATTCTTATTCAAAATAAAAACACCTTGTAGCAACTTCTATAGGTAAATTTGATAATATAGGTAAAGTTGATAAGGCTCTGTATTACTAAAACCTTGGTATTTAGGGTCTAGCTACTCACTGAGGAAACCCCAAAAAAGGTTGAAACCGGTTTGGGTAGTGACCCCACCCATAATGTATTGCAGTATACATCTCTTAGTGAGATGTGCTTTACATTATGGAAAATACTAAGAATAGTGATCAGAGCTTTACCCACACCTTTACAATGAGTTGTCCTGGTGTTGCACCACCTTTAGACTTGAACTACGTTCAGGCGCAAACTTAACTGTTTGCTTACTTGGGATTAGGAGTAAAATAAACATGTTTATAAAATTACTTGATAAACCTAATATACATTACCCAAATTAAAAAAACTTATTTACATATATATATATATATATATATATATATATATATATATATATATATACACACGAGTATCGAACAACGCGAGGAGTCGGTGCTCCTAATCCCTGCGTTGTTCGAAAATTTGCGTATAACTTGACTATCTGTATTGTATATTTTGACTCTCCAAAAACTTAACTACTAATAGCATACTGTTGACTGGAAGCCTCACTGATAACATAAATCATCGATTAGCACATAATTTGTATGATATGTATGTATTATATATACTATATTCTTACAATAAAGAAAAGAAAATGTTATTAAAGAAAATCATAAGGAAGTGAAAATATATTTACAGTACCGTACTGTATTGTTCCATAGCGTAAATTTTATGTCGTTTGTTTACAAGATGAATCAATGTTTGTCAGTACCTACATCAATATCGTCTTATGTGATACAAAACAGTGTGGTGTTATACGTATTACTAACACTAGACATCAAAAATGAAAAAATAATGTAAAAAGCAAATTGTTCATATTTATTTACGGGTAGGACGATTCATGAATTGATAAGGCCGAAACAGCAATATAATTGCTTTATAGTAGCCAAGTGCAATCGACACGATTGCTTCTCGGTAGTTTAGCCTATACGTTATAAAATTTTTATTTTTATACTAATTAATTAATTTAGCTAATTAATAAGTTAATTTTATGCAGTTATGCTTTAATACTGCACCTTTATTTTGTATGCATTCCTGTCGACTGCGAATGGCGCCATGTACGGTATGTAAGTGTTTGTGTGCGTATGTGTTGATAAATGTTAACTTTTTATAATCGGTTTGTGTATATTTTATGGTAATAAATGATAAAATAAATTAGTGCTAAATATATTTTAGGCATTCATAACATATCTAACTTTTTCTTCGATATATTTTCAATATTTCGAAGTTACGCGTTCAGCGAGTGTTTCAGATTGTTGCAAATCTTCAAAAAAATTTCTAATATATTTATCTTAAAAAAAAAAAAAAAACACGTATAAACGGGCAGTAACAACGACTACAATAATAATACACCTGGCATAATAGATTGGACAAACGAAGACCTGGACAAATTGGACTGCAAAACTAGAAAATTGATGACTACATCATACATTACATCCACGAAGTGATATTGACCGGTTGTACATACCAATGAGAATAGGTGAAGGGGATTTGCTGCAAGTGAGACAGACTGTGGAAGAAGAAGAAAAAGAAATTAGTTAAAAAGTTACATCGACAATAGCTCTGAGCAAATGCTTCAAACAATTACACAAGAGGGTTTTCTAAAAGAAACAGGAAATAAATCCGATCACGAAAAGGAACTGTAGAATAACCGATATGTGCGCTGGAAAAATAAACCCTTGCATGGCCAATTTCTTCGAGAGGAAAAAAATGACGCGAACAAGTCGTGGTAATGGCTACAATATGGATATATTAAGAAAGAAACAGAAGGATTTATTCTAGAAGCTCAAGAACAGGCATTACAAACTAATCCAATGAAAGCAAAACTTTTCAACATCAATAATAACAGCAAATACAGATTATGCGATCTGAAAGATGAGACTGTAGAACATCTAATCAGTGCATGCAGCAAAGTAGCTCAAACTGACTATAAATACCGCCATGATCAAGTGGCCAAAATAATTCATTGGCATGGTGTATGCAAAAAATATGGCTTTCCTACTTCTGATAACTGGTGGCAGCATAAAATAGAGACAGTATTGGAATATGAAACAGCAAAAATTCTCTGGGACTTTAGAATACAAACTAATCGGCATTTGGAACACAATAGACCTGACATCACAATTATGGAACATTGACAGGTTTGGACTATTAACATCGCTGTACCCAGTGATAAAAACATTAACAACAAAGTATTGGAAAAAATTACTAAATATCGAGATCTGGCAAATCGAAGTTGGTCGGCTGTGGCTTAAACACAAAGTCATCCCAATAGTTATCGGTGCACTTGGTGCAATTTTTTTAAAAAAAAGTTATCCAACTATTTACAAAAATTAAACAGCAACGAAGTGACCATATATGATCTACAAAAAACGGCATTACTTGGAACAGTTTATATTTTAAGGCGCTTCCTGACGAACTATTCTTATATTCTTGAGTAGTATCTGAATTGCTCTGCATCACCAGTGGAATTGTTGTTTGAAAGATCTCTTGTTTGGCTGTGTATCAATTATGTGAATATAATAATAATAATAATAATAATAATAATAATAATAATAATAATAATAATAATAATAATAATAATAATAATAATAATAATAATTATTATTATTATTATTATTATTATTATTATTATTATTATTATTATTATTATTATTATTATTATTATTATTATACATTTCAAAGAGTTAGTGGTTTAAGAAGTAAAATAAATTCGACTTCAAAATAATAGTTAAAATATTTACATTCAAATTTTGT